>NW_023416319.1:29763474-30143474 GCF_014108235.1 Myotis myotis
CTAAACAGACATTTTCTTCCAGTATTTAATTACTGCTAGCACTTCAGAGATATGAAAATAAATTAGTTCTTCTCCTTGCAATGAAAATAAATAGCTTATCTTGAGCATCAGTAGGCATACAGGTGAATTCAGGTATAAAATTGTGCATAATGATCATGAGCATTAATACTTTGGTCATTACTATAAATAAATAAAAATTTTCCTGTAGCAAAGAAAATTCCTAAAAGCATGTCAGAAGTTGTCCAGACCTTATTCCTTCTAAAGCCCTCTTCCTTGAAATATTTTCTTGATATTTCTAAACAGGTAAGCCTATTATTATAAGAAGACTCATTTCAAAACATTTATAGCATATTTAGTTATTTGTATAAAAAAGGACACAAAAAGAGAACATTTAGAAACTGACCTCATTCACAGTGGCATAGTAGCTTTCATGTTTGAATGTGGGTGAGTTGTCATTCCTGTCTCTCACCACGATTCGAACTTCATGGTAGATAACGGTGCCCACTTTTTTGTTGACACACTGGACTTGCACCACGATGGAGTGTATGTTCATTGGTGGCTGCAATGCAGAAATTGTACATTTAAAAAAAAAAACACCTATTATTATTGCTGTCAAAGCACTTATTTAATAAAATTTTCTATGCTTGTTCATTTTTACATGATAATAATCTACACAAATTGATCCAATTTGTACTATTTTAAGAACAAAAGAAAATGGTTAAGATTACTTCATGTTCAATTTTGTGCCTCAAAACATAGTGTCTTAAATAGCATTGTGCTCACAATTAGACGAATGGTGATAAATACAACCACAAAATTAATGCTGAGATTGGATGGGATAAATCAAATTTTGATATGAACTTCTAATTTATAAAAACGATATGTTAACGATAAAATTCTTGGGGAAGGAATATTTAACATTTGTGTCTATATTTTTGCTAAAATATTATATGTTGATATCTGATAAAAATCAAAATGTAGATAAGCAAGAGAATCCATTCACAATTCAATCAAACGTACTCATTTTGTACCTTTAAATGATTATTTTTCTAATCTTTCCACCTCTCTAAATATATATATTATACACATAACCATACACAGAATGAATATCATACCATATTTATAAATATAGATTTACTATAACATCTTGGTGTATACTACTATGAAACTACATTATGTAATTTAAGAGTACTCACTCCACTTTAAGTCTATAGCGTAATTTGTCTAATTAAAAACTTATAATGAGATGTTTTATGTTGTCAGTTTTTATCATTATAAATGATACTTCAATAAACATTCTATACCTAAATATGTACTAAATTAATTAATTATTTCTATGATAAATTTGTTGAAGGAGAAAAGTGTCCTCAAAGGGGAACCCACTTACTCGGGTCCCAGAGCTTAGGGCTTGCAGAATTGGGTTGCACACCTGCAGCTCTTTGATTCTAGAGTCAAAGGTTTAACACTAAAACATGTACCTTTGTGATTTTAAAAATCTTTTCCAAGCTCATAAAATTACCTCCCTAAATATATCATTTTCAGAATGACCTGTTCTTATACCATCTAAAGTACCATGTCTCCAGCATGATCACTCTTTTCTCCTTGTCCCTTCATTATTTATTTTTCTTTTTTTTTTAAATATATTTTATTGATTTTTTACAGAGAGGAAGGGAGAGAGATAGAGAGTTAGAAACATCGATGAGAGAGAAACATCGATCAGCTGCCTCCTGCACATCTCCCACTGGGGATATGCCCGCAACCCAGGTACATGCCCTTGACCGGAACCGAACCTGGGACCCTTCAGTCCGCAGGCCGACGCTCCATCCACCGAGCCAAACCGGTTTTGGCATTTATTTTTCTTTGTTGCATTTTTCATCCACCACTTGACATAGTACATATTTTACATATTTGTTTTAGTTGATCTCCCTACCCTAAACTAAAAGTTCTATAAAACCTGGAGTGCTGTTTCAATCCTGGCTACATCTCTCTACACAAGCACCAGCACTGTGCCTAGGACAGATGACTGTATACCTTAGTCTACTTGGTTTTCAAACTTAGTTCTATAACTGTATGATCTAGATGCAAAATGAACATCAAGTTTATATGTCGACACTGTGAGTGGGCTGCTGGAAAAATAATACTTCATATTCATTAATCATATCAGATGCAGAGATAGGTGGATTATAATAAGCACCATATTCTGGGTGAATAAAATGTGAAATCTGAACACTTTCAAGTATGTGTTAAAATTTGAGGATGTTTAAGCTAAGAAATACAGTATTTGCTAGACATCTGAATGGTTGTTGTGAAATGAACTAGGATCTTTTAGTTTATTCATTGCAGTCCTAGAGAGCTGAAATAAGAATGATGAATAAAAAGTTTTACAAAGTATATGTTTTCAATGTAAGTAGTGGTTTTCTAGTAATCCATAATGGTGCAGAATAGAATAGACTATCCTATAAAACAAGCTCCATCATTAAAATTTGCAAGCTTGAGGAGAACAAAAAGATTTTTTGATAAGACTAGGTCTTCGAAGTTTTCAGGAAATAATTTGAATTAGACGACCTCTTTACTACCGATTTTAAAGTGTTTGCTTTATTGGCCTGCATATTTCAATCGTAAAGTAAAAAACAATAAATACCTGTACTATTAGCCTTTGGCACACCTTTTGGAAGACAATCAGTTGAATCATGTTCTTCTAAGGTTATTTGTCTTCTAAATATTGCAAGAGAGACCTATAAAAACATTTCATCTCAACCTCTAATTCTATGAGTAGAAACACTAGGACAGAAAGGTCACAATCTCTGCAAGTAGAGGATCATGTGCATGCTGCACTGAGCCCACTTAGTCCTATAAGTGCCCATAAATTAGACATACCCAGGTCATCTGGAACTCTTGTCACTCTCAATTTCAGCTCCCTATGCAACTGTTAGTAGTATGGATGGAACTTAGCGTACAATAAATTTCAACCATAATGGATCATGTTGAAGCCAAGAATTCCCTGCAGCTAATATATAACACACATTGTAATCTCACATTGGAATAGATTCTATTCTGCTATTTAAGAAGGTCATAAATGTATCAAGTGTAGTTCTACTAAGTCCATTAGTGAGAGTTTAGGGAATCCAAACTCCTTAGGAATGAGTTAGGGAAATGGTGGTTTATCTTTCCTAACTGGTGGGAAAAAATAAGTCATGGCAATTTTATTTTCTCTAATTCTCTTAAGTTGCTTCATTCATTAAACAAAAAAGAAAAGAGTGTGTATAAATTTAGGGGGTAATTATTTAAAACAACTAAAATTTATACATTCATAGACATGCCAACTATTCTCCCAGTTTAAAAATGAATGTTTAACATAATACTTTGAATGTATATTTGCATATTTATATCTTTGTGTATAGGTTTTGATACACATAAAGTACAGGGATAATAGGTAATGACAGTTGATGGGGGTTATTTTTGAAAAGTACAGTTGAAGTAGAAAGTAAAGGAATAAAACTTTCTAACAGATATGTATGAACTTTGTAATTTGTAAAAAGACAAAAATAGAAAATGGTGTTTGGAGTTTTTCAGAAAACCACTTAGGATTCAACATGTACAGTGAAGTTTATTATAGTGAATTTATTGATATTATGGTATTGATTATAGCATACATCTTCAATCTAAGGGGAATTGAGTTTTTCTAGAAATGATGTTATTTGATGGGCTAAATAATTTAGAGGGAAATAAGTTTTTAGCAAACCTGTATAAGAATTGATTTTATTTCTCATAAGGCAAAGGCAAAATGTATTCAATTCTCACAGGAATAAAAGGTTTTTGTCAAGATTTTTCTTTCTATGTATTTACTATCTTCACAAAATGAAAAATCTTATTGAAATTTTAAATTACTCACTATTTTAAAGCCTCTATTGACTTGAGCTTTCTTTTTGATATGTTTACCACCAGGTTTATATTATTTTACAATTAAATGAAACTAATTTCCAGTTGTGATTAGATACAACTTTTCCAGCAGCAATAATCTATACTACACACATACCAGATGGACACTGGGTTGAGAATTTTTAGAAAAAAGCATTTACATTTTGATTTAAAAGAAAAATAAAAGCCCTGAAAGCAGCAGAAAGATAAATTCACAATTCAAAAAAAAAAAAAAAAAGGTAATACAGGACAAAGTGAAATGTATTGAAATAAGAGGTTAAATTAAGATTTATTTTCCCCAAATTCACATGAATATTACTTCCTGTTATGAAAAAGATGGCAGGTATCTAAAATATAAAGAAATCATTAAGACTGCAGCAAGTCATGGCTGATATGGTTCAGTAGTTGAGCGTCTACCTATGAACCAGGAGGTCATGGTTAGATTCACGTCAGGGCACATGCCCAGGTTGTGGGCATGCAGGAAGCAGCTGATCAATGATTCTCTCATAGCTGATGTTTCTATCTTTCTCTCCCTCTCCCTTCCTCTCTGAAAAAAAAATTTATATATATATATATATATATATATATATATATATATATATATATATATATATATATATAAAGTTACTCCAGTATGATATGATATAAAAATTCATATATGGTACATAATCATTCCTTCTCTTAGTTCTGTTTGGAAATAATAATTTAAAGATATAAGATTCTCTAACAATTTCATAATTAAAAAAAGAAGATTATTTACCCAAGGCAAGTTCTGTAACCTGAGCTCTGTGCAATCTTAGTAGTTAGTGAAACTCTTGAAATTGCAAATAATTTCTTGATGTGCAAATAAACTTTTCCCTGAGAAATGAGTTCATAGATTTGATCAGAATACTGACTAAGTGCTCCACCTCCCAAAGATGAAGTCTTACTGACAAATCTATACGTCAAAAAGTGCATTCAGCCTGTTACCTTTCTTTCCTTGACTCTTGGAAATCTAATGCTGGTGAAATATTTCTTAATGATCCATTATATTCATGCTATAAACATTTAACAGTTTCTATACCTCAGGTTGTCTTTTCCCCCTTTTAGGGTTGCTCTTTAACTTGATGGCCTCCATTACCAGCTAGCAGGTCTAAACTTGACACTATTTTACACTCTTCTTATTCTTCTGACACTTGCTACTACGTCTAGTCAATTTATTCTACATTACATCTATACTTCTATTTCTTCTACATGACTCTTCATACTGTTTTTACACTTACACTTCTAACTCTTAACTTAATTCAATTCACACATTTATTCAAGAAGAATTCTCTGATATTAAATAACAAGTTTTCGGCAACCTGGTTCCTTATTAATTGGTGACATGGCTTCATTTATATTATCTAGATTAAACTGTCCTCATGTAAACACCATGTACACCAGAACAGTGGACCAGTGAAATATGTTACAATAACAATGCAAACAGCAATAGCAACAAAGTACAACAAAAAACAAACAAAGCCATTGGAGGGCTACCATGTCCGTACCCATAGGAAGCCTCAAGCCCTGTGTCTATTCTAATTCAGGTTTTGTAAGTCCAACCATCAAAAGACAGTACCTGTGCAAGATGGTGATGTTAAATCTTTGGCGTGGCTTTATTTAACTATACAGGCTTAAATTTTCATATTACTAAGGTTTAGAGCATCTTCTACTCAATGTCTTGCCATTATTTCAGTAAGTGCATTTGCTAAGTGCTAAATACATTGCAAGAATGTGAGCAGGTCTTTTTTTTTCAAATGCACAGATTTTCCTCTGCAATATTCATTTTACATTTCATATTCTTAGATGACCTGGTCTCCATCATCTTTAGCTAATTTTAATGAACTGTCCACTGACAGCACTTCAATTTGCAAACTATCTTTGCAAGTTTAACTTGGCCATAGCTTTCCTAATTCAAAATAACATTTTAAATGGAAAGGAACTTAATGTTCATTATTATGTTAATGAATCAGTCTGGATTTTTCTTTAAATGATGCATGTGCATATTTTTGCATTGTTACTTTCAGGCCAAATCAATTTTAAGTGTATTCCCATGGTGTACATTCAGTTTAGCCAATGTTCAATAAACAATGCCCATATTAGAAATAACAAAAATAATACTAAGAAAATAGATATTTATCTTAAAAAATAATATATTTTTTGGTAAATAATTAATATTTAAACAGTTTTATAGGCTGGAGAGATGGAAGACTATTTATACAGAAGGATATCCTTTCTCTCTACTCATAATCCAGACCTATTAGTGTTATTTTAATATAAAAAATAGGTTCCCAAAAGAAAGTGATTTAGTAGTGAACCAGTAATTATCATAATCAGCTGTAAGGTGTTTTAAAATATATATGTTTTTATTGATTCCAGAGGAAGGAAGGGAGAGGAAAGAATCATTGACTGGCTGCCTACTGCACGCCCCCTATTGGGGATGGAGCCCACACCAGGGTTAAGGGCCCTGACTGGGAAGAGAATCATGACTTCCTGATTAATGGGTTGATGATCAACCACTGAGCCACACTGGCTGGGTTATAAGGTGATTTTCTAAAGGATTCAAAATATAAAATGACAGTGGTCTCAAATGGATAAATATTCTATAATTCCTCTAACATGTTATAAAATTCATATGACGTGGATATGGATGTCCCTAAATAGGGCCAGTAAAGGATGCCTGTGAGTAATGCAGCTGGGGGGTGGGGGAATCTTGCAGTCTGCCAATCTGTGCCATTGTCCAGATTGGTTTTATAAAAGTAGGATTTATGATAAGGTAAATTAAGAAGATACAATTGAGGACAGTAGATGTCTTTATTCCATTTACAACTTCTTAGCCACCCAGCCAAAATTGTACACTGTGGTATATAATGCATGTTGCTGTGATCAAAGGACATAGTGGGGAGCTGTGAAGGGGCGGGGGGATGGGGACAGCATTAAGGATGACTTATTGTCCCTAAGTTGAGCCCAACAGTTCTATTCCTATTCTCTACTGCTACCCACATTTCAAATCTGCCACCACTGCTCAATTATAGCTAAATTATGGATCTCCCCAAGTATACAAAGATACCCACGTATACAAAATGTGCAAGTATATGAAGACAAACAATCCTGATGGGAGAATCCTACGTATTGCCCACCTCACCACAAAGTTTTAAACACTCTGAATTTTAGATGTGAAATAGGTTAGGGATCATCTACTCTATACCATATTGTAAAGTGGATCATAAATCCTGAATGAGGTGGTGAGATCATTCAGGTTCACTGAATATCTAATGTTTGAATTTCATAAACTAGAAAGTTTGGAGTAGGCATGTAGGTCCTGCACATTACTACTAGTATTGAAACCCCTACTCCCCACATACTCTTCCCTGCTCACAAGACTGAACTGCAAATACATGAGAATAAAGTTACATTAAAATAAATACACTCAGGTTTTTAAACTGTTTCAGGGATGAGACATTCAATGACTTTGGTAACTGAGCTGTTCTTAACATAGTGCTACTTAGGTCGTGCTGCCTGAGAATGACTGGACTGGAAGGATTCGACAGGAACATTGCCGGGAGACCTGTGCCCACCTTCTTTTAGTTCTTTTACAGGTTTACAGGCACGTCGCCACAAGCTCCTCTCTCAACCAATGCTTATTGCTGCTAAGAGCAGCCGCCCATTAGTGTTCCCACCAAACTCTCTGTCCTCAGGTCAACACTTAGCTGCATGTCCAGCCCTCGCCCTGGATCATCACTGTGTTTATCCTACTTTTCCAAGGTTACCACTCCTTTATTCTGAACACTCTAGCCCAGGGGTGGGCAACCCCTGGCACGCGTGCCAAACATGACACGCCAGTAACTTTTGCTGGCACACAAAACCCTCTCTTATAATCTTCCATTTACAATTGTGAATCTTTGTTCTCAGTGATGAATTTTGTTAAGCCTCATAATAGGAGTAGCCTGACAGATGAAAGTAGGAGCTCGTGCATATCTCTGAAGGTCACGAAATATAAACCTGATGTAAAATCTGTCATCAGTGATGCAGCAGCAAAAGTCCCACTGATAATATCAAACAGAGTCATAAAGTTTTCTGTCGGACTATTGGTGTACATGTATCATTAAAAAATAAATGTATTTTTCATCATCATATACTGTGTTTTTGTCGCTCAAATGAATTTTATTATTTCTTCAAGGCTCTTCACAAATGTACACCTTAAGAGAAATCAAGTAGGTGTAACATGTTCTCAAAAAATTAGGGTTGGCACGCAGAAGAATTTTGAGTCAGAGCTTTTGCTGGTTTTGGCATGCACTCACAAAAAGGTTGCCCGCCCCTGCTCTAGCCTCTTGTTCAGAAATATGACAAGCTTCCAGGATGACAGATAAAAGATATAATGGTTCTCTCAGACATGGAAGGCCCCTCACTTTCCTATTTTTCAAGGAGCTAAAAAAAATTTTTGTTGTTGATGGACACGAAAAGTAAACTCAAATTATATAAAGAAAATTTGATAACATATCAACAAACACATGCAGATACGTAAAGTCTAATAAAGAAAGGAATCACTGACATCTCTATCCAGAACTCTGCCCGTGCTGTTCAGGAACAGCATCTGCTTAATGGGATCCAGCAGCACCCAGTAGTCCACGTTGTCCTTTAAAGAGAGCTCGATGGTGGGGTCTGGTCCCCCAGCAGTCCCCTTGATCAGCATGTTATCCACTATAATGGTACCTGGGAACCAAGGAAAGTTATTTGAATACATATTCTCCTTGTATGCATTCTTTAACAAAGACAATATGCGAGCTGATTTGCAAATTTATTTTTTAAATAAAAAAAATTAACTGTATATCTGGCAAGATATGGAAAATGTCCTGTTTCAAAAAGACAAAAACATAAAACTTTTATTATACTAATAACTGTTATTTGGGGAGATGAAGTTGGGAGGCGGAGATTCAAACACTTAGTGAGTTTTATCATCTATTTCTAATTTACCTTTAACAACAGCAATCGGTTGCCCTCCCTGTCCATCACTTCCCACAGGATTTATCACTGAATTTTATCCTGAACAAAACGAAATGCCTATAATAACAGAGGCTGGTACTTCAGTTCACTCAGTAAGACTGTTGTTAAGAAAGAGAAATCCCCAAAATAAGAGAATGGAAGAGAAAAAGCAGTTACCGAGTATCCCATGGTGAGAACTGCTTATTTTTTCTTTTATCTTAAAGCAAATCTATAAAATATAAATCTTAATGTGAAAGACAAAATTAACATACAGACACACAATAGAAGCCATTCTTCTTTAAGACTTGTCTAGGGAACCTGACTGGAGCACACACTCTTCCAATGTAACATTTCAATGCTTGCTTTCTCATAATTCTTTAGTGGGCTGAATTGTAGACATTCGTTGAATGAGAGCTGAAATAGAGTACATCTCTAATCTTCCCTATTCTGTTAAAGAGTCCATGAATTTTACAATTTGAACACAAACAGCACTGATGCAAATCAGGTCTCATTTTCCTCCCCATTCAGCAATAGTCTCTTTTCTAAACAAAAAGCAATATTGCTTAGGGAAGCCAATTTCAGCTCATCCATTTTTACTAAACTTATGGCATAGAGAAGAGATGTGCCTATGCAAATAAAAATGTGTCCTCCTAAAGACATTAAGATAAATGGCATATATCTAGAGAACTCATGCCCTGGGATAGCATACAAGAATATATAGATAATCCATAATGTTGAATCTAAATTGAAAAATAATCATGCGAAGTGTATATGTTGCATTTTCTTACAATAAAAAATTGGCCTAAATTTTATATCATTGCATAATTGCAAATAAAAGGGTGGCCCCTTTACAAGATTTTCTCAGCAAATAAATAATAATAATAATCTATAAATCTATAATATTTCTTTCTCATATTATTTCTAATGAGCTACATATACCTAGGAAATGCTGAAGCAACCATTGGTCTCTTATATTAATAATCTAAGGCGAGGATTTTCAGCCACTGTGCTGTAAAAAATTTTAAAACATGCATTAGCTGACTATTTAGTCAAGGGCACTGACCTTTTTCCCCTTAGATTATCAAATAAAAAAATGACAATAGTCTACACAACAATAGTTGTCTGATGTGAATGAATCAAAATTATACCAATTTTTTTGGTCAGATCGGCAAATTATAATATTTTTTGGTGTGCCACAGAATTTAAGTAATTAGTTCATGTGTGCCATGACATTTTAAAGGTTGAAAATTGCTGATCTAAATAATGTTTAAATATGCATACTGTCATGAACACATACTTTTCTAAATGGCAGATTATTTTTTCTACTTTTACACATACTAGTACATAGACACACACATATGTATATGTAAAGTGAAACTTATCCTTCTATTTTTCTGACTGAAATGGCAAACAGATAACCTACAGATAATACATACACTAGTACAGATTAGCTAATGATGGCATTTTCTGATCTACAAATATTTTAAGGCCTGATACACACTCGTCTACAAATACTTCACACATTAACCTTTGAAAAATTATTTTGCCTGTATTTCAATATCTAATTTAAAATTAAATGGGATTCTTTTCTGATAAAAAGCACACAAAGAAATCTACAACAGTTAAGTCAACTAACATTAATATTTATGTCTTGATTCAACAGTACATAACAGCAGAACTTTTTACAGTCTACACACCCCACAGGCACATGAAGAAAAGGGGCTAATGAGCTCTCCTTTATAATACAGACACATTACAACCAGAGAGGTCTGTAATAGCTATTTTAATCACTATTAAATCATTGAAACTAAAACACTGTATCTTGACTTATATATTATTTAATGATATTTTTAGTTTCATAGAAATGATCTAAATATTTTTTCTTGCTCTTGCCTTTAACCCTGTGTTCTTCAATGACTGAAACTCAACTGTAAATGTTTCTAGCACCAGTGTGTTGGAAAAGTAATATCTCTGTTTTTCTTTCAGTAAAATACTCTATTCACATTGTCAAAGATCTTTCCAGATTTTCATATGTCATGTTTCTCCAGACTAAAAGTTTGGGTAAGAGATAGAAGAGAGCACAGCTAAGGCCTACATGATGCTGAAGGCAATAATTTTTTTAAAATGAACATGGGTGTTGACTCTGGCTTGCCTGAACAACCCTGTCCTCATTCTCCTCTCAGAACAGTCGGGACCACCAAGCTAAAGTTCACTTTAAGCCATGGGCTTTTCCAAAACTCTATTTCCACCCCAACAGAGGGGACTGTAACTTCCCACAGGTCCAAGGATTTCCAGATTTGGTAGACGATGTCTGAGACAATGCTGGTAAGTAGTTGTCCAGCAGAATATCTGGGCACAGAGAAAGAATGTGGCCCCCTTGCCTCCTCTCTATTTTGAAAGCTTCCCTTTTTGTCCATAAGACCTTTTGTTTCCATTTTAAATATAAAGACACAGATAGGTTAAAAATAAAAGGATAGGACACACTATGCAGCACTTAGAAGACAGAGTAAATCAGAACAAGGAATATTATTCATAACAAGAAATATTTCATGGAAATAAATGGATAAATTAATCAACACGTGTTAACCCCAAAGAGACCTGTCTGCTTAGTGTCCACGATGAAAGTCAGAGAGAAATGCTGTATGTGTTATAGAAGCTATTTTAAACCCCCGAAACTGCATTTGCATAATCTGTCGTTACATGGCACTTTCTTATTTAAGGTAGAGGCTGGTTGGGTTGTTCAACTTGAATTGATCCACTACTAATCATAAATCCAATTGAAAGTCATTGTCTAATTTTTATATTTAGCTTCCTGGCACTATAAATAAGTTAAAAGTTGTATAAGTTGAATAAGACCATAAGAAAACTATGATTTTGCTATTATAACTCTTAATAACTTAATACGAATACCCAAGAAACTAATAGTCTTTTCTGCCTCCAGTTAAACAAACAAGGAAACAAACAACACCCTCAGGTTGATAAAAACCAGAAAGTAAAAGAATAGATTCTTAATTTAAAATTGCTCTATTTCACAATCGGATACGTTCACCAATGTTTCTAACAATTCTTGCACGCTGTCATGGTAAAGATTAAGCTTCACCCAGCCCAAGTGGATCAGTGGTTGAGTGTTGACCTATGAGCCAGGAGGTCACAGGTTTGATTCCCCAAAATCAAAGTCAGGCACATGCTACAGTTGCAGGCCAGTTCCCCAGTGTGGGGCATTTCAGAGGCAGCCAATCAATGATTCTCTCTCATCATTGATGTTTCTATCTCTCCCTCTTCCTCTCCCTTCCTCTCTGAAATCAATCAAATATATTTTAAAAGATTAAGCTTCTTTTCCAAAAGAAAACATTTGGAAAGCTGGTCAAGTTAATAGGCACTCAAAGAAGAACTTAAAATAATGCTAGACGCGGATACCAGTATAAACAAAAGAGTGTGGTTGGAAAGGGAAGAAATTTTGAAGAGTGGAAAGATCAACACACTCAGACAAAGGTAGAGAAGGACACATAAGTTTGAATTATTGTGGGGTAGGCTTTGCGGGGGGACACTGGACTGAGAAGTTCTACCTGAGTGTACTATGGAGACACCAGCAAGAGGCGTCAACTGAAGTGGTTAGACTGGGACTTGAATCTTCGGGCAGGCATCTTTGTGTATCACCCCAGATTTGGGAGACTCATAAACTAAGACCAAGGGCAGCGGTTCTCAACCTGTGGGTCGCGACCCCTTGGGGGGTCGAATGATCCTTTCACAGGGGTCGCCTAAGACCATCGGAAAACACATATATAATTACATATTGTTTTTGTGATTAATCACTCTGCTTTAATTATGTTCAATTTGTAACAATGAAAATACATCCTGCACATCAGATATTTACATGACGATTCATAACGACAGCAAAATTACAGTTATGAAGTAGCAATGAAAATAATTTTATGGTTGGGGGTCACCGCAACATGAGGAACTGTATTAAAGGGTCATGGCATTAGGAAGGTTGAGAACCACTGATTTAGAGGAAAACAATTTGTCAAAAATGTATAGTTAATGTTCGTGTCTTTCAATATAGTAAACGTATCCTCAAATAGCCATAAAAATAATAGCCACACGGGAGATGGGGAATAGGTGAAGGTAAAACGTAAAAACAGTTGCGTTGACCACTGTTCAAAGCCACTGGGGAAGCCAAGTAATGGGGAAATGCGGGTTCAACATGACATTCGATTTACATTGTATATATTTAAAATGTTAAGACTCCTCAAGGGAAAAGTCTTTGTTGTATAATTTAGTTACAATACTGGATCCTCTTGCTCTTTAATATTTAAAGAAGACTTATAAAGGTGACTTCGCTTACTTCCAGAAAAATGGGACTGCAATTATCTAATGTGTCACTATGGAAAACAGTCATCTAGGATTATTTTTTCCCCCTGAGCCTTAAATTATCTTCCAATGTCTTTTGTGAAGGAACAAATAGAAAACTCGCTTTCTAGAGGATAACGCTAAATATTTTCCTTCACTGTGTTTAAAAATAAGTCACATGCAGGGTGCAGATGATGTCTTGTTGAGCTGTACACTTGAAACCTGCATGGGTTTGTGAACCAATGTCACCTCAATAAGTTCAATTAAAAACAAACACAAAAAAACTCACCCATGCTTATCTTCTCTGTATAGGAAGATACATTATGCAGAGGTTTTCCTGATGTTTGCAAGATGAAGATTTTTTTTTATAATAAACAATTTCCTCTCTTCAAAGTACTAGAGATGGCTATTGTATGTCTAAATATACAGTGATTACATATGTCATTCCATTACAAACAGTAAGGATGATTATCCCATTTCTGTAAAATATGCACTGGTATCATTTGTTGTAAAAATAAATGTTGCCAATTCAATGCTAATATTTTTTCTAACATATTTTATAGTCCAAAGTGATTTTGAAAAGGAAATCTGTTATTCCCAGTGCTTTTAACACAATGTTGCAGGTTACTTAGACTACTTATACCACTATCTATGAGACAAATGGCCAAATGTCAGCTTGTGACAGATGCAGCTGATGCTGTGGATAAGCTCATACAATATTTATTCCAAACACCCTCATTGCATATGTTCCTGACATGCAAAAGCTGGGAAATTAGAAACTATACTTAAAAGATTCAACTGCAGCCAAGATCTATGTATGATTTAAGTTACCCTGACAAGATGCTCTTTGCATAAGACATTGTTCAGAATGACTTATATGAGGAAAAGCTGATGTTACACATCCATTTCTGCAGACGTGGATCATAGCAGAAGTGTATGGTTCTGGAGTCAGCAGCTGTGGCAGAAGCTCTCTGTCTCCACTCCTCTGGATCAGCGTAAAGTCAGAATTTCCCATGGCAGGCCAGTTATGCAGTAGGTGTGCAGCCTCCAAAACAGTCCACCTGTTCTGCCCTTTCAACACTATGTGAGCTTTTTATGCCACTTAATAAGCCCCTTCTGCTTAAAGAAGCTAGAGTGCACTCTTGTTTTTTATAGCCATGATCACTGACCAATATTATAGACTGCTGGGAACCAATAGCAACAGCAATTAATATAAATGCAAGAAGTCCTGTATGAAGGCTGAATGGGGCTTTTTGATATTCACAGGGATGAATATCTGCATTTTATTACCTACTGCTGACTCAATGGCCTAAAACAAACTCCCCCAACCTGGTAGTCTTACTGTTTACCAAACATCACCTTCCATATGTCTGTTTGCATTTCTGAAAGGCAATTGTGTATTCTAGTAAATAAACGCAGATGAGAACAGAGACTCAGTGGAACTTGGTCCCTTGCACCAAGATCACAACTGGTTTCCCCCATAACTTCCAAATTTATATTTCTTGTCTTGTGTAATTAATTTGTGCATCAGCCCTTTCTCCAAGTCTTTGAACCCGAGGCCACAAGGGCCGTGGCTTATCAATAGACTTCACATACAATCATTCGTTTGAAGATGAGTAACTAGAAGTAGAAGACTTTTTTCCTAGGAACATATGATATGAAACAGAGTCAGCAATCTGGCCAAGATTTTGATTTCCAGGAATTAATTACCTGCTGCTGTATGCATTACCAATAACATACTCAAAACATTATAATGGTAGTTCAGTGGTTGAGCTTCAACCTATAAACCAGAAGTTCACGGTCCAATTCCTGGTTGGGGTTTCAAACTTGATCCCCAGTCTCGAGTATAAGGGAGGCAGCCTAACAATGACTTTCACCATTGATATTTCTATCTCTCTCTCCCTCTCCATTCCTCTTTGAAATCGATAAAAATATGTTTTAAAAAAAACACGTTATAATGGTATTTACTGCTACAATTACTTATAATATGTTCATTCGTTAATCTTGCTGCCTCTCAGAATCAGGGAAGGCATGGGTTTGAAGAAGAGTTTTCTGCCTACCTATCTAGCTCTGGCTTAATTTATACACAAAGTTAAAGGGGGGAAATGAGCTATTTATTTATTTATTTATTTATTTATTTATTTGATGGCTTAAAAGCCCATCACAGCCTCTGACTTATCTTCCTTAACAAAACAAGTCAGGATGCAGAATTATCTTGACTTTGAATTTGGCCACAACTTCGTTTATTTGTTTTAGCCTTTGCTTGACTGTGAAGCTCTGAGAGCTAGAGTTCAAATGCAATTGTGTGTTTAAAAAAATACTTATCTGGGAATATTCTAGCAGAGAACAATGGGTTTATAATAATTCCTGTAGGTATTATAAAAGCTTTTGAAATGCTACCATTTATGTAAATAATTGCACAGAAATGCCCTTCTTTTTGAATAAGTTACTCAAAATCCCATTTTATCTATGTCCAAATAGTCTCATTCACTTTTTGATGAAAGTCACAATATATAAAATTTCTAAGGAAAATGGAAACAGGAGGCCTCCTGAAGATACAATATAACATGATTACCTTTCATTTCAAACCCTGAAGGTAGGCTCCTGCATGTTAGGCTAAATGTAAATTTTAGTGAGGATTCTATTAGAAATGCAAAGGCAACAGTCACATTCACAAATGGCAGACACACTGTGAGCAAAGAAGACAAATGAATGAGTCGGGCTGAGCTGGCAGTGTCGGAACAGGGCTCTGATTTGCTGCTCAACAGTTGGCTCCTCAGGCTTCAGTTACAGGAAAAGCTGGAGTAATACTGCTCTACAGTATAACGAGTAAAACTTGCAAAGAAAATATAAAGAGTCTAAGTGTGTGTTGTATGTGTGTGTGTGTTTGTGTGTGCATGTGCACATATACTATGGAAAGCTTTGAAAGTTATTCAAAGGAAAACTTTTGGAATTATCATGAAGTTCATGATATAGGCTGATCTATGCTGTTTGTATGAGTAACAGGGTTCTAATAATAGAATATTTAACAATAAAAATGATTTTATTTCAATTCTATAGGTCCTACCACACTTCTGAATCGAGGTACTAGACTCCTTTTTTAGACAGATTTAAACACCAGTTTGCAATATATATTCCAGAATATTTTTAGACAAAAAATCAAATTGAAAGAATTATAAATGATGTTAGAGTTTCATTGTATTTTTCTAATACAATAAAAAAGACCAGTATAACTACAATGCATAGGTTAGAAAATATTGTTTAATACTTTAGGATTTATAATCAGACTGCTGGGTTAGAATCATAACCCTATTATTCACTAGCAATGTGATACTGAAAAGGTTACTTAATCTCTTTACCCATGGTGTATAGATTTATACACTAAAAATAAAATAATCACACATACATGTATATCTCATGGCAGTATAACTGGAACTTAATAAGTGTTGGCTGTTACTATCATAAAAATCAGTATATTTGTGAATAGCTACCCATACATTTCATGTAAGACTTGATGGTAAGTAAATTCCTTGATTAGAATAACTTTGTCTTACTCGTTTCTGGGTCCCCGGTATAAAAAAAATGCCTGTTACACAGCAGTGACACACAAAGCTTTATTGAATTGATATGACTCATCAGAGAGACCAATATTGAGTCCACCATGGACATATCCTCAGGTTACCCACATTACTTGGACTAGATTATTTATCTCATGTCTTTTATTGCCCATTCCTTCTACTTCAGCTAATAGCAGTAGAGGGAGTATATTCATTGACCATCCAGCTCTTTGATGCCAAAGCTTGTGTTTATTATTTTCTAATAGCTACCTGGGATATGATTGAAGTGACTGAAGAGAAAAGCTGTAAGTTGAAAAACAGAAGAGTGTGCCTTGGGGATTAAAGGCATGTGATCAGAGAGAGACTGGGGAACTCAGAAATGGTTTCTGTCCTCTAATGTAAAAAATTGCCTTCTGATGAATACTATCAACACTGTACAGTTATTTCTCCCTAACCGTCAATTTCCCTTAAGCAGAATTTTACTAAAAACAGCTTTATCCTGCTGGGGATAATCAGTACAAGTGGCAATTGGGGGATGAAGAAAGAAAGAGTAAAAGCAGATGGCAGAACAGGAGTGCAGATTTTTATCACCAAGCCTTGAAAGAAAATAAGAAATTTGTGGTAGAGCAAATGTTTAACAGGCCCCCTGTGGCTCTGAGGAAGGAGAGAGCAGAGGTGTGCTTAGGAGGTATGACTCTGTAGCTATTTCTCCAGAATCCTAAGGGAATGAGAGGTACAAACCAACCACTCTGAGTTATAAAATAAAACTATTAAATTGAATCTGATCAGAAGAATTAAACTCAATATGCATGTTGCCTACACGGAAATCCTGACAAACCTCTAAGCAAACAACAGGGGATAAGTACAGAGAAAATAATTGAAATAAGGTGTGGAATTAAGACATGAATAATGTTACTTCCACATTTTAGTTACTTAGTATGTTGGCCATTATGCTTTATTTTAGAAAATAGCACACACACACACACACACACACACACACACACACACACACACGACACATAAAATGGGTTCTTGGGAGGTCTCCCTAAAGCCTACTATAATGGCGTTTCTGTTATACTTTATGAGAGATGCCAAGGAGATTTTGTTTAAGCTGAAACCTCAAGGGGAGTCAGCCAGAACATTTGGGGAAAGGATATTTCTGGGAGAGGAAAGAGCTGGAGTACTTGTTATAAGGCAAGAATGAGCCCAAGATGTTTGAGGAACAAACGGACCACTTTGCTGGAGAAAAGCAATCCAGAGAAGTTTAATTTCATGGGGCAAGTCACAATAGATAGTTTGGGTGCTATTCTAAGTGAATGAGTAGCATGGGATAGTTTTAGGCTGAGGAGTGGTATGATTTGACTTATGTTCTTCATAGTTTTCTTTGCGCTATGGAGAACAGAGTGCAGAGAAGCAGAAATGGGAAGAGATAGAGACTATTACTACTATAAGCAAGAAACAATGTTGTCCTTGTAGCAGCAGATGGAGAAAGGAAGAAGTCGTGAGAATAGTTGGATTTGCTAAAATTCTCAGCATAGGTGAAAAAGCAGTCTTTTGTTAATACATATATAAACATAAATATTGAAAATGAACACTGCTCATTTATATTTCAGTGGGACATAGTATTCTTCAGTAAACCTGCCAACATCAAACCACTTGATCCACAGAGAATGGTTATTAAAAGTGGACCAGAAAACAATTATGTCAAAACCCATAACTTCCTGGTTGAAGACATGAGAGACCTGAATGAGATCTCTCTTTTCTCTCTGGGCTAGATAACATGGATACCAAATTGAGGAGGAAAGCCCTAAAAAGGAATTTTGTTGTTTCTATAAAAATTAATGTCCTTTACCAGCAATCAAGAAACAGAACATAATCTTTATTTGGAATAAGATCCCATCTCTTTCACTGGAAGTAAAGATTGCTACACATACCCTGCACAGTTGACAAGCATCCAAAGCAAAAAAACGTAGGAATTGCTCAATGAGAAGATAGGCACAAATCATTAAATATCAGACCAAGAACATTCAGCCAAGATGATGAACAAAATCATCTGTAAGTTATGTTGTTGATGCACATATTATCTTTCAGACCAGATGGAGAGGGAAATGCTACAGATATGAACCATTGCTTTAATGTGCAATGTCTTAATCCAATCACTTTAATAAATTTAGTTGTTTGCTTTCTGAACATTGTTCACTGGTCCATAAAACAAGCTTCCTGTCTTTTGTCTTGAACAAAAAACAAATTTAAAAATTGCCTGACATTGACGCGCGCACACACACACACACACACACACACCACCATCACCAAAACAATAAACCAATAAACTCTAAATTTTGTCAATATCCCTGGCAACTATTTTTATTATTAGCTACTTCAACATCACAAATCACTAACTAACTTCACAAATCACTAACAAATCACTTCTGCATTTGACAGAGGAGAAAAACACTGCTCTAAGTAGCATTTTAGGCATTAATAAAAATCCATTATTTGCTAAATATGCAATATTTCCCCATATTATGAGTACCTCATTTGACATCTTTATGTGTTTTTTTTTTAATATATTTTATTGATTTTTCACAGAGAGGAAGGGAGAGAGATAGAGAGCCAGAAATATCGATGAGAGAGAAACATCGATCAGCTGCCTCCTGCACATCTCCCACTGGGGATGTGCCCGCAATCCAGGCACATGCCCTTGACCGGAATCGAACCTGGGACCCTTCAGTCCGCAAGCCGACGCTCCATCCACCGAGCCAAACTGGTTTCGGCCTTTATGTGGTCTTTTATTTAAATCATATAATGTCTTAGAGTTTATTAGATTTAATTACAGGTCAGATTAAAATTATATCTCATTTGGCATTAGAGGCACTTCTGGTTAGAAGATATCATGAACTTGGAGAGACAGAATGGTCAAAACTAACGGAAAGATCAATTCATATATATATATGTATATATATGCTTTATTGTCCAAAACAAGAAGAGGAAACTACTACTACTACTACTACTTCTATTACCACCACCACCAGATGCCATTTATTGAGTACTTACTATGCACGGACATACTTCTAAACAACCTTACATATATTCACTCAGTTAATACTCAAAGAATGATCTATTAGTCACTCTTTTTTGGATGAGTAAATTAAGACACATAGAGCCAAACTAGGTAAACAAAGACAATTTCAAGAAAGTATTTATCTAACATATTCTGGTTAACTTTGTCTAGAATGGAATAGATATGTGACATCCCTTTCCCTTCTCTTGCCAGTGACAGCTTGAGTCTTGATAAGACATCAGAATCTTTGTCTTTTTTAAAATTCTTTTAAAAATTTATCTTTACTATTGAAAGAACTACAGATGTCCCATTTTTTCTCCACTGACCCCCTCCACCCCGCCTTGATGCACCCCCCAGGCCTTCACTACACTATTTTCTGTGCCCATGGGTTATGCATAGATGAATATAAGTTTTTTGGTTACTCTCTTCCCACTCCCAGAATCCTTTTCAATATAGAGATTCAAGTAAGTCTCTATCAATAAGAGTAGTTAATGGGGTATAATCTATTTAACAAGATTGTTTTAATTATATATTCATTTTTAAATGGACTTCATAATCAATGTCCTAATACTATCTGAAAAACTGAATCTTTGAAGTTCATCCTGAACTTAACCAATGAGAACAGTTTGAATTCTGTGGTGTCAAGGAGACTTTAGAAATTCAGAAATTATGTATCTAAAATAGAGGCTACCATAAGATGGTGTTTGGGAAATCAAAATAGTTATCAAAATCAAGAGAAACTTTTTTATATACATAATTAATATAATTATGTTTCTTAATGTTAGGTTTTTCTCCTGTTTTTTATGCCATGGTAGTTTCTACTTGCTCCCTGTAAACTAAGAACTAGAATACTAATCTCATTTTGGTTCTGAAATGCCCTCCAGTTTTTAGAAAAATACAAGAATAAATTGGGAAATATATTCCACTAGACTACATGTATTTGCTCCTATAATTCTAATAATTCTATGTCTTTGATCCATTAAATCTGTATTTTTAATTTGTCTGTTAAGAATTAAAATTAATAATTATCTCTTAGGAGATAAGGAAAAGGGAATAGTTCTATGTTGTCTCGTGTCCTGTCTTGTTTCTCCAAACAACCCAACCCTTACTCAGGGTCAACTTTCATTTTTCAGCTGATTGGTCTTCTGCTCTAGGGACCCAAAGTTTCCTTGCATTTCTTCTATTTATCTATTTCATAATCCTTTCAAGGCAATTCCTAGGATACTTAATTGATGAAGAGGCAACAGAGGGAAGAGAAACACATAAAGCTACAGAGAATTAGGGCATCTCCTTCATTAATATAATTTGGATTTCCTTGTAAGCCACATATAGTCATAACTAAAATAGAAGCAAATTTTAATTTATTTTATTTCTTAAATGGCTGTGTTCTCTCTATAATCATTGTGGAAACAACAATCAGCATGCTCTCTAGTTCTTTAATTCAATAGAAGAAATAGATTTTGTACCATTCTTTTGGTAAAACTTATTACCCAAAGCATAGTTTTCTACAAACCATAAATACTGTAATGACAATAAAACACAAATCCATATATATACACACACAGGCACACGAATGTGAGACAAATATAGCATCATCCCACCTTAAAAATAGCCGAAACCAGTTTGGCTCAGTGGATAGAGCGTCGGCCTGCGGAGGTCCCAGTTTCAATTCCGGTCAAGGGCATGTACCTGGGTTGCGGGCACATCCCCAGTAGGAGATGTGCAAGAGGCAGCTAATTGATGTTTCTCTCTCATCGATGTTTCTAACTATCTCTCTCCCTTCCTCTCTGTAAAAATCAATAAAATATATTTTTAAAAAATAAAAAAATAAACAGTATGTTTGATAAAAATGGAGATATTTTAGCCTGCATGGATGAATAGAATAAAAGTCATATCCAGATCCATGGTTGAGGGTGTTCCATTCTATTTCTTTTCTCATTAGCCTTTAACTAGCTTAAGACTTTCCTCAGAAAGTAGATTATCTTGTAGATTTAGAACCTAACTTTTTGCCATCGATAAGAAGGAAACTCAGGATGTATTTTTTTTTAAACATATGGGGCAAACAAGCAAAAAAGGAAAAGAAATACAAAGATTATCTATACTATATGAGAAAGAAGCTATAACCAACTGTCAAATCATGTTGTCAGCTTTAATAGGTTAGAGAAGGAAACATGACTAAAGAAGCAAATGGGTACTGGTTAAAATTTCATAATTCTTATATAGCAGGTTCATCAGGCAGTCTGAGATTACTGATGTTAAGGGAGAAATAATGTTTCCACCTCTCATTGCTACCTTCAAATATACTCATCAAAATTGCTTTACCTTACTCCTTAAAAATAACTACAACTAATCTCTTGCTTTCTAGTAATTTTCAACAACATTTTAATGTATACAAACATATTTAATTTTGGTAAATTTGACTTATTTTCATGTTTTAAAAGGTCTAGTTAAATGTAAATCAAAACTACAATCTTAAACCAAATCCAAACATCCTCCCTCCTGCTCTTCAACCCCTAACCTAGACTTGTTATGCAACAGGAAGTGGCATGGTCAGCTCTCCCACTTCTCCTTGCTTATCCAGGCCTACTTTAGTTGTTCTGGCTCTCTCGGGACTGCAGTAGTGACGCTGTTGCAATAACCTGACTATTACATAACAGGAAAGGAGTGAAAGGGGAGACCAGATAATATAGGCATGTCATTTATACAGCTTTGCCAAAAAGCTGCCTTTAGCAACTTTCCAAGCCCACTCCATGCAGATCCATGGGGGAAAGGTCTGGACAAAGGCAATTTAGACTCATGCCCAAGAAAGGTCTCAATAAGGTAGGAAGGTGCCTACCTGTTTGCTCATCATCACACCTGAGAGCCAGTCAGTGGCCAGAATGTGGCCACGCAAAAGCTTCCAAATAAAGAAAAAGAAAGTTCTCTCTCTCTCTCTCTCTCTCTCTCTCTCTCTCTCTCTCTCTCTCTCTCTCTCTCTCTCCCTCTCTCTCTCTCTCTCTCTCTCTTTCTCCCTCTCTCTCTCTCTCTCTCTTCCCCCCCTCTCACCCTCTGAGTTCCTGGAGTTCCTGCCTCTCCCATGGCAGAGGGATGGGCTCCCCTGTTGTAACTCACATATGGACTAAGACTTTATTAGCTGAACCACACCTGGCTGCAACATGGACCGAAAACTCTGGACACTGGCCCTCCTTCTGGCTCTGCTGAACTCCCAGCTGCCCATCTTTTAGGACTGACTTGGGGGAAATGGGGCATGACAACCTGAGAACTCCACGTCAATATAATTTTCCACAAGAACCTCCACCATTTACCTCCCTCCCACAAGCCACAAGGGAGTTTATTCTCTGGTAACAGTAGGAAAAGCAGGAAGATTATAGCAGGAAAAATTTCAGGAAAAGAGCAGAGAGCATTTTAAATAATATGACCATTGTTTCTCTTGAGAGGCAGGCACCCAAATGCTGGCTCTGATATAGAGTGCATTTGCGAGTTCTTTGGAACTCGGCCTCAACTTTTTCTCCAATCTGGACAATTTGTTCTCCTACTGACTGATTGCAACAGTCTGCCAGTGGATTCAAGGTGAGGGTACAAGGGTTTTATATCTTGTATGGCATTTACTTGGCCCATAGGGTAGTCGCTCATCCAAAATGTGGAAGTGTATTCTGATAGATTTTCTTTTTCCTCTTACTGTCATCACAATTCCTCAACAGGCATTTATTTTTATTTCTTTATTGAATTTATAGACATTTAGCCTTTAAAATTTTGAAAGCACGAAGCATGCACCATGTCTGATCTGTCCATGTTTGCCTTCATTCTCACACCCTTGAGGACATACAGAAAACTTTCATAAGACTATGCCATCATGCATGGTTCCACTGCACGACAAGGAACCTGTAAGTGCCTGCAATTCAACAGGAGAGTGATAGTCCATGTTCTCTTCCTTTTTTTTTTTCTTAATTAAATCTCTATTGTTTAGATTATTACATTTGTTCCTCTTTTTTCCCCCATAACTCCCCTCCTCCCAGTTCCCGCCCCACCATCCGCACTCACTCCCCACCCACTGTCCTCATCCATAGGTGCATGATTTTTGTCCAGTCTCTTCCCGCATCTCCCACACCCCTCCCCCCCCCCAAGAATAGTCAGTCTGTTCCCTTTCTATGTCCCTGATTCTATTATGATCACCAGATTATTTATTCACTTGATGCACTTGTTGATAGATGCATGTTTGTTGTTCATAATTTGTATCTTTACCTTTTTCTTCTTCTTCTTAAAGGATACCTTTCAGCATTTCATATAATCCTGGTTTGGTGGTGATGAACTCCTTTAGCTTTTCCTTATCTGTGAAGCTCTTTATCTGACCTTCAGTTCTGAATGATAGCTTTGCTGGATAAAGTAATCTTGGTTGTAGGTTCTTGGTATTCATCACTTTGAATATTTCTTGCCATTCCCTTCTGGCCTGCAAAGTTTCTGTTGAGAAATCAGCTGACAGTCGTATGGGTACTCCCTTGTAGGTAACTGAGTTTCTTTCTCTTGCTGCTCTTAAGAGTCTCTCTTTGTCTTTTGCTCTTGTAATTTTAATTATGATGTGTCTTGGTGTGGTCCTCTTTGGATTCCTTTTGTTTGGGGTTCTCCGTGCTTCCTGGACTTGTAAGTCTATTTCTTTGACCAGGTAGGGGAGGTTTTCTGTCATTATTTCTTCAAATAGGTTTTCAATATCTTGCTCTCTCTCATCTTCTGGCACCCCTATAATTCTGATGTTGGTACGTTTGAAGCTGTCCCAGAGGCTCCTTACACTATCTTCGTATTTTCGGATTCTTTTTTCGTTTTGCTTTTCTGGTTGGGTGTTTTTAGCTTCTTCGCATTTCAAATCTTTGCCTTGATTCTTGCGCTCCTCTGGTCTGCTGTTGGGAGTCTGTATAGTATTCGTTATTTCAGTCTGTGTATGTTTAATTTCTAGTTGGTTCTTTATCATAACATCGAGGGTCTCATTAGATTTGTTGAGGATCTCATTAAGTTTATCAGCGGCTTCTAGACAGTTCTTGAGAGACCTTAAAAGTGTGGTTCTGAACTCAATATCCTCCATTGACAGTTTTGTCCTGTTTCTTTGTCTCCGCATTTTTTATGCTTTCTTGGTGCACCCCCTAGTGGTCATTGTGTGCAGTCCTCCTGTAGTTAAGCCTTGATTGTTGTAGTTAATACTGGGGGGATTTGACCTCCAGGCCAGCTGGCTGTGAGAATCAGCTGTGTCTGCAGTGGGAAAACTTCTGTCCTCTAGGGAGGTGCTAATCTAGCCTTTGCCTGAGGCTATCTGGCAAATAGCTCTGTGCAGGGCTTGGGCAGGGCGGGTGGGTTGCTCGGGCTCAGGATCAACAGGGTGGGCCGGAGAGAGCAGTTATGGCGGCTCTCAGTTCCGTCCCTAGGGGCTCTGACTCACAGAGTCCCAGCAACCGCTGCAAACCTCGGAGAGAAAGCTGCCTTTGAGTTCCAACTGAAGCCAGACAGTCCTGCTTCTCCCGTTTGAGTCTGGGTCCCTAGAGACTCGCCCGGATCTGGAGCTCAGAATCTGAGACTGCCTCCCGATTGAAAGCACCAACTGCGCCCTTCGCCGCCAGCCCGCTCCGCTCGCACTCCGTACCTGAGTATTTCACTTCAGCACTGTGCCTCCTCTGAGTCTGGGTATGATATTCTCTTTCCTCCTAGTTGTAGAATTTCCACTCAGCCAGCCTTCCTGTGGTTCTGGATGATGTCCATTCCGTCTTTTAGGTGTGTTTTGATTTGGTTGTTCAAGGCAGCAATCTCCGGTGTTAACCTATGCCGCCATCTTGGTTCTTCTCCATGTTCTCCTCCTTGAAACTACTCCAGTGTCTTTGAACTCTCTTCTTACTCAGTGGTAGGAGAGAAACAAAGCTTAATTTCACCTCCTCCACCCCACACCCCCAAAGGAAATGATTAAAATCACTCTCATTTAGGCAGACAATTCAATTTCTGTATGATTGGTCTTTAAATGTCTAGTCTTCTCTTTACATAAAGGTCCAATTGATTGAGGTAAGTGAAGGTTTAGGAGTAACAGAATTCATCTGGCTACTATTATTTTTTATATCTGCAAAGACTGTTCATTCTTCTTTAGAATTTATGAGTAGCCATCATTTATTTGGGTTTAAACAAAAATTCTGAGACATTAGAAAACATTTTGTATATTTTCTATAAAAATTATAAATTATAGATAGAAAGATCAATGATAAAAGGAGTTAATATCAATTTTCAGAAGATCTTAAACTGGGAGTGATAGACAAGAATATAAATATGCATATGAATTCAACAGTTTGAAACAGAGACCTGAACTTGAAGAATGTTACTGGAGCCCTAGCTGGTTTGGCTCAGTGGATAGAGCATCAGCCTACTGACTGAAGGGTTCCAGGTTCGATTCCAGTCAAGGACATATGTCTGAGTTGCGGGCTCAATCCTGGTAGAGGGCGTGCAGGAGGCAGCTTATCAATTATTGATGTTTCTATCTCTCTCCCTCTCCTTTCCTCTCTGAAATCAATTAAAATATTTTTTATAAAAGAATGATACTGAACCTTGGCCAGTGTTGCTCAGTGGTTGAATACCAACCTATGAACCAGGAGGTCACGGGTTTGATTCCCGGACAGGGTATATGCTTGGGTTGTACGTTCGACCCTCAGTAAGGGGCATACAGGAGGCAGCCGATCAATAATTCTAACTCATTATTGATGTTTCTATTTCTCTCTCCTACTCCCTTCTTTTCTGTAATCAATAAAAATATATTTAAAAAAAAGAATGAGAAAACTCCATACTCTTCTCCACAGTGGCTATACCAGTCTGCAAAAATGGAACTCCCATTTGACCCAGTGATCCCACTTCTAGGAATATATCCCAAGAAACTAGAAACACCAATGAGAAAGGATATTATGCACCCCTATGTTCATAGCAGCACAATTTACAATACCTAAGAATTGGAAACACCCTAAGTACCCATCAGCAAATGAGTGGATTAGAAAACTGTGGTACATCTGCACAATGGAATACTATGCTGCTGTAAAAAGGAAGGAACTCCTACCAATTACAACAGCATGGATGGACCTGGAGAGCATTATGCTAAGTGAAATAAGTCAGTCAGAGAAAGATAAATATCACATGACATCACTCATTTGTGGAATATAATGAACAACAAAAACTGATGAACAAAAACAGATCCAGGGACAGAGAAGCAACAAATGGACCATCAAACCTCAGAGGGAAGGCAGGGGAGAGAGGGGGTAAGGTGGGGAGATCAACTAAAGGACTTGTTTGCATGCATATAAGCCTAACCAATGGACACTGACACTAGGAGGATGAGGGCACCAGTGGGGGGGGGGGCATTGGGGAGTTAAGGACACATATCTAATACCTTAATCAATAAAGGAAAAAAAAAAGAATGCTATGGGAAGAACTCATCTACGTAGATGACTAGGAACAAAAGTATATATATATATATATATATATATATATATATATATATATATATATATATATATTTAAGTTACAAGTGCAATAAGGGTCAGCAGTTTTATTATGGCTGCTAAGAAATAAAAGGCTAACATTATGAGAATCTACTAATAAAAGCAAAACAAAAATCATAAGAACAGTCTCATTATATTTTATGGTTACATACAATCTGCTGACATATTTCAATAGGCATTACTATCTATTCTATTATAAGAAGAATGTGCTACTCCCGGCTGTAGTAAATTTTTATGTAGCCACAATGATAGACATTTTCATATATCTGTGACTAATAATTATATTTATATACTAGGGGCCCCATGCACGAATCCATGCACCTTGAAAGGAACTGTGGGCCACAAGGCTGTGGTGGGTACAGGGTCCGGTCTCAGCCCATCCTCCATGCCCCTGCACAGCCCCTCTGGTCGCAGCCCTTGGTGACTTCTCTGCTGGCAGGCCTGCTTCCACTGCCACTGCTCCCACTTGCTGACAGCACCAGTCCTGCTTGCACCTGCTGATGGTGCAGAGCAATCAGGGATGGCGCCAGCAGCGGGTGCAAGTCGTGGCTGCTGCCCTGATTGCCCCTTAGGAGCAGGGGGAGGTAGAAGAGCCCTGAGGGGCAATCAGGGCCACAACTGCTGCTTGCACCCAATGACGACGCCGAGTGATCGGGGCCGGTGCCAGCAGCAGGTGCAAGCACCGGGTGGGACTGCAGCATGCAAGAGCAAAGAATTTTCAGTATCCACCAGAGGCTGGCTTGATGACAGTGACCTGTGCCCCACCTTGATCTGGTGCCCCCGCTCACTTGCTCCACCATCCCGTCGCGGCCAACGCCCACTATGTTCCACAATTTGTCGCCTGCTGCTGATGCCCACCATGTTCCATGCATGCCCCCTCGTGGTCAACGCACGTCATAGAAATAGGTTGTTCAGTTGTTTGGTTGTTCCACTGTTCTGTCTACTTACATATTAGGGTTTTATATATGTATATAGATAGGCAACTCTTTTGAAAGTTTACGGTTAGGAGAATGAGGTCCATTTGGAAGTTATAGGAAAAAAATGTTCATATGGGGCTTTGAATTTTATAGATGTTTTAGTTATTCTTTATTTTTCAGTTAAATATATTTTTAAATGCCATACTTTTAATTGTTGTGTTTAAACTGTCATCGTCCTCTTTGCCCAGGGGAGAGTCATTAAGATTTCATTCAGGCTGATTCCAGATTCTTCATAAAATTAATCACTTTATTTTAAGTTTCTCGAAAAGGAATAGAAATTAACTTACATTGAAAATGTTAAATTTGACACTGTGAAAATGTTCTTCCTGTAGTAACGATTTTAACATTTATAGGTAATTGAACATTGGGAAAAGATTTTGTATATAAACTACATATAGATTTGTGCTTCCTTATATTATCTAATAAATGTTTTCCTGCCTGCACCACAAAACCTGATCTCTCTTTAAAGTCTTGGTTGTTCTCAAAGATGAAATGCACTTACAGTAAAGGGAAACCTGACCGGGGGTGGGGGAGAAGCTCTCCATTTTTAAAGAGCGGTTGCTGGCAATTGAATGTCTACTGTTTATTCATAGCTTATAGTTCAGCAGCCAGATGTGGCAGAAAGTTGGCTGATTCTTCAATGGCAACAAAAACGATGCTGTACTTCATAAACACAGGTTTGTTATCCCAGTAATGAGGAAAAGGAAGATGAAGGTCCTTGTGTTTTATCCCCATGCAAATAAGCTATTTGCAGGTGGTTTTAGACAGAAGGTGAAATATTTTTAAAAACTGGGTCAAGTTTTTCTGTGCTTAAAAATTAACAGCTTCAGGAAAACTTCTTACAGATTAGTATGCTGTTTCCTGAGTGTACTGAATACTAAGTCACTTATCCTTTAATATTGCAGTTGCTATGAAAATTTTTCTCCTTTTGATTTGTTCAATAATTTAGGAAATTTTATATAAGTCTAGATCTATTTCTTCAGCATCTCTTTCAGTAATGTGCTATCAAATTTTATCCACATTCTTTAATTTGGAAAATCAAATTCTTAAAATAGCATTGGACATTTAATTTAAAATACCTGTCCTGGATTAGGGTATTATATTTTTCCTCCAGTTTGTCTTAGAACTCTATCCTACTTCATGGCCATGTACTTAGGTAAATTGTCTAGTGAAACTTCTTGGTGTGGTATTTGATGAGGTGTGGAAGTCAAGAGTTAGGGGGAGAGGGTTGATCATGAACTTTGACTATATTGGACTTGAAATATTCAAAATCTTGAGGAAAAACAAGGCATTCAGCATTTCAGAAAGTCTTGGTTATATAATACGTAGAAGCTACAAATCACGTTTTGGAGGGATAGTATTCTATTATTTTTTTATTAAAAAACATTAAAGATAATTTATGAAAAGAAATAGCAAAAACCCAATTCTGGACTAGAACATTGCTGCATAATTATGTAAACAGTTGCCTTCCTTCAGAATGGAGTTTTACCTGCAGAATGTCATTTTAGAGAAACAAAATCATGGCTTTTGTTATTAACTAAAGTGTTGGAGGCCTAAACAGTAATGAAAAACACAGACCTAGTCTCTGTCCTCAAGTTTAAATGTGTAGTAAAGATTCAGGCATTAAGCAAAGAATTACACCATTAATTGCTCAACTGTTACTATGGTAAATACTAAGGAAAGACATTTAGTTGTTGGCACCAGATTGCATATCACCAAATCTCTTCCAACTTCTAAAATACCTCTTGAATTGCAAGGGAGACAGCAGACAACTATATTTTCTAGTATCTATTGGCAGAAGATTCCAGGTGAGATTATGCTAATAATCTTTTTTTAATTTTTTTTTTATTAGTTAAGGTATTACAAATGTGTCCTCATCCCCCCCATTAACCCCCAACCTCCCCCCCACACACAAACTCATGCTCCCATCCCCCTGTTGTCCATGTCCATTGGTTTGGCTTATATACATGTATACAAGTCCTTCGGTTGATCTCTTCCCCTTACCCCCGCCCTCCCTTACTTTCCTTCTGGGGATTGATAGCCCGATTGCTGTTTCTCAGTCTTAAAATTTTATTTTATTGTTTAAAGTATTACAAATAATAGTACATAAGTCTCCTTTTTTTCCCCATTGACCTTCCCCCAGCTTCCCTTACCCTCCCCCTCCCCCCCCACCACACATGCCCTCACCCCCCCCTCTCTTATTTGCTTACGATTTGATTACTACTATGCAAATGATTTGATTACTAGTAACCAAATAAAACTTCTAATATGAGATGTGCAAGGCACAGAGAAAAGGATAAGTGTGTGTGTGTGTGTGTGTGTGATCTGTTCAGGTTTGACAGGCACCTGAGATCATTGGTGGCAACTTCCCTGTAATGCTGTCATTTCCAGCTTTTATGAAAATAGCAGCACTATTTCCTTTCTTCACCCACACAGACCATCAAAGCATTGTCTCTAAACCCTTGTATGCAATGCTTTTCTAAATTTGAAATGCACAGCGTTGTATTTTCCTAATGGAAACTTGCCCAACTGATACACACTATTCTCCTAACTCTAAGGTGACTTCATACTCATCTTCCGAAGTCCTTAAGAAATGAGATTTTTTTTTTCCAGATTTGATGGTGGAGCAAACAGAAAACTATTATTTAATGAACATCTATGTACTTGGAAATGTACAGGGTACTTGAGTACATTATTCATGTAACCAACCCAGGTGTATTAACAACACAGCAAAAACTCCATATGAAATAATAATTATTTTTTTCTTTAAACACCCATTTGATGGAAGAGGAAGCTGAAATTTGGAGACGTAAGCTAGCCCTGGTAAACAGAGAACTGAAGAATAAACTTCCTTCTACTTGACCACAAACTCCTTCTCTTTCCCTAAGATGCTACTTTCTCTCCTGCTTCTGACTTTCATATAAAATGTGTTGATTTTGTTAAATGGGGCTGCGTCTCAGTAATGACTCCTTTACAACTATTTTAATAAAACCCTGGATTACCTTATCATCTATTTTTGTTCACGTGTTTATTGAGAATCCTAATTATTTTGGCTGCTCTGATCTCCCCCAGATCACCATAGTCTCTTGCCCCAGCTTGGTATTCTCTTTTACAGAGCTGTAAACTCTGTTACGTTACTACTGTGTGCTACCCACCGCTCCAGATTCAAGGGGCTCGTGTCTGCCAAGTACACATGCTCATGTTGGGGACCTTGTCATTGATCCTATCCACAAAGTCCCCGTGTGTCTTCCTCCTCAAAATAATAGCATTCTAAGAAGAAAACCTTTACATTTTTTCATAATTAATTCAAACTGTATAGATAACATTAACCTTCTGGAACAAGCAGGAAGTAGGGAAATATCTGATAATTATTTCAATACAATTTTCACTCATAAAAGATATACCTGCAGAAATCCTTGATGTAAAAATTTTAAAAATATCAACTACAGAAGGTACAATGAAAATGGCTGCCTTCAGATCATAACCACTACTCACTCCCTTTACACAAATGCAGACTGTGCATTGTATAGTTACAGAGAGCGCTCTTCACATAGGCTAAAACATAAATGGCAAAAGCAATTCTATTTCCTTTTCCTTCTTTGCAGATAAACACAAAGATGATTCCTGCTCCCCTATCAGTAACCAAATAACAAGTAGTATTGATTTTTCTTTACAGACCATTATCCAGGCATATCAATTTTATGTTCCTTCGGATATAAGAATTTTGTTCTGTAACTGGTATCACACTGCACATTTTTTCTGAAATCTGATTATTTTAATTTCTTACATTTTCTGCTCTGGGAAGTACCTGACAGACTGTCCTAACTTTGTCTAAGATAAGGGACTGTAAATTAGGCATAGAAGCTTGTTAATTGTTAAATGTTTAGCTTTTTATCTAAGTAATGCATCCACTCTTTCCTTAAACAGTTATTGGTGTTTATTTATTTGAGATGACGGCGGGCTTACTACGTGCCAGTGATGACATGAAGGCCTTGGTTTAATCATAGCAGCTAGCATTTAAAAGGACCATTCTACTGATTTTCTGAAGCTTAGTAGTATGTTTAGCTCTTGGCATATTTTTCATCAGCAAAGTCTTCCATGTTCAACCACATTCTATATAATAAAAGGGTAATATGCAAATAGACCGAATGGCACAACAACTGAACAGCCAATCAAAGTGTACTATGCTAATGATATGCTAAGGCTGCTGAACTGCTTGCTGTGACATGCACTGACCACCAGGAAGCAGATGCTCCAACCAGTAGGTTAACTTGCTCCTGGGCTCCAGCTGACCAGGACTGAGCGAGATGGGCCGGACAAGCCCTGGATCCCTCCATGGTCCCTCCCCAGCCCGATTGTGCACCAGTGGGGACCCTCAGCCTGGCCTGCACCCTCTCACAATCTGAGACCTCTCAGAGGATGTCAGAGAGCTGGTTTCAGCCCAATCCCACAGGCCACTCCCCTTGGGAGGGCACCAGATGCAGGGCTCATAGCTGGCAAGTGCTGATGTGGCAGTGCGAGCCTCTCCTAATTGGGACTAATTGGGCACGAGCCTACAGCAGGCACAGTGGGGCAGGGATGAGTGGGAGTGGCAGGTAGGAGATGCAGGCCTTGTTGGACTGTGGGTTTCAGCCAATCCCTACAGGCCACCCAGAGGGACCCCGCCCATGCATGAATTCGTGCACTGGGCCTCTAGTAGAAGTATAGCTTCCCATACTGCATTATGTCTTCACATGGCTACAGAAACCCATATTTAATCTGCCAAAATGTATACAGCTTTCTTTATTCTTGTATCAAGGAAAGAATCATTTCCTGTTGTTTCCATGGGGATATTTCTTCTTTTCTCAACTATCAATTGTCTATTCTGTGGCCTGGGTTCCATCCTTTTATATCTCTTGAGGATTTTCAGTCCTGTATTCATCTTCTCTGAGTCAAGTACCTTGGACTTGCATGTGTCAATTGTTTTGTTTGTGCTTTTTGTTTTGTTCTTGCTTTTCTTTATTTTTCTAACTTCATAGATGCTATGAGTCCAAGTACAAATTTGCCCTCCTTTTATCTTATGTTTGCTCTCAGCTTTTATTCATATACTAAACCATGCAAAAAAATGAATATAAGCAATTTCTCACTGTAATAGGAAAGTGTGAAATTTAGTTTAGGTTCAAAGAAGGAAATCTCATCATGAGCCTGATAGAACTAACATGCTGCAGAATTCCCAAATCATAAGTTTTTATTTATAAGCTTGTGACTGTATATAATTGAGGATCTTAAAAAGAATATAAGAAAGAATGGAGGATGATATAGTGTAGGCTAGATTGCTCTTAGAAAAATATCATCACTAATTCTGCCATCAGAACATCTCATTTATGCCCTTGCCAGGTGGCTCAGTTGATTGGAGCGCCATCTGGTACACCTAAAGGTGCTCATAGGAGAGGCAACTGATTGGTTTTTCTCTCTCACATCAATGTTTCTTTCTTTCGCTCTCTAAAAATAAAACAAATGAACTAACAAACAAAAACATATCCTGGGTTGGGGATTAAAAAATAAAAATCTCATTCACATTCCAATGTATAATAATTTTTAAAGTTAAGTAAAGCTAATGATTGCATTCTCTGATTTGCCTTATAAGTGTATTCACTAATGAATGCCTAAATTTTTTGTTGAAATTAAACTATAAACTATTACTTAATGTTTGTATACTTGTTATTTTTCTAGGCTCTTGTTCCTAATTACTTCCTTGTAATTCTCCTGCACCAAGTCTTAAAAAACATGCAGCTGGTGTCCAAGATTTTTATCTAACCTTATTTTATTTCTTAGGTTTTCCTCCAAAATACTTTTATTGTGTTTTTCCTCTCCATTTGACTTATTTCTTATCTCTTCTCTATATATACCTCCATTAGCAGGAAGTTGTATTCCAATTTGTTCAGTGCTCTTTTAGACAATATATTTTACTACTTATTCCTTCATATGGGATATAATACATTGGTCACAGACCCTTCTTCCTCTTTTGAAGTTCTTTGTTTCCTTGTGACCCATGACAAAGACAGCATCGTCTCACCTGAAGTAAATGAGGAGCCTTCATTTGTTTTTTTTTTTCAGATTCTTTTAGGCCCAATATTTCCATAAATAAACTAGTACACAAACATTAGATATGATGATTCTTCACAAGTATGACTATCAGTTTTCAGCTACTTTTTAATCTATATTTTTCTATAGAAAATGTCTGTTATTAAAGGCTTGATTCTTTCCTACATGTCAATACTTTCCAATTCCAGTTTGGAAATGAATATTGAGCTACATGTTTTTACATTTAGGTATATCCTTAACTCTTTCTGTTGTGTCTCCAGATCAATATTTATAAAAACAGATTTATTCATTTTCTCTACACATTTTCCTTTGCACCTATCAAGGTCCTTCAGTTAGTGTAGAGAGCTAGATATTAATAAAAGAAAGAAAGCAAAGGGATTGAGCATAATCAACTGGGGAGCATGAGTCTGTTTATGATTAGACAATTAGCTACTAAAGACACTTACAGGTACTCATAATCAACTTACAAAGTTATGAATAAAGTTAACAAAGAATAACTTTGCTCAGATTTACAGAGATAGTCATAACAATGGGGATATTACAAGCTTCAATGAAAAATAAATCTTATGGAGTCTATATTTACTTTCATCTTCTCCACATTCAAAGGCAAACAAAATAAACTCAAATCATCCATAAATCTGATCATGTTTTATTTTAATTATCTGTACACAAAATGCCTCTTGGACCTGTTCAATACAATACAATTAAATAATAGCAACACAGGTCTGCTGCAGGGTATATCCCTAAATTGTCAATCAGATTTACTAACTAATGAAAAAAAGAGATGAGCAATCCAATGTTAAATTTAACTTGAGTGAAATCTTGTCAATAAACTTAAATTATTCAAAAGATACCTAAATTTACTTAAAGCCTCAAAACTTAGAATATTTACATTCATTATCTGTACATTGCTCACATACACAAGTAAAACTTAAATGTTATTTCTAATGATGTAAAATGTGCTCCTATTTATCTTTCTTTTCATTTCCAAGATCCTGTTGGCTTTGTAGAAATACATGTGCATATATAAAACACGGCATTAAATCAAATATGATAAAAAGAACCTTTTTATACTTATCTCCACTATAGGCATTTATTGGCACTTGGGAACTGTTTATAACCTCAAACTCTTATTGCTAACACCAATTATTATGTAAATACTTGAAATTTTTACTGACTTTATAAATAATGCATGAAAGTCTATAGACTTCAACAGCTAGTGTGCATTATCTTTTGTGGTTTACAAATACAGAACAGAGAATGAGGTACAGCTTGGAAGAATATGAACAATAGATATTTCTGTTTTATGGATTTTGGTCACATGATTTGGATAAAGTTTTATTTATACAATTAACATTTGTGTTTTGGAAAGTTAAGCCAGAAATTATTTTGTCACTTTCCCAAATAGGTTGGGAACTAGGTAACTATAATTGACCTTAAACAAACTGACTGGAATACTAGAGTTGTTCAAAATAAGTTTTGATAGCACTTCCATGTGTAGATTTTTAACCTATCTTCATCAATGTTTAATGGCTAAGAAGAATTAATAGAAAATATAAAGTTAGTCCTACTCTAAAATCATATAATACAAATAGAAATATGTTACTTAGATGTGACCATCACATTTATTTTGTTTCAAAATATCCACCAGACTTTGGAGTAATTCCAATAGGAGTGTTCCCCATCACATTACATCTAGTTGAAAACTGATTCTGCAATGCAGTCATAGGCCCAGAGTAAGACAAATTAATGTCATTCATGACAGTCTTTGATATTTAAGAATAACTATAAAATATGGCTGTAAGAATTTGCCTCATGCTAAGCAGAATAAGTCAGAAAAAGTCAAGAACCATATGATTTCACTCATATGTGGATATAAAACTGAAAGCAACAAATGAACAAACAAAAACTCAAAGACACAGATAATAGCATGGTGGTTATCAGAGGGAAGGAGTGTGGGGGGATGTAGTAAAGGGTAAAGGGAGTCAAATATACAGTGACAGAAGAAAATCTGACTTTATGTGGTGGGCACACAATGCAATATACAGATGAAATATCATAGAATTTTAGACTTGAAACCTATATAATTTTATTAATTAATGTCATTCCAACAAATTTAATTTAAATTATCCAGGCTAGAGGTCCACACTTTCATCAAATGATTGTTAGATTTCTTAATGTTGAGAGCTCTAAATTGTGTGTAAATCATTTTACGAATGCCCATCATAATACAGAACACATACATACCATTTTTTTTTTCCTGAATATGTAACAGTTCCAATTTGGAACCCAGTTTTTAAGCATATTCTGACTTCACAGAGAGACAGAGTCAAGTTAAACACTCTTCCTTAACTGAAATAGCTGAAACATTTTTGTGATTGTAAGAAAATAAACATATACATACACTGTTGACTTGTTTATCTTTCAGCCAAAGAACACACCTAAGTCATTTCTACTTGTGTGCATATAAAATGATTTTCCTTCATCCTATACTTGAATAATCAACATTTTGCATTTATATGCAGAATTTCACATTTATCTTAGTCTTGTGATGACTGATGGAATTTAATGTATAATTTATCATAATAAATGAATTAACCAGCAACATTTTAAAGAATTTATACATACTCCTAAGACCACTTGCTCAATAAATTCCTAGGAATAAAGTTGTTGTCCAGATTTCTTTCCTTCCTATCTTTCCCCTCACTTTTTATCTTCTATTCTAGGGCTGATGCAGAGGGATCCTTTAAACAGTGAAATAGATTTTCCTTAAATTCTCCAAAAAGTTATTCTTAATGGAAATACCACAGGTAAGAAAAGACTAGAATTTTTCAGAGGGTCAATTTTTTTCATGGAACTCAAAGTAGAAATAAGGAATGAGATTAGGCTGGAGTTTAGGACTAGATTTTTTTGAGTCATGATTAAATAATGACACATACACATTTAGATGGGGTACCAGGTTAGGTAGTTCCAACCCCCACTCCTCAAATTCATGTCCACCCAGAACTTCAAAATGTGACCTTATTTGGAATTAGGATGGGCCCTGATTCCAATAACTTTGTCTTTATAAAACAAAGGAGAGAGGAATTCAGACACAGAGACATAAACATATAAGAGAAGAAGGACCTGGGAAGAGAGAGGCAGAGTGGAGTGTTACAACTACAAACTAAGCAATGCCAAGGATTCCAAGGAGCCACCAGAAGCTCAGAAGAATCAAGGAAGTTCCCTCTCCTAGAATCCTCAGAGGGAGCATGGCCCTGCAACACTTCAAGCCTACAGAACTGTGAGAGGATACATTTCTGTTGTTTTAAGCCACCAATTTTGTGGTAATTTCTTATGGCAGTCCTAGAAAAGTCATACAGATGGTATTTTTTTTACAAACTATTGATCTTAAGATCATATATATCTATTAAAAGGTGAACATATATGTAAATATAAGTATAATTAACATTTTTTCAAATATAAATTTAATTTTTGAATTATTAAAATATTTCAAGTAGAATCCCAATTAATAGGGTGAAACACAATTACCAAACAGAATAATATTAATTCTTTGTTATATAATACTACTTTTCATTTATAGATTATAAATGGGCAGTTAGATAAAAACCTTTTCAAAAAATAGCATACAGTAAAAATAGCATTAAAATAATATAATGGGATATTTCTTGTTTGAACTTATTTATTCTATTACAATTATATAAAATGTAGGATTTTATTGTCATCCTTTAATATATTTACTGTTTACTTCTGTACTCAACTTTTTTAAAATCTAGGCTTTTATTTTAATCAGGTACTTTTTTCAGTGTATAAAATTATAAATTTATATTTAAAAAATAGAATTCTCAAATACTAAAGTATAAATTGCAAAAGAGAAAGTAGTACATGGTAACATTAAGAATAATTTATAGAGGTAAGGGACTATATATATATGCCTAAGTGACTGTCCGACTGTCCAATTGGTAGCTATGACACCAGGGGGAAGATGCTCAACGCAGGAGCTGCTGAGTTGCGGTGACTTGGCAGCTATGATTCTCAGATAATGCACCCAGAACCAGAGAGGAGTGAGTCCAATTCCGGGGTGCATCATCCGAGAACCACCCTCTTGCAATCCGGGACCCTTTGGGGGATGTCAGAGAACAGGTTTTGGCCCGATCCCCACAGGCCAGGCCGAGGGACCCCCACCAGTGCATGAATCTGTGCACTAGGCCTCTAGTTTAATATGATACTCTTAGAATGTAATCCAATCAAGGTTTAAGAAAAATTTGAATAGATTATTCTTCTGAAATATTTTTGTTAAATTATTCACATGCACAGACATACATGTACATATGTGGATCAATGTGGTGCTCTTTTCTTAGTCTATCATTTCCAGGTAAAAAGAGTGCTTATTTATGTTGAAATAAAATTCTCTTGTTTTCTAAAAATTAAACCAAACAAACACATCTGTAAAGTGCAAGAGAGCTATTACAATACATTTACTTTCATCTGGCTTCTAACTATTCTAAGCAATACCTTACAAGGTTATCTTGACTACATTACATTAATTTTAAAATATGTAATATATTTGACAATTTTTGTTCATATCTTTCTTAGCTTTTATTAGGGACACAATTCAAGGCAAGAATAATGAAGTATAAATCAGCCTTGTAGAGACTTATATAAACCATGAATTCAACAGCTAATTCAGATCATAATATTGTGCATGGAACAAAACCATATATAGCAGATGACTTATTTCAACTTCGACTGTCAACGTGACAATAAAATGAGCTATCAAGTTAGCCTTCTTCACATAGGTGTGCAATATGTGGCTGACAAACAGTAACAAACACACACTGAGTAACGTTAGGGAGGCTGAAACACATAATGTAATGTAATGGGTGACAGGCAAGGACTTACATTGTCCTCTCCTTTCTATTATCTATTGATACTTTATTTTTCAGCTAACTTTTATGTCTCTTCTTTTCAAAAGGAGATGAACTTGACTGTTGAACCCACTAACTTCTCATCAGCCTTTATGCCTCATTCCTATATTGCACCATTTCAGAATTTCCTCTCCCGCAGCTGGAATATTATCAGATGTTCCCCAGTGTGTGGACCACTTGCTGTTGTTCTCAGCTCATATTTAGAGAAAACTGGTTTATCTAAATTTTTATTTTTTCCTTCTGGTAAGTAAAAACTAATTTACAATGTGTTTCTAGGAAAAATTCTAGGCATAAAAATTATACAACCACATTTAAAGTTGCTAAACATTTAAAAATGTACTTAAAACTTAATGATAAATCATAGTTGTAAGCACATAAAATGAAAAGGCATCAAAATGATAATTATAAACACAAAAATATATGCTACAGGGCAAATGTAATGTATAAGTTCCCCAACACTCTACAAAGTCTATTAAACCTATGCATCTAGTTTCTATATTCATTCAGCCCTGTTTTATGCACAAGCATAAAGCAATATCCCTGTCTCAGGGCAAGTAGTCGGGCTGTGTCCTGAATGCTGTTACCATACATCAATGACTACTGAAAAACAATGAAACTCACATTCGGTTTTCATGAAGGCATTCTTGGAATCACTACTGCAGAGTGAGACTTCAGTTTGACGATAGTATGTGTGCTTCTTATGTGTGTTTTATGTACCTCTATTATTTAAAAGATGTGTTTTCCCATCTGCTTGTCTCTTATTAGAGCTGTAGATTCTGTTCTCCTTACCTTTGGGCAACTACATTTTATGATTTATGCTATAGACTCTTCCCATCTGCTTCTTACCCATCACTGTTATATATAAAAGGCAGGTCCAATAGCAGCCCTTAATCCAGGGACAATTACTTTCTTCCACACTACCATAAAAATTACTGTCTTCAAAAATTCCAAGTGTGTGAGTGTAGTGCTTAGAAAATTTTAATAATTTGACATTACCTTTGGCATTGAGATTAAATACCTGGCCTGAGGTAAGGGGGTGGGAAAAAGTAAGTTTATAGATGTATGTAAAACATCGTTTATTCTTGTATAATTATTTATTGATTATTATATTATTTATTTGTACAACTGTAAACCTACTTTTGACAACACGTCTATATAAAGCCTTTCACACTCTAACTATTCACTCAACCTCAAAACATAACATTTTATATCCATTCACTGTTCCTTGCCTTCCCATGACTTTGCCCCTTTAGGCTGTTTCTAACTTGTGCTTCACATTAGCTAGATGGTTCCAGTGCCATCTCTTTCACAACATACTCTGTGACACTTGTAGAGAGAAAAGTATCTTCTTGTTACCTCTAAGACCTTAAGTAAACATATTTTATTGTAGGTTCTCTCATGTTTTAAGTATTTATATGCATGCAGAACTTACACTATGATGACAGGCACCCTCCTGACGGCCTCTTTCTGACTGCCTCCAAGGCATACCTCAGTTTCTGAACTCAGCACGGTGTGTTGACTAGTCATTAAGACAAGAAGTTCTGGAGCAAAGATTCTTGCCTTTGAATCTCAGGGCCATGAACTAGCTACACTGACCTTGGGCAAGTGACTGAAGCTTTTAGTGTCTTATTTTAGTCAATGATATACTCATAATAATAGATACTTATTAGGTTATTCTGAGGAACAAATGACTTAATATATGTAAAGATATTAGAACTGAGATTGGTGTGTAGTCAGTGATTCATGAATATTATTACTGGGAATCAGGAGTGAGGAACTGAATTGAAATAAAGGAAATAAATATAACAAACATTATTCCTATAACAGAATAATTCTTTTATAAGTAGTCATAGAATTATAGTATTGGAGGGTTTTCATACTAAATCTTCTCCAATCTCCAGATGAGGAAACAGAATATCTATAATATCATGTCATATATGATGTTTAGAAGTAGATTTAAGACTAAGTTCCTATGTCAGTGGTCTCTTCACCCAGACTTCCGTATTGTCCTTGATTAAAATATGCAATACATTTTATTCATGACAAATCTTGCTATTAATATTTTGGGGCATTTTATGACCCTGTGTTAGCCACTTGGTTTAGCTATTTCCATTTCACATGTATATTATAACCTTGCATTGAAAATAAAATAAAATAAAAATAAAAACATTCAAGTACTAGTTTTTCAGAAAGTTTGGCGAATAACAAAGGTGGAATAATACAATCTAGTCTCAATATTGAAGGAGACATCAGTTTCACTAAAACAGAGGAATTCAATGGGGTCTGAGGAAGCCTATTAAGACATTCATAATTCTATACTAAACTGTTAGAAAATTGTGATTTCCTGACAAGATTCATCCATTCATTTGTTTAATAAACTTACTAAACACCTCCTACATGTCTGATCTGATCTTGGTCAAAACATGGCTCAGTGGTTGAGCATCGATCACTGAAGTCATGGTTGGATTCCTGGTCAGGGCACATGCCTGGGTTGCGGGCTCAGTCCCCAATGTGGGGCATGTAGGAGGCAGCTGATCAATGATTCTCTCTCATCATTGATGTTTCTATCTCTCCCTCTCCCTTCCTCTCATAAATCAATAAAAAACATATATAAAAACAAAGCAAAACAAAAAACAAATAAGAAAACATGAATCAGAACAGAAAACATTCAACAGAATCTTGGTTGTGCTAGATTAGAAAGTAAGAAACATTGAGTGACACAGGGCAGATATCATAGACAAGATGTCCTAATGCATTTTAGAAGGGAGATGAGGGAATGGGAAACTTCAGAAATAACTTTCATCTGTTTTGCTTGAAGAACTTGGTAAAAGATGGTGACAATAAAATAAGGAAAATGGAAGAAAATCTCTGTGTGTGTTGGGGGGAGTTGAGGATATTAAAAATTATGTGTTTTCAACAAATTAGTTGGAAGTGCACTTGAGAAATCCAAGGGGGTTGTTAAAATAGTTTTATACACACTTCTAATCAAATGTAATTAGCAGTATTCACTGGAAAACATATTTATAGGAAGAAGAGTAATGTTTAGTCATAGAAGAAACATTATTTTGAATCAATACCAGTTATACCAGGTGCCTAAATGATTATTTTTTTGTACTTTAGTTATTCATTATTTAAATGTTATAACATAGAATTGCTACTTAATGTCACCTAAGAGTGATAAAATAATAGTCACTGGCATTTATACTAATCTATGCCTTTCAGTAGAAATACTGAAGGATTTTTTTGCATGTGTTCATAAAGTCTGTCCTAAAATAAATAAATAAATAAATAAATAAATAAATAAATAAATAAATGCAATGCCTGGTGGCTTCTTCTGACAACTACTCTTCTACAAAAAAGGGTACACATTTGGGTTATTTCAGCGCTAGATATAACATAGTTGAATTTAGAAAATAATTTATGTGCAATAATTTGTTTCATGTATAGCAGACTCCATAGACTTTCTTTACCTTTTGCAGACTTTTTTATATGAATTAGCAGAAATAGAAAAAAACATTCTTAGCACAGCCACTAATCACAATAATATGAGTTTCTCCATGTTTGGCTTTAACTGCCTAGTCCTCATAACTTAAGATTAGACTATGTCTTAGGTTTATGACTCTATGCCTAGAATATCAAAGCTATCTGAGATTTTCACATGTATATACAGAAACCCATGTTAACAACAACATGCCTTTACATGTCATATAGGTCAAGAGTTCTGGAATTGGATGAACTATATGTAAATCTTAAATACTAATTTACCTGGAACAATCTTTTTCAACTGCCTGTATCTTATAACTTATGTGTAAAATTAAACCAATGATAACACAGAACCTTCCTCATGGGGCTACTGTGAAAATTAAATAAGGTAGCACAGGAATAGTCTTACAATACTGATTAGCATGTGATGAAACTTAGTAAAGTTGAGCTATTTACATCATGCAGTAATTTGCTCAATATATAAACATGTTATATGAGTTGAAGTACTTGTTAATGAAAAGAAAAAACTTGCCTGGCCAGTGTGGTTCAGTGGTTGAGCATGTACCATGCACCAAGAGGTCAAGGGTTCAATTCCCGGTCAGAGCACATGCCTGGGTTTCAGGCTCGATCAGTAGAGGTGTGCAGGAGGCAGCCAATCAATGATCACAGATGTTTCTATCTTTTTCTCCCTCTCCCCTTCCTCTCTCTAAAAATGCATATAAACATTTTTTTAAAAAAATTAAAATAAATAAACTTAACTGGGTGTTCTTTCTGTTTTAGGGTCTCTATTTCTTATAGTGTCTCAAAGAAAATGTAGCTAGTATTCAACTTTCAGAATCTGAGAAATCTCCTCCAAATATGTTATAATTCTTGGCAATGTTGGAAAGCTTTAGGAGTTTCGTGAAGTTGTTTTTTAATGAGCTCAACTACTCTATGTAACATATACATCCCAACTTCTGGAAGAAATGTACATCTTTCATGAGGTCCTATTTTATCCAAACCAAAACTTCACATTGGACCTATCTGTTGGTGTTTTCTTTGTGTAATGCCAGTTCTCTTCCATCTGAATGTAAACCTTTCCTAAGACTCCTTTTCCTCAGTTTCTTCAGCCCCTATCTGTACACCTGGATGTTGTTACATCCCATCTGTGTGGGCTGACACATTTTTCACATTCTTATCCTTCAGCTTACATTGTGCTGATTTATTAGAGGGATTTAAAACTTACATTAAACATAAAACAACATTCTAAGTAATTTAACAGTAGTTTCTACACACATCAGATGTTAAGGAAAACAAATTTGTTAAATGGTCACCCTAGCCACAACAAAACTCTCAGAGGAGTAGAGACTCATGCCCAACTTGCTCATCCACTAAAGAAGCTTATACACAATATATTCCAAATAATAAAAGGTGTCTTATAGAGAAAAGCTAAAACTTTAATAGAAGTAGTCAGTAAATATTAATGTAGAAATGTCTTTAAAATGTTGTTTTGATCTTACTCATATTTATTTTAGAAATAGTTTATAAGATAAAATTTAAAATATATAATGTAACTTTAAATATCATTTTCAATCTGAACCAGACAATTAATAATAATATTTTTGCAACAACTATCATACAAATAGTAAGAATAAGAAGAAAGCCACTGCTACCGATGAGAAAACTGAGACCTAGTGAAGGTAAGTAATTTAACTAAGGCCTTATATTTAGTTTATCAGAGCCAGGAGTTGAACCCAGGTGGTCTGACTTCCCAATCTTTGTTTTATCTGTCCAGAAACTATTTTCTAACAATATGCCAAATCCTTGCTAGGTAGAACTCAGTAACTTCTAGTGGGAAGCCAAGTAAACATACGCTTTTAAATAAAACTAAGTATTGTATGAGACTGATAAACACATCCACCAGGCAATAAGCTTTTCACTATGTTGTAACATCCTCACAGGCAAGGATTACGGTTTACTTGGCTATGCCTCACATCCCTACCCCATAGAGGGCCTCATTAAATGTTTGTTGTTTTTATGGCAAAGTGCCGACAAAACACTGAGAGCGTTAGAGAAAGAAGACTTTGTATATGAAGTGATATTTGAACACTGTCTTAAAAAATAAATAAAGGTAGTCAAGTAACAAATTCAGGGCAAATGTGCTTTTGGATGTAGGGGAAGCCAGAGGGAGGGTGAGAGAAGATTCTGGACAGGCAGTCTTGGTGGTTTAGGAAGGATGGCCTTTATGCTAAGATCAGGGCTCCACCAGCACTTGCCCTGGTGCCCTAGGTCAGTTGAGAGCACAGGTGACATTTTGGGAAGTGCTCCAAGAACTGGCATAACCCTAAGTCTTATTTGTGCCTTCATGTGTTTGAAATTTAGTTTCTTCACACATGGGCATTTGAAATAAGGATGCATATCTCTCTCTTCTCTTTTTCTACTGAGAACAATATTACTTGGATTGAAGTTTTATTATTTTATCTATTTTATTGTTAACACTTTAGCACTGACTCATGTGCTTGGCAAGATAACTGCTTTAATTACTTGTTGGCACATGTAATATTCAAATAACACCCTCTTTGGATTATCAAAATCTATAGAAAATAATAGACCATTGAAATGGTATCTTTAAATACAGTGGGGCCTTGACTTACGAGTTTAATTCATTCCGAGACCGAGCTTGTTAAGGAGCTCATTTACTCAATTTACTCTATCAACTCAATGCAAACAATCGGCCGAGAGACAGCTGGTATCTCAAAAAACTCATTATTCGGGACACTCGTAAGTCAAGGCCCCACTGTATCTTGTCTCAGTGCATTGTTTTATCACCTCCAAATAAAGAATAAATGAGTATATAAATCTTGGAGCATATAAAATGTGTCTCTAAATTTACAGAATATTTATAAATGTAGAATTCTAATTAATCATTTTTCTGTATATCAAAGTATAATATAATTATCTCAAATGCTATTAGATTTTGCAACATATGTATTTAGTTATTTTAAAGGTATCTATAAACATAATTATAAAATTGGTTAAGTAGCCCTAATAATTTATAAGCTAGCAAGGCAATACCTTAAATTAACTACATAAGCTCTCAAATAATTAAAACCTAAAGTAAACTCAAACAGAAATACAAGGAAATGAAACTTTCATTGCTATGTTCAAACTGCAAGAAATTTGGCAATAGCAAATATACTGTTTATATTGCTTATGAAATATGCACAAGGATATCTGCTGAATATATCACTTACAATGGTATCCTGATTTCAAATAGAAGAAATCTTAGGCATAAAAATGAAAGTTTAGAGGCAGATCAAAACTTAGATTCTGGCACTCTCCCCCCTGGGAGCATGCCCATGCCATTCTTCCCTTCCCTTCCCTTTCCCCACAGGCATGTATTCCTTAACCTCTACAGGTCGCCCCATGCTAATCCCCTGAACCTGTCTCCAAGGCCCCCTTTTCTCTGACTTCCCAGTGAGTCAAAGCAGCCCACCCAGACTAAGTATATTTTTGTTGTGGTCAATAAATTATTGCTTACTTTTCAAAAAAAGTAAAAGAAAAAAATTAGATTCTTAGACATGAAGAAAAAATAGTCTCAAAATAACTCTGTTTAACAGATGAAGAAAAAAATGGATCCAGAAATATTAAGCGATTTTCCCAAACTCACCCAGGATATCTGCTGAATATATCACTTACAATAGTATCTTGATTTTGAAATAGAAGAAATCTTAGGCATAAAAATGAAAAGTTAGAGGCAGATCAAAACTTAAATTCTGGCACTCTCCCTCCCAGGTATAAATTTCAGGGTCAGTAAGATCCAGGACTTCTTGTATCGAATCTGAGGGGGAGCAGGGTTTGCTACCCCAAAATATGAGTTTTGGGATACTGATTATTTAAGCTGGTTATTTTCAAGGAACAAAATACTCAAGGAAAACCTTTGACCTTCCCCCTACCTTCCTAAAAGAATTTAGATAGAAAACCATTCCAGGAAGGGAGCTTTCATCACAGATAACTGTAGCTTAACATGAACTAGGTGTGATAGATAGGGAAGAACCTGTCAAGGCCTGTTTGATCAAAGTCCTCTGTGTCCCACTGTTAAAGATGGCCCAACAAACATGTATTTACCAAACTTTGGCTTTTCTATCCTTATGTGAATTGCCTTCTTGCACCGTGAAGTCCCAAATCACATCTCCACCCTTTCTCTTTAACTCAAGATGGCATATAAGCCTTAACTAACTGAACTGAACTCAGATCTCATATTTGTATGGAGCCACCATATGTACATACATAATAAATCTGGTCATTTTCTCCTGTTAATCTGTCCCATGTTAACTTGATTCTTAATCCAGCCAGAAATACCTAAAAGGATAAGAGAACAAATTATTTTTCCTCCCCTACATACCTTAGAGTAACTTCTCTCAGGTAATTGGATCCTCCATATGAAAGTATTTAGCTTAGTTATTTTTATGATCATCAAGGTTTTTAAATTAAATCAACTAACATAATATCCCCTAGGGACAGGGTGGCACATATAACAGCTTCTCAGGATAGATAGGCTGGCTGCTGAGGAATAGATAAAGTCTAATGGTAGGCCAGAAGAAGGAACATTCCAAGACTGAGTTAGCTAATAAACCAAGTATTCTCCACATATATTTCTTCCATACTCAGGAAATATATCATTTATTAGCAAAAAAGAACAACAATAAAAAAAAAAACACAGTGTAAATACTTCTCAAGCCGCAAATGGTATCTGACTGAAACTCTGACACAGTTTATTTGAAAAACTGCAGAACACTGATTTTGATAGAAAGTGCCCAATTCCTTCATCAGTAAAATAAATTATGCACATGTCTAAAAATGAAATTTAATTACTTTTTATAAATAAGCCCAATCTTTTACATGGAATGTAATACAAAATAAAGATGATACTGACTGGTGACTTTTTACAACTTTAAATAACCTAGAAATTATTCTTCTTCAATGTTTTTATTTTTTTAATAATTAATTATTGATTTATTTAAATCCTCACCCGAGGATATTTTCCCATTGATTTTCAGAGACAGTGGATAAGAGAGGGAAAGACAGAGAGAAACATGGATATGAGACAAACACATTGATTGGTTGCCTCCTGCACAGATCCTGACTAGGGCCCAGGCCAGGGAGGAGCCTGCAACTGAAGTACATGCCCTTGACCAGAATCAAACCCAGGACCCTTTGGTCCCCAGGCCAGTGCTCTATCCACTGTTGCAAACCATCTAGGGCTGCAATTTTTTTTTAAATATAGATAAATTACGTTTTAGGTTGGGGCATTCACACAAGGAACATGATACATACTTTATCATAATTTATGTTTCAAGTATTTGTTAAAATTTTATTAGGCAGATATAAGCTACATTGCAGCAATTATGGTAGTTCTGAACTATTGATTCTACTTAATATTTCAAAAATAGTTAATGTCAATGATTACTGTATGGAAATTAAAAATTAAATTATTACAATATTCATCATTTATTTTCATTGGAACCTAAACTATCTAAAGGCCCAACTGGCCAGTTTGCCTCCTCCTAATGTCATCATTGTCTTAAGAGTATATGTTTGGATAATTTATTTAATATCTTTGAAGCCCAATATCTTTATCTTTAAAATTCTGATAATTCCTATCTCCAATATCTTTACACATAGATAATACATTTATAACAACTAGCAAGGGGTCTGGCACATAGTAGATACTTAATAAATCTTAATTTACTTGCATTCTATTTTTGTGGACCTACAAAGATATTTAAACATCACTATAGATATATAATTTTTTTTCTAAAATGTATATTCTTTACACATACTTACTTGGATAAGCAAAATGTAAGTCAAGTAGCAAAAACAAAAATCAGTATAACTTATTATCTGCATTGCTTTAGAAGAAACTTCTAAGGAACAACTGATGCCTATAATTTGTGTACATAGCAGCAGATAGAAAAGATGATTCTTTATTACTGCAGGACATGTCATGGGAATTATTTCAAAAGTGGTAATAAACTTACATTGGTCCATCTGTATGCAAACTGTCACCAAATTCCCTCAAGGCCTGGCCTTAGCAATGTATAAATATGCTTGGTGATAAAATGTCTAGGGTAGTTCCAGGACCCGTGTTAAGTGCTTTAACACTTTCATAATGTGCAGTATGTTCTTTTCATAACACTCTGAGGAGGCTATTATTCTTACTTACTTATTAAATGAAGTACTTAAGTTCCTGGTCTAAGCTAACAAGTAGGAGAACCAGATTTTAAACGAGGTGGTCTAATTCTTCCACCTATTCCTGGAAGGTCCCTCAGGCCGCCTCAAGGGGCTGCATAGAAAGAACACAGGTAAATAAGAATCCACCATATTTGATTGAGTCCCTAGTTCTTCTATCTTTGCATTCTTAAACCAACAGAAGATCTCAGGGATCTAGAGAGCAAAATTTCTTCGCTGGTGTAGACTCCAGTATTTTTTCACAATCCAAGTTCTTGTTGAGGTCATTTGTACTTGTCTATTGGTCTGTGGACATCTATGAATGAACAAGCGTAAAGGGCCATAATGGTGCTAAAGTTATAATATCACCTACATTATCACGCTCCCCTTTTACCTTCAATCTACCTTCAATATCTAAATATATATTAAATTTGTATACTTCTTTCCATTCCCAAACACTCTTTAATTTCTTTCAGACTCTGTTTCTCTTGATCTTGTTTCTACAATAGGCTCTGACTCGTTTCCTTGCCTGTAGCCTATCTCATTGAATCCTTAGTGCTGGGTAAGCTTTCAGTTTCACAAAGGGAGTCAAGACACAGCACCTGCTAAACCTTTTGCATGGCCACTTTCTCAATAAGGTGAGGTCCTTCATGGTTCAATTCTAATTTATCACTTTAGTCTTGTCTCTCACAGTTTGTATACTTAAATATATTACAGCCCACTGAACAATCTTCAGTTTTCATCAGGTAGTTCCTGTTTCAATTTTCTGAAAATTGTCTCCCTTTTCACCTCCCTCGCAAATATCTCTCCTCTTTGACAAAGTCCTGTATGCCCTCAGTTGAGAAATTACTTCTCTCCTTGATCCTTCAACTCTGTGTTGGTTGCCACTCTTAGGTGTTCCTTTCATTTTAATATTACTGTTCCTGTTATAGCACTCATTATAATGTATTATATTTGCCTCTCTATGCATCTGTGTCCACCAATAAACATAAGCTCTTTTAGAACAGTGACTGTGTGCTTTGCTCATAGAGGATAGCATAGGGCCTGGTGCAACTATTTGTGTTGAATGAACAAATAGAATACAGACAAAAATGAGATGCTCACTTGGCAGAGACCACCTACTGTTACACAATTACGTCTTCCTTAAAACCTGAGGCTAATTGTGGATGTCAAAATTCATTTTCATAGATTTCTGTATAGGACCTTAGAGGTAGTCAAGTTTAAAGAGGCCAAATATCTAGTCACCCAAATAATGTTTTCAGTATTTTTACAAAATCCTCAAGATATTGACCATTTATTTACTAATCACTCCCCACCACTCACTGAGAGCTAAATAGACAAAATAATAATAATAATAATAATAATAATAAATAATTATTCAGCTTCTTTTCTTATAGTAACGTCACTAATCTCATTCTGATGAGAAAATCTGATGGGCAGGCATATGTAGATTTAAAAATTTTTGAATAAATATTTTAAAGTGTAAGTCCACAGAGAAAAAAAATAATTAAAACATGTCCTAAGGAGCAAAGCTTGGAAACCAGTAAGTTAGTAAACCCCAAAAGTTAAATGCCCAGAAGTTGTAATGATGCCTAGTAACACCAAAATCCCATCTGTTATTAATATTTTATTTTTTTCCAGAAAGAAGCATATATTGCCAAATTTGAAATGTAGACATATATCTCATTTGTTTAAGCCAAATCTTCCCACACAAAAGTTTCAGCTTCAAAAAGAAATGACAGAAGCCCATATTTAACATAAAAATGAGCATTTGCCTAATTTCAGGAGAGTTTATTCAGTCATCAGTATAAGTGGTGTTTCTCTCCACACTATCTTTTCATCATTTCCATCTAAGCGCAAACCCAACAAACAATTGTAAAATAATTGAAGAATTAAATCCTCATTGGTAACATCATTTTCCTTTTGCCTGTCTTGAAAATACTTATTCTAGCAGTTCCATTAATATAGCTGTTACAAATTTAAAAAAGAGCAATGCAAATGGCATATTATAAAATTGAATGTAACATATTGTGTTGCTTGGAATCACAGTGAAGTCTAGAGGCAAAATAGTAATAATAGATGAAATAAAAATTCAGAGTTAATGTGTGTGATACTAAAATTCAGTCTCACAAAATTAGCAAAATATGCTCTACCTAAAAAACGACTAGGAAAGAAAGAGGAGGAGAGGGGGTGTTGAACCAACAATATAAATGGAGAACAATATTTTAATCATGATTTGGTAATAAATTTTGGGAAAACATTGTATACTAATTGGATTTCTTATTAAAATTTTAAATAAAGAAAAATTACTTCTATATCAATATGGTCCTGTAAAATGTTTTTTGTATTGTGAGACTTTTCGAACTCCATTTTAATTTAGTGATGCTTGTTTGAATGAACCTAATTAAATTCTATCCTAAAGGTATTCATAGAGGAGCATTCTTGTGTTATTCACACCTTAGTGGTATTCAGGTCTGGTTTTGGAAACAAACTAAGTCAAATACATTATATTTGAAAATTAAGTGCATGTATAATTTATTAAATAAATAATTCAATGTAATGTTTCTAATGATATATTTTATTATTCACCTAATCTGTGTGTAATATGTAATCCACTATGTACCTGAGTTTTGTGTTGATTGTAATCCAGAAGAAATTATATCTATAATAATAAATCTTATTTTTCACACGAGAAATTAGAAGAACCCCCTTGTTCCACAGAAGATAAACAGAAAATGTAAAAGAAAATATATCCTATATAATGAAAGCCTAATATGCTAAGTGTCTGGTTGTCTGTTCAACCAATCAAAGCATAATATGCTAATGATATGCTAAGGCCGCCCAACCGCTCACTATGATGTGTACTGACCACCAGGGGACAGACGCTCCGATGGTAGGTTAGCTTACTGCTGGGGTCTGGCCGATCATGACTAGGCTAAATGGGCCGGACATGCCCTGGAGCCCTCCTGCAGTACCTTCCTGGCTGGCCAACCTCCCACATCCCTCCCTGGCCCCGATTGTGCACCAGTGGGGTCCCTTAGCCTGGCCTGTGCCCTCTCACAATCTGGGACCCCTCAAGAGATGGTTTTGGCCTGATCCTGCAGGCCAGGCCAAGGGACCCCACAGGTGCATGAATTCGTGCACAGGGGGCTTCTAGTATATAAATTTTTTTGGTAAGATTATTTTTATGTATTTTTGGTAAAATTACTGGCTCTGTCTATCCACCTTCCCACTGCTCATGCCCTTTGACATGCAACTTTGCAATTTTATTACTGAAATTTCTAACTCTCAATGAACAACAACAAAAAATCTCTCCCCCATCAGAAAGAAGAATTTGAAAAACAAACAAACAATATAAAACAAAACAAAACCTCTTAATTTTTACTCTGTGTGGCTCTACTTGAAATTTCTTCATTTCAATTATTTGAAAATTAACATTCAATAATAGTGATTTGCTTGAGCTAACCATAATTTTCAAAGAAATAAATATTACTCATATATAAGTATATCACACAATTTTATTTAAAAAAATACCAAAAGTATGTTAAGAAATGAAATACAATTAATTATGAATTTTTACAATGTTATGATTTTGTATATTTTTGTACCAAAAATGGCAATGTGTAATAATAGCTACTTTTAATGGGAAGAGCTTACTCTAATAACTTCCAATATATTGAATGAATGTTTTATCTGGAAAGATATACATTCACAGGTTAACATTGGAAATTTCTGGATCATGGGACTGCATTTGATTTAATTTTGTTTTTCCTGATTTTTCTACAGTAAACAAGTATAAAGATTTTAAGATGTTATAAAATAAAGTATCTCATTTCTCTTGTGCTTTTATTGTTTAATAGTTGTTTGTATATATAAAAGGCTAAGAGACCATCTGACCAATAGCTATGATGCACAATGACCACCAGGGACAGACACTCAATGCAGGAGCTGCAGAGCTGCGGTGATTTGGTAGCAGCGGTTCTTAGGTGACGCAGCCCAGAACCAGAGAGGAGGGAGCCTGATTCTGGGGTGCGTCACCTGACAACTGCCCTCTCACAATCTGGGACCCCTTGGGGGAGATTGGAGAGCCGGTTTCAGCCTGATCCCTGTAGGCCAGGCCGAGGGATCCCAACTGTCGGAGGGACCCTGTTCACTCCACATATGCCCTTTGAGCTGTGGCGATACCCAGGTGTGGTTGGCAGGGGAGAGACCACGGGAGATTGGTTCCAGGGTGTATTTGGCCTGTCTCGCCCAGTCCTGCCCCACCAGCGACCTTCTAATTAATTTCCTTTCAATGTGCATGAATCCATGCACCCGGGCACTAGTTTTCATATAAGCTTTGGTGAGTAATGGTGCTTCCAACAGAGTCTTTAGATTTCAGTGCCCAAAGTGAGTTAGTCCATATCACATATCTGAAAATTCTATCAATTGGAATTTAACATTAATGCAGAGGCAAATGTTAATATAGATGAAAAATGAAACATCCTATTTGGGACCAGACTCCAAGAATCATATAGTATCACAAAGATCACCACTGCATTGCAAAAGCAAAGTCTTCTTAAGCAGCACAGCGATTTTCCAGAGTATGATTCATTGGGAATAAACTTATTTTGGGCAATACAGTTATCTACATTTGAGTTTCTTAAAAACAAAAGAAAGTGCAATCAATTGTACTTTGAATAGTTATTAATTAATAAAGTTACTTATAACATTTTGGATGGAATCCTAACATGTTTTTTTGATAAGTTATCAGGAAAACTCAAAGTTGAGTACTATCTTTAGTAACAAAATAATGTTGAAAATGTGGGACAAGTGCAATGTCAAGTACATTATATGAACAGATGTTAAATTCCAGACATATGAATACAGGTTCAAGCAATAAAGATTGATATACCAATTAAATTATAATGTTGCCCTAAAAACAATATCCGGAAAAAAAAAGGCTATTTTCCCCAAATTATTATGAGTAGACAAGCAGAGTATATTTCTTCAGGTGCACCCTACTGGCATCTCTGTAGTAATGCATGCCATTTAATATTCGCTATAACTCTAAAATTATAATAAGAATATGAACCACATTCTACGAAAAGAGTTCAGCATTATACTATTCTAATAACCAGTGTTTAGAGTCTGCATATATTCTGGAGCACAAAGCACAATGAAATAAACACAGTGTAATTGAACTCTACCTTTCCTCTCAAATTTTTCTATGCTTATATAACAAAAAAAGTGTTAACCAAATTTATAACATCATTATTTTATGAAAATTAAATACATGATAAAATAATGGAAGAAAGCACTTTCTATTGAATTCCCAAAGCAATAACACATTTTAATATGTATGTGTTATATCATATACTTAATATTTAATAAATGAGTTAAATGTGTAATAAGGGCATGAAAATAAAGGCATCAAACTATAGGTATGGTAAAATTACTGAATATAATTTATGATAGATTCAGATGTAGAATTGTTAAAGTATTCTCTCCTTGGAATTCCAGATGAGACATGAACTTACCAGAACTTCTTCCAGATGCCTTATATCAAGGAACAAAAATATATAACTTAAAAGAACAAAGGGATTCGGAAAGGGATATCTGAGATTGAAAGATGTCAACAAAATTAAGGAGGACTGGGAGATAATAATAACTAGTGTTTAAAATAGTTAGCAGAGCTGAAAGAACTGAAACCAAAGTAACTACTGGGTAGAGTCCACAACAAGCAACAGTACATGCACCCCAATCTCCCAGGAAGGTCTCAGGAACAGAACGCATTGAGTTCTTCAGGAGGTGATGTGGGTGAGGTTAGGATTTTTTTTTAAAAGGATTAACTAAAACACTTGTAAGGAGATTTAGATACCAACTTGTTTTCCCTAACTGAGTCAACTGACTTCAGATTTCCCTTCATGTACCCGCAACACACAGAGATTACAAACAACTATATATGTTGGAAGGAAAAGGAATAAAGTCGTGAGGATGTGAGGTGAAGGTAGTGAAGGGTAGCAGAATATACCACCCCAAAATATGCCAATTTGGTATATTGATTATTATGAGCTGTATTCACTTAAACAAACACACAAACAGCCAATGCAGGCAGAGTGTTTCTCTGAACTGGGATTATCTGCCTAAAGATAGATCCTTCAAAAGGAACTCAATTGTCATAGCCCCCTTCCAGAGAATTGTGTCAACAAGGAAACGATTCACTCATCGCAGGAGAGGACACAAGAAGTGGATACCACACTTTATCACAAATAATAATACCTCCTAACTATTCTTCTAAGGGTCCACTTGTCTTTCCTCAAAACATTTACTCTCCCCTAATAGGCCCATATCTCTCCTCCTTTCCCTATTAAGATGATATTTAAACCTGAATTCTAAGTGAACTTGGAGAGTTCCTCATTTTCCTCTATCTCCCATGTATACATGAGGTATACATCTTAACAACTTCTGATTATATTATCTTACTAATCTGTCTTTAATTACAGGGACTGCAGATAAAACCTCAAATGAATATTTGGAAGCAGTAGAGGAAGAAATATTTTTCCTTTCCCACAGGACAAAAATTTGGGGACAAAAATGTGTTAAACAGCCACGGTATGTAAGGAGGTTATAACAAGAATGCTTTATGGTAATTTATTATTCACAGATGAGAAAACAAAAGCTCAAGGAGGTTAAGTAACTTGTCTGAGATTCCATACCTAGTGTGTAGGAGACCCAAACCTGCTTGTTCTGCAAAATTACATTATTTTCTGATATGCCCCCCCATGCACATGCTTTGGGACATGGCCTAACATTTCTCAACAAAGCAGAAACAAAACAGTGAGTTAATTGGGACATGGAAAAGAAATGGACAGAATGAGTATCTGGAGCAGAAGAGCTGGGTTGTGTGGAGCAGCATGTGTTTGTGATAGAAGGTCACATGGATTCACCTGGTTCTCCAAACATTTGTGGCCCAGGCTCCAAGATGGAGGAAATGGAGCTAAGAATAAAGCTTGGGTACTGGCTGGCAGGGGGACTGTGTACAGAAGTAAAATATGAATTTCTAGACAGGTGCCAGATCAAAAAAATAATAAGCAGTTATATGTTTACCAGCTATCAGAGATATGCACATAGATTGCAGGTGGAAAAGCAGGCCAAAGAATCAGCAATCAAATATCATAAAAAGAATCAAACAATAAGAAACAATGCTACTAGGCATCATTTTCCAGATTCCTATATACTAGAGAAAGTCCAATGGGGGAAAAAAAAACATTAATATGAGGACTATACAATTATGGTTCTTGACTCTGAAAAGTGGTGGTCAAGAAGAATAGGGATATATGGGAGGAAGCAGCACTAGAGGTTCCTATTTACAGGATCTATCTTGGATTGATTGAATTCTGGAGTGTGGGAGAGTCAAATGCTTAAAGATATTGCTGAACATAAAGAATAAATTCCAAGATACTCCAAAAATTTATTTGGAACCCAGAAAGACCCAGATAGCTGCAGCAATCTTGAGAAAGAAGAATAAAGTTGGAGGAATCACAATACCAGATTTCAAGTTATACTACAAAGCCACTGTAATAATAATAATAAAAAAAAAGGCCTGAGAGCATTATGCTAAGTGAAATAAGCCAGTCAGTGAAAGAAAAATACCATATGATCTCACTCATTTATGGATAATAAAGGCCATTATAAACTGATGAAAAAAAATAGATACAGAGGCAAAGCAGCATTAAACAGACTGTCAAACTACAGTAGGATGCATATACGCATAACCAATGGAAACAAGACACTGGGGGGTAGGGGAGGCTGGGGGAGGGTCAGGGGGGAAAAAAGGAGACAAATGTACTGCTCGTTGTAATATTTTAAGCAATTAAAAAAAAAGCCTGGTACTAACACAAGAACAGGCATATAGATCAATGAACAGAACAGAGACCCCACAAAATGAATCAAGCCATCAAGCTCAATTAATATTTGATAAAGGATACAAGAGCATACAATGGAGTCAAGACAGTCTCTTCAATAAATAGTGTTGGGATACATGATACATGCAAAAAAAAAAAAAAAAAAAAAAAGAAACTAGACTACCAACTTCACCATACACAAGAATACAAGTAAACTCAAAATGGATAAAAGACTTAAATGTAAGTTGTGAAACCATAACAATCCTAGAAGAAACCATAGGCAGAAAAATCTCAGACATATGTTTACAGATACATCTCCTAGGGCAAAGAAAAATAAGGAGAATATAAACAAATAGGACTACATCAAAATAAAAGGCTTCTGACTAGCAAAAGAAACCATAAACAAAACGAAAAGGTAGTCCACTGTATGGGAAAACATATTTGGCAATGATACATCTGGTAAAGGTTTAATACTTTCAACAATAAAAAATTATTTATTTTAAAAGTATAAGTTCCAAAGAAGTGGTGGAATTTTGAACAACTTTTTTTTATATATAAAAGAAAGAACCGATAAAAAAAAAAATTAGTTGCCTTTCCATTTTCAGCATTTCATGGAATTTTTTTTTTTGGAAGCTTCCATCAGGTTGTGTCAGCTCCTAATTTTTTCCATCCTTTTGTGACTGTTTCTTAATTAAATTCCAAGATGACATGCAATTCAGAGTCCCACTCGGGTCACACTGTGGGGGAGAAGGATGCTCTTCACAAGCAAATGGTAGTATCTACCAAAGGGAGAGGATAGGGCTGCTGGGAAGCTCACAAACAATCGAAACCAAAAGAAATGAATGCTGCACTTTGGTTCCCTCCAGGTTTTTCATTCTTTTTCTCACCTTTACTTTTGAAAGTTACCCTTCTAACTAAAAAGAAAAATGTGGGTAAGGAATAAACTATTTTAGTCTTTCTTTTATGCCAAGTACTCTAAAACTATTTCCAGTTTACTTCTACCATCTGCCCTATCAAATAAATATTATGAACCTCTTTTGAAAAATAAAGGTACTAGTCTTTACTTGCTAGGTTTTAGAATGTCCAAACCATCCAGTGTTTTTTTTGTTTTTGTTTTTTATCTTCTTCATGATTTTAGAAAAGTTTCTTCGCTCCTTTAAATAGAAAAAGTAGCTTATGCAGTCCAAAGTTGTGACTTTCTGTTGCGATAGTACCAAATAAGTTATGCTAAACCTTTGCATTTAGCAGAAAGGCAATAATGATTTGTTGAGAGAGAGAGAGAAACATCTCTAGCATGTGAACACAGCATAATAAGTGGCATTTTTGCAAATTGGCTGCTAGACAGTCCCTGTGTAGAGAGGCACTGAAGTGGCCTTTGCAGAGCATGAAGCAAGGAGATTGCTTTTTCCTTCTCATGCTCTCAAGGGACTCATTCAAACACCTAATAGCACTTTTCTGCCTTTAATGCATTCCTAATGGAATTCCCAGTTAGAGTGCTTTCATTTGCCTGGGTAGAGGCTCCAGCTGCAGCCTCTACAAAAACATTCTAATATGGTTCACATGAATTGGAAGAATCTTCAAAGGAAAGCTGGAATATCTTAAATGGGAAATTCACAAGTCGCAGCAGTCAGGAAGGCACTGTGCAGAAGAAGGAACCTTCGCCCTAGTCAGAGGCAGATCTCATTAATGCATGGAGATAAGATGTGTGAAATAAAATCAATTCCAGTTCCCAGAGAAAAATGAGAAGGTTTCTTTAAATTTGGGGATGAATTTAAAATCAATAAAAAGTATAACAGATTCATAATTTAAAAATGCATGACAATGTAGAGAATTAGAAAAAAGTTTAAAGGAAAGAGAAAATGTATATATACCTCTGTACTTCAAGTCTCTAAGCTCCAAAAAGTCTCAGTTGATGGTGTGAACTTCATCCAGAATGAACATGTCCATAAAGCTTTTTCAAATATCACATCAGGAATGCATAGTTGTATGTGGCCATTTTGGTGGAAGTAAAGAAGAATGCATAAATAGTAATCTCTCAGTCCAAACATAGAGAGTCCAGGCCATAGGGAAAGCCGGATTCCTCTCCGAGGAAACACCTACTTGTAATAGTGAGCCGATGGGAATGAAACTGGAATGGGACTTTGAGATTCCACAACAGAAAAAGACAATTTTCCGCCCCACCACCGCTCATAAATTTTGTTCAGTATAGCCATTTTTTGAATCAAGCACAGTAAGGCCTGCCAATAGTGCTCTTGATAGTCAGAAATTTTGAGTAATAAAATTATTCTAAGTTTCTGTATGCCCAAACTTTTCATATTCCTTGTTACCTTAGTAAATCAAGGGGTCCCTTGAAAATGGGCTCCTAGAAAAGGTTTCCAAAATATCTTATGTGAGAGTCTAGCTAGCTCCTCAGCCAAGCAAAGGAACCTCTTTGACTTTTATTAGGAGTGTACTGAAGACCCAAAGTTTGCTACTGAGAAAGAAGTGAGTGAAGTCACTTATATGTAATTAGTAGCCTGGTGCATAAATTTGTCCACATTGAAAGGAAATTAATTAGAACAAATATTTTAATATCACTATTCGCCCTCTTTCTATCATAGAAATGTCAACCAAATTCAGTCTACAATGACAGATGGAAACGCATGCGATTGGCGTCAGTGAGAGTTTTATATGTATCGCCGATGCATGAGTCAACTTAGCCTTTTATAGATATAGAATAAACTTGCTTAATTAGACATGCTTTCTTTTTTCTTTTTTAAATATATTTTATTGATTTCTTTGCAGAGAGGAAGGGAGAGGGATAGAGAGTTAGAAACATCGATGAGAGAGAAACATCGACCAGCTGCCTCCTGCACACCCCCCACCGGGGACATGCCCGCAACCAAGGTACATGCCCTTGACTGGAATCGAACCTGGGACCCTTCAGTCTGCAGGCCGACGCTCTATCCACTGAGCCAAACCAGTCAGGGCAACATGCTTTCTGATTTAGCTAAACTTTTTCCAGCCCAGTGAAGCACCCCAACTTCTCTTTCAGGTAACTGTCAGCAACACAGCAGTAAATATCAACATGAAGCAAATTATTATTGTAGATCATGAAGGGAGAACAAAGGATAAAATATTTAACTGTAGCAGTATTTGAGTATATTGTGCACAGTGAGAAAACATGAAGTCATTTTCAAGGTCCACCATTTCTTCTTTTCAATCAGGTCAAGTCTCTAAGCTTTCTAAATCTCTGTTTTCCAGATAATGAAAAGAAAATAGGATTCTACCGAGTCACCTATCTACCTACTTCAGGCCTTCTGTGAGGATCAAATGAGATGAGGCATAGGAAAATGCTTCACAGACATTTGGTTACAGTGTAAAATGTTTCCACCTGGCTATAAAGCAAGTTGTGTTCCTGGGCTAAAGAAACTCCAAGGAGGCTAGTCGTTAGGGAGAGGAAGCCGGGAGTTGTTATGTGACATCATTACCCAGATGGACACTTAGCATATTCGCCTTTTATATATATAGATGTTTAGGAAAAAAAATGTAAAACTGTATACTGATTGCTACATTTTATGTTAGTCACTTTCTAGGAGGACCTAGGTCTCTGTCTATTGGAAAATAAAAACAATAGACTATTTAGTTGTATTTTTCATAAACCTTGATATTAGCCAGTTGCTGGACTTCAACTGTGATATATTCACAGGAAGAGACAAGCTGGGGAATTTCAGCCTGGATTAAACAGAACAGATGGAGTTGTTTTTTACCTTTTTAAAGACCATGAGTTTTTTAACCATTTACTTTTCAAAAGTTTAGTTCCCAGTTGAAAGCTTCCATATGAGTGTTTGCAATTCACATTCAATTCTTAAACAAGATTGTTGATAAATCTGGCAAAAGTGTATTGTTTTTTAAGTTTATTTTTAAAATTGATTTTAGAAAAGAAGGGAGAGGGAGAGATAGAAACATCAATGATGGGAGTGAATCATTGATCAGCTGCCTCCTGCATACCCTCTACTGGTAATTGAGCCTGCAACCCAGGGATGTGCCTTGACTGGGAATTGAACAGTGAGCCATACCGGCCAGGTAAAAGCATATTCTTGAAGTATGCCTTGGCAACCAAAAAAAAAAAAGCCTGAAGTAATCCTTTAAAGTTCTCTGATAGTAAAATGGCATTAAGTTTGAAACAAAGACAAAGCCATGTGAGAAATCTTTAATGATTAATGGGAAGACAATTGTACAGTCGTGTTAATGATGTAGCACCGTGGGTGGAATTTGCGGACCTTCGTCTTCCAGGAGTGGTCAGACCAATCAGGTAGTTAATCATTTGTATCTAGGCAATACAGAATGTGGAGCCACACCAATATCAGAACATTAAATGGGTCTCAGTGAGTCACATCACAGAGAACAATACAGTCAGCAGCCTTGTCTGGAACTGGCTGGTCATTAGAAAACCTCATTATGCTGAGAAGGAAACTGCAAGCATAGCCTAAGAAAGTCCTCCAAAACAGTTCACAAGATACAAAAGGGTGGTCATGAATGGGTATTCCTTTTTTACCCTGGAAAGATTTAGAGCTATATGTACAGATATTGAAGCAATCCACACTACAGTATTAATGTGTGGATTCTGTGGATATTTGCTATCTTCTAATATTTAAGAAAATATTATATTTTTAAAGTAATTATAAATTTTGCTCTGGCTCATGTGGTTCAGCTGGTTGGAACATCATCCCATACACTGAAAGGTTGTAAGTTTGATTCCCAGTCAGGGCACATACCCGGGTTGTCGGTTTGAACCTTGGTGGGGGTGCATAGGGGAGGCAAACGAACCAAGTCTCTCTCTCTCCACACTTGCCCCTTTTGTTTGCAAGTTCTTTCTCCCTAGTGAAGTCCAAGCAGGGGCTCCAGGCACAGGCCTGGGTATAGTGCCAGCCAGAGCACAGCTGGGAACAGACTAAGCTAGCCAGATGGGGACAAAGACTACACTGGACTAAGCTTTAGCGTGGCACAGAGTTTCTGGACACTGGCTCTGCTCCTGGGCCTGATAAAAACATGGCTGAACTTTTCCACAGTGGGATAGAGCTGAACTGGGTAGCCCTCTGTGTTTGCTCCAGCCTCAGTAAAGCCTACCACTCCACCAAAAACTCAAATCCATGGTCCCCCAGATTCTTTTTTCATGAAGTGTGAAAGTCATCAGTAAATGGGCAATTTGTAGGACAAGTTCAAAACTGAAGATTGAATTTTAATAGTTCCTATGTAACTATTAATCTACTCTGCCAGGGTCTTTGTATATTTTTAAATTCTTACCAAAAGCCCCTGGACAAATATTAACCTCCCTCCACAAATAAGTAAAACAAAATAACCTAAGAAATTTTTTGTAAGTTCACACAGCCAGCAAGTGGTACATTAATGATTTAAACTTAGTGCTTTCAAGTTCTGAGTTCTTTCTTCAGTAATCCACATAGTTTTAAAAATCTAAACTACTACCTAGTAATCCTCCCATGTGTCATATTTATAGAGTAGATGCTTACAAAGTAATACATTTTAAGAAGTTAAGAAAAGAAAGTGATCAAATTCCTTTAATATTGCTAGGGAAAAATATGGAAAGCAGTGTAGTTGGAAACAGACATAACATTTTTATTTTTTCAGCCTCAAGAGCAATGCAAAGAAGATTCAATAGGAGTGTTCTCTTAGTCATTGTTTTTTACTACTTTAGAACACATTTTGCTAAAATAATTTTTTGTGGACATTGTACACTTGAAAAAAAATGATTTAAAAAGGCCTTTTCGCCCTGACTGGTTTGGCTCAGTGGATAGAGCATCGGCCTGCGGACTCAAGGGTCCCAGGTTGGATTCCAGTCAAGGGCATGTACCCTGGTTGCGGGCACATCCCCGGTGGGGAGTGTGCAGGAGGCAGCTGATCGATGTTTCTCTCTCATCAATGTTTCTGACTCTCTATCCCTCTCCCTTCCTCTCTGTAAAAAATCAATAAAATATATTTTTAAAAAATAATAATAAAATAAAAAAAAAATAAAAAGGCCTTTTCTTAAACACTTCAAGTCTCTAAGTATTTGAAACCTCAAAATTCATTCAGTAAAAGTGATTAAGTTCTCCTATAAAAATCAAAGTGACCCTGGCATAATTTTTATGTTTTCTGGAAAGCCAAAATTCTGAATTTTGCTTTCAGGTTTAAAGATGTTTTTTGTTGTTCTCTTTTGTTTTTAAATATGCTTTTATTGATTTTAGAGAGAGGAAGGGAGAGGGGAAAAAGAGATAGAAACACCAGTGTGAGAGAAATCATTGATTGCCTGCCTTCTGCACCCTATTGGGGATTGAGTCTGCAACCTGGGCATGTGCCCTAACCCTGAATCAAACCATGCCCTGCTGGTTCATGGGTCGACGCTCAACCACTGAGCAACACTAGCCGGGCTAGAGATATATTTTTAAAGTCTCCCTATTGGTTCATTATAATTCCTTTGCAAAATGAAAAATGAAAAATCGTATTGAGAAATTACATGTAACCAACTGACAATCTAATTACATGTTTGAAAAAGGCTGTTTATACGTAAAAGTGCATAATATAATCCAACCTTATACTACACATTGCCTGATCTGTAAATATAGTCATAGGGTTCGGTCTCACATTATCTAACTGTCTCTCTGGGTTTTTCAGTAACTTGCTCCTTGGTCATTTTCTTCCACACACTCCTCTGAATGTGCTCTCCTCCCAATAAGCAATCTATGAGCATCTCCCTATTACTTAAAAAAAAAATTATTGCCGGAATCTTAACAATAGGTTTTTGTTTCAGAAAAGGGTAAACTTCTGGACTTTGGGTGAGATATAAAAACCAGATTGGATTTCAGGCCATTGTCTCTCACAAGGGAGATGAGAGAGGAGGATTATGCTCTGTGTTTAGAAAGAAGCTTGCCGAAGGATGTAATCTATCTAGCCAAAGAGGTAGATTCTGGCAAGTACTAATTGCTGCCTACTCGAGGTACATTATCCTTTTCCTAGTCACTAGTATTACTGCCATTTCACTGGGTATTGGCAAAGTTTTCAACATGAGATGAAATTTCCTAGATTGCCTTGGAACTAAGTTTCCACGTGACACACTTCTGGACAATGGGCATGAAGAGAAAGCCTGCAATGAGTTTTGTTTTCCTCATGTAGCACTACACTTTCCTTCTGTTACTTTCTTCTTCCTTTTTTTTTTTAAATATATTTTACTGATTTTCTACAGAGAGGAAGGGAGAGAGACAGAGAGCCAGAAACATTGATGAGAGAGAAACATCGATCAGCTGCCTCCTGCACATCTCGCACTAGGGATGTGCCCGCAACCCAGGTACATGCCCTTGACCGGAATCGAACCTGGGACCCTTGAGTCCGCAGGCCGACGCTCTATCCACTGAGCCAAACCGGCTCCGGCTGTTCTTCCTTTTAAACCCTGAAATGTAGTTGTGCTTTGAGATATAGAAACTATTTGTGACCATAAGTACAAAGGCCACACATTAAGGAGAGAAGAGTAGAAAGAGAGAAAGATAATAAGACATGTGTGATAGCATGGGGCTGCTGCACTAGCCCTCAGCTGCCCACCTCCAGGCTTTTCTCACCTGTCAAAAGAGAATACTTTACTCAATTAAGTCACTGTTTCTGAGGTGCTCTGTTCATTCATTTTTTTTTCCAAAACACCCAGGGATACCCTAATAATTCTCATCAATATTTTCAGCTTTTCTCCAACAATTCCACTAAGCTCAGCCCTGAACCCTATAATGATAGAAATTTAAACCTTATAAGGGTTTGTATCAGTCTCTCAAGACTTCTCTCTCTTGCTTTCTCTTTTTAACATTTTTAAGAGGAAAAAAATCAAACGTACACAAAAGCAGCAAATACTGTACTACGCTCCATTTATACATTACCCAGTTTCAAGATGATCAAACCATGTCCACTCTCATTTTACCCACAATTCACCAACTCTGCTCCCACTCCCAACACTTGCTGTGTTTTTTAAGCATATCAGAAATTGTCTCAGGGGATTTCACAGGTGGAACTTCTCTGGTCTTAGTGGGAGTGGGGTATCCCTTTCCCCACTGGGAGCTGGGGGTCGGGTTCTTGCAATATCTTGAGAAAAAGAATTTTCTAAGACTAGCATGAGAGACTGAGATGAGCTAGAAAGGTTTATTTGCATGAAATGATATCCCTTGGTTTCCAAAGTCCCATTTCCCTTAGTCCAGTCCTGGAAAATATGCAGCTGGGGTTTCAGCAGAACTAAAAGCAATGCCAGTGCCCAGAGTTTCCATTCCATGGTGGAACTGAGTCCAGCAAAGCACCAAGCTAATCGTAGCCCATCATGTGGGCTCCCCATAACTGTGGGCCATGAGAGCAAATACAAGAGAATGCTCCCCCTTCCAGAGTCCCAAGAGAGCTAAGAGAAGAACTGCCTTTGTTTAGGAGTTTAATGATCAGTTCTTCCCATGCTTGCAGTGGCTACACCTACATGTCTACTCTGGCCAATGCCCTGTTCCCAGGTATGACTGACAGGCAAGCACCTTCCCACATCACCCAGACCTTATGGGCATGTGTCTATTCACCATTTCCTTTCCTCAGTGATCTGTGGGGAGCAGGCCTGGAGAATGTTAAACTACAGCTTTCTGGCACAAGTGGCATGCCTGTATTATCTGGCCTTCCCTGTACTCCTTTCCTGTTAAATAATAACCAGGTATCAAAATGATTTATCTTACAAGTACAAATTGGAATAAAGTATTATTTTACTTAAATAGAGATATGTTTGCATTAGTGATAAACATTTAAATCAATCAACCCAAAAGTCATTTTCTGTCACTTAGGAAAAATCAGTACTCTAGGATGAGATGACCCCTCCAGGGAAGCTTCCACATGGTATAGGCAAAAACCAAAGCAAGATGGCTATAATGGAAGGATTGTAGACTGGCTATTGAAGGGTTTAGAGATGGGAAAAAAAACTTGAGAACAGTGGGAAATTAAAAAGAAATGATGTTCAGAACAGATGAAAAATATCTCCCTCATTTGCCTGCGGCAGACAATTTTGCAAACCAATAGTAGTGCTTTGTTAACAATTCACAACTAATAAGGTAAATGCCACCTCATTGCATCTAAAATGATAACTACTTTGCAATGTTTATTCCACACTTTTGAAAATAGTCTCATAGTCCAATCTAATGCCAAAATCCTTGTGCTTCTTTCTATTTTTTTTTTGATGCACGTATATTTTTCAAACACACCCAAATGACAGATGAGAAGAAAGGTTGTTTGTGTTTTACATTCTCCCTTCCACTTTTATTTTTCTGTTTTTATTTTATTTCTTAATGGGATGTTTTCAATTCCTTCTCTAGAGATATCCAGTATTATTAAATTTGTATGTTTCTCCATGATCATATGTATTCAATATTTAAGCACAAACCTATATATAATTTGTTCTGTTTGATTTTGGGTAACTAAAATGAAACCATTCTATATATATTAGTCTATGAATAGCTTATTAAAAAATATGTTATGGTCATTGCAAGGTAAGCAAACATTTGTATTTTCCAGTTTCTGCATACACATATCCATATATAGTTTTGCACTAATTGTAATAAATAACGGATACTAGATTGGTTTTCTTATTGTAATCTTTTAGGTGTTTTTTTTTTCTTTCCCTCCTTCTTCTCACGCTCCTCCTCTCCTTTCTTCTCTGCTTCCTCCTCCTCTATCTTCTTAGCTTTCAGCTTTAGTTGAACTACTCCTCCCTCCAGTAACCAACATCAAGTTTGGAAACAGAATGCTTAAATTCTAATCTTGGGTCCACTAGATATATAGCCTAAAGTACGATATCATCCCCCTCATTTGTAAAATGAGGATAACAGCAGCCCCTACACTAGGGTTATTGTATTAGGACTATTTATATACAAAAGATGTTTAATACATTGTCTGGGAAAAAGAAATCAAACAAGATGAGCTGTTATTGACTGTCCCCTACTTACCTTTCCAGCTGTTGTTGTTGTTACATTTTCCACCTGGATCACAGTATTCCAGCCACACTGGCCTTCTCTCTGTTTCTTAAACAGACGAAGCTTTTCCGCAAAGCTTTAGCACTGGTTGTCTCACTCCTCCATCTTTCTGTATATACTTATTTATGCATCTTTCTCATCTTGCCCACTGAAATGTAAGCCTGAAGCAAGTGGGAAGCTAGGTCTTCTTGTTCTGTATTACGTCTCTATTCCTTAATATCATACATGAGACAGAGTTGCTCAATTAACATGTACTTGTTGAATAAATGCATTTTTTTCATTTTCTATTTAGTCTGAGAGTATAAGCCATAAAAATAGGTATTAGTTCCTTGATTCCATAACTAATGATAATAAGGCTAGATGCTTTTTTTGAAAGTTAAAATTTAAGCTGTTGAATTCAGCTTGAATCCAATTTTCTTTTCTGAATGTCATGTTCTTTCCACTGTTTCTTAAATGTTATTTATACTAACATATTCACATCCAGCCTCTTCAGTGAGATTGTAAACCTCCTCAATTCATGCATTTTACTGTTTTTAGTTTATGTAACAATACTTAGCTCACAGTAAGTACACAATGAGCATTTGGTGCTGGTGATGATTGTCTCTCTTTCAGGGGTTTATGCTATTGTCTCCTGTGTCTATTAAAATGACTTTTTCTAAGCTTACTTGTCTGTGTGGGTGCTTGTGGTTACATTTAATTTGGCAACAGTTATGCAGGAATATTGATGGCACTCTTAGTAAACATTGATTGTTCTGAACATCAATCTTTATAACAGATCAACAGTGAATCACAGGCAAGGAAATGAGAGACAGAAGTCAATGGGAAGAACATATAGTTAACACTACAGCACTTCAGGAGCAGGGGACAGTCCCTGTGTGCGAGGTAAGGGAAACTAGGACAGGTGCTGTGCTGGGTCTATGATGGCCAAGGGAGTTCAGGTAGAATAGTTCAGCCAGAAATAGACAAGGATAGAAACAGAGTAGAAGGAAATAGGTAAGAGATAGACAGCCAAAAATAGACAAGGATAGAAAAAGAGTAGAGTAATGCTAGTAAAAAATATATATACATCTAGAAAACTAGTGCTTGGAACAAGCTTGACTCACAGAGCTGTACTGAGGTAAAAATACACCAAGAGATCGCAGAAACTTTTCTTCCAAGACAAACAAGAATATCCCCAGCCCTCTTTCAGATCATCAGGTTGACAAAGCTACGGTTTGTGTCCTATTTGACACTGAGAGAGAAGCCAGTCAGAGAAAGACAAGGATCACGTGATCTTATTCATATGTGGAATCTAACGAACAAAATAAACGGATGAACAAAACTGATTCAGAGACACAGAAGCATGGAACAGACCCATCTTTCTCTTCAGATTAGCTGAGCCTGTCTGCGCTTCATAAGCCAGATGTATAGGTTTGCCTCTGCTTTTTCAATAAAGGCACGTGCTTTAATTGCTTTAATAAATAGGCTTTTCACAATGCAGTCAAGGTCTCTCATAAAAATTCATTTATATGAGAAGACAAGGATCGAGGCTGGGGACAGCCTCTGCCACGAACTCAGGGGGCTGTCCGGTAACACCTCTCTGTTGCCGGTGAGAAGTCCCTCTACTAAGTCAGGAAGCTTATAAACATGCAGAACTGTGAATCTCAAAGTCCAAGATTAGAATTTCATATTTCTGGAGTGGAACTTAGCAATTTAATTTTTAACACATGCCCCAGGGTGTGAGATAAAACACCATGTGAGAACTACTAGGTTCTCTATACACCACATATTTCATGACTATTTACCTAGAATTGTTGCCTTCCCCCTTCATCCTTTTTACTTTGGAAACAACAAAAACCCATACATTTTTCAATCCTGCTCAGGAATTGCTCTTTTCATCAAGCTTTCCTGTACTCCTTCTCTCTACCAGATGGTTGAATAATTTCTCCTCTGTAGTAAATCTGTGCCTTGTAGATAATTATTTTACTGTCCTAATTGTTATCTTTACAACTAAAGTGCTCTAGAAGGTTTGACACGATGTCTTAATGACTGTTTGTAGTCACAGTGCCTGGCACATGTTAAATAAATTGAATAATAAATGATTATTTAACCTCCGAATTTTGTTGTTGTGCTGTTAATCCTCACTCAAGGATATTTTTCCATTGGCTTTTAGAGAGAGAGAAGGGGGGGAGGGAGAGAGAGAAAGAGAGAAACATCAATGTGAGAAAGATACATCAATTGGTTGCCTGCCCTTGACCAGAAGTGAACCTGGGACCCTTCAGTCCATGGGCCAACGCTGTATCCCCTGAGCAAAAACCAGCTGGGGCTAACTTCAGCATTTCTTATGCTGACCCTAAGAGTAAAGTGCGTGTCTTGGTTCTATAACATTTTTATTTTCATCTCTGGCACATATATCAATTTCTACATACGGTTCTCCTAGTCCAAGTGTTAATTAATAGGGAGGAGAGAGGCTTGGATGGTTGGAAAGGTAGAGTTGCCATTATTTTATGTACTCCATGATATATTTTTTTAATATATAAGTTTTGTTGATTTCAGAGAGAGGACAGGAGAGGGAGAAAGAGATAGAAACACTGAAGAGAGAAAAACATTGATCAACTACTTCCTGACACCCCCTGCTGGGATTGAGCCCGCAACTCAGGCATGTGCCCTGACTAGGAATTGAACCAGCAGCCTCCTGGTGCATGGGAAGGTGCTCAGTCCACTGAGTCACACAGGCTGGGCTGTACTCCATGATTTTTAATCAAGAAAAATATAAGCCTAGAACTCACCATCAGTAAATAAATCAAGCTGAAAAAAATCCCTATGTTCAACTAATTTATAATGTAAAATAAATTTTTGGCAATTTATGAACATGCAGAACTGTCAATAATCGAAAACAGGACCCTTCAGTCTGCAGGCCGAGGCTCTATCCACTGAGAAAACTGGCTAGAACTAGACTGTATTTTCTTAAATGTGTTTTTCATTTCTTTGGAAACCAGAGGTTATTTTGCATGATTGAAACTTTTCATTATTGTTAATAACATTGGCATTCTGAAATTGTGAATACTTATTAAAGAGAAACGGGGGTGGGGATTGCTTGGCGAAGTCCTGGGAATCACAGAAATGAAGATGTCTTTAAAATAAAATACCTTGCTGCTTTTCCTAAATCTCTACAACTCCTGAAGCCATTGTTTCAAAACCATGGAGTTATCAAGGATAACACAGTACCTTCGAATTGAGAAGTTTAGCTACATCCTAAAATGAGCTGCTTTAAGAAAATTTGTATCTCGCTCTCTTACCCAAGGCCAACTGCCCTTTATCAAGGAAACTAATTAAGTACAGTATTCCAAAGTCCCCTTCAGTTCTTCATATATTCTACTTTATATCTCTATTATACATCTATCTCTTTCTCTATCTATATGCATATTTAGGATAAAGTGAAAGGAAGGAAACATATATTTCCCTCAGTCCTTATTATAAAATCTATTTGTCCATGTAAAATATGCAAACATTTACATACTTCCCAGACAGCTTTTCATCATATGCCAATACATTTTCCCCTCAAGTTCTCTCTAGTTTTATCATAAAAATATAACTTAAATAATTTAATACAGTTTTTATGCAAACTAAAATGAGGAATGACACTTTGAGGATTTAAATAATTTTTAAGGAGGTACAAAATTAAATTGGCAAAGTTGGCCTACTAAAGTGTAACAAAAATAAACTTCTCATTAATTTGCAAGGTCTTCCTTCTATAGTACCTATTATTTAACATGATCATTGTTTATGATATAAGAAATCAGTTAACAAAACATATTTGAACTACCATTTGGAAAAATTTTATTGACACTAAATACCAATGTGTAGCTTTTATCTTTGGACATTTTTCATCTTACACTGTCCATCACACTCTTTACTATGTCAAATGCACAGCGCATGATTCAAATCAGCTTTTTTAAATATTCCATAGTGATTAAATATTCAGTATTTATTAGCCTAAAACCTTCAAATTGGAGAATTAACTTTGAGCCACTGGACATTTGAGAGACTAGTGAAGAAATAGAACATTATTTTTCTTTAGCCCAAATAAAGCATATTGAAAATATGCAAACTTGTTTAAAATAATTTAGTGTGTTGGCAGGTAATTAAGGGGACTGCACCTTATACAATATGAATATTATAGACTAAGGAAGAAAATATGATTACTACCACATTGGTTATCTCATGTTCAAAATTTTTAGATGAGCTGTTTGACATATTAAATGGAAATCAAATAATATCCATGCTACATGAAACTTTATGTGAGAAAGTATTAATGTTTGGAATTTTTAAATTAGAGCAATATATCCGCAAATGTAAAGAACACAACCTTATACCTAAATTTAGTAATTTCTAAAATAGAGCTGCAATCCTATAATAAATGGTCATTGCTCAGCCCTTAAAGTTTAAAGGTTGGTACCTTTCAGCTTAGTTGAATAACGTAGTAGAAACACTCTTAAAATATTCTTCAGTTGACTAAACTGTGAATTTATATTGAATTGCCTTAAAAAGCTGAATTAGAAAAAAAATTTTCGTGTGTGAGCAAAGTGAATATAAACAATATAGCCAATTATCAACTCATCAGTATTCTTCAGCAATACTTCCCAAGTGTAGGAGAAAATTAAAAAAAGAAATAATAAAGTAAGTACACAGAAGTTCCTACTTTTATTTTAATGATTGTGTATAGGTACTGGTACTTATTTGGAAACAAATAAATATGTAGACATAAATTCAGTAGTCCAAAAGATGTTCTCTATTAAACAATATTTAAAATAATTTTTAAAATTAAAAAAGCAAAGCAATGGTTCTTTCTGAACATGCATAGGCTTTTTCTTATCAAGAGCATAATTCTAATGCATGCCTTTAGGACCCCTTTAATAATTACATGGATAATAAACTACTGCTTTTCTCATGCATATATAAAGAAATATATCAAGTTCTTCCTTATGAGAATATCTCATGGTATTATCAGAAGCATTTTTGTTGTTGTTGTTGTTAATTCTCACCCAAGGATATTTTTGCATTTATTTTATTTATTATTATTATTTTTACATTTTAGATATAGTGGAAGGGAAGGAGGGAAAGAGAGAGAAACATCAATGTGAGAGAGAGACATTGATTGGTTGCTTCCTGCACCCTCTGGATTGGGGCCAGGGATCAAAACTGCACTCCCCCCGCCCCTGCTCAGCCAGAAGTTGCGCTCATGGCTGGCAAGTACAGTGGAGGTCATGTGAGCCTCTCCCACCTCCACAGCAGGCAGGCGGTAAGGAGCAAGGGTGCCTGGACTGAGAGAGCTGCAGACTGCAAGAGGGATGTCTGAGTTCCAGCTTAGACCCAATCCCCAGGGAGTTCTGGACTGTGAGAGGTCACAGGCCGGCCTGAGCCCCCCCCCCCTCCAATCCTTCAGTGCATGAATTGCAGAATTGCATGCACCGGGCCTGTAGTATAATTCATTTTTTTATTTACTAGAAGCCTGGTGCATGAAATTTGTTCATTTGGGGGTGGGGGGAGGTCCTCTGCCAGGTCCTTCAGCCTGGATTGTGAGACAGTGCAGGCCAGGCGGAGGGACCCCCCTGGTGCATGATCATGGCCAGGGAAGGACGCGTGAGGTTGGCTAGCCAGGGAGGGACCGCGGAAGGGCTCCAGGGCATGTCTGGCCCATCTCGCTTAGTCCTGATTGACTGGACCCCAGCAGCAAGCTAACCTACTGGTTGGAGTGTCTGCCCCTGGTGGTCAGTGCACGTCATAGCAACTGGTCAACCAGGTGACTGTCTGCCCCCTGGTGGTCAGTGGACATCATAGCGAGTAGTTAAGCAGCCTTAGCATATCATTAGCATATTATGCTTTGATTGGTTAAACGGCCAACCAGAAGACTGGACACTTAGCATATTAGACTTTTATTATATAGGATTTTTATTGATATTTACTGCCTCGCCCCCCTCCCCCCGCCCAACGTCCAGAAGGTCGTTTGGCTGTCCAATCTAATTAGCGTATTACACTCTTATTATTATAGACTAGAGGCCCATTGCATAAAGAGATTCGTGCAATACGCCTTCCCTTCCCCTGGCTGCTGGCTCTGGTTTTTCTCCGGCACCCGGGACCTAGGCCTTCGCTCCGGCTAGAGACCTCAGTCTTCGCTGCTCTGGCCGGAGCCTTCAGTATTCACTCCGCTGCTTCATGCCTACATATGCAAATTAACCGCCATCCTTGTTGGGTTAATTTGCATACTCTCCTGAGTGGCTGGTGAGCATAGGGGAGGGATGGTCAATTTACATGTTTGTCTATTATTAGGTAAGATGAGGCAGTGATACCACCAAGCAAACTGCATGAGTTAATGTATTTTCTGATTTTTTTTTTTTTTTTTTTTTTAGTGGAGCACATTTTTAAAATGATAAAATGATCTTAGGTTATAAACATACATGCTACATTCACAGTTGTCTATTCAAATTTTGAATTATGCAAACTAGGGATGGGAAGGAAAATTATTCTTAAACTATAGGTTACTAGATGAAGTCACTATCAACTAATTTGATAGCAAATCAATAAAAAACATTTCTGATATACATATATTCAGCCAACATTCATCTTCTCATCTTCTTCAACCATATTTGCTATCACTCATTTTCTTCTGTTGACTTTTTTCCATATCTTAAACTTACCAGCAATATTCATTCTTGGAGCCTTTGAATTTCTTTTTTCTTCTGTCTGTAATGGACATTTTCTAGCTAACTGCTTGGTTAGGCATTGACCTATGAACCAGGAAGACATGGTTTGATGCCTAGTCAGAGCATATTGCCAAGTTTGGGGCTCAATCTCCAGTAGGGGGCATATAGGAAGCAGCTGACCAATGATTCTCTCTCATCATTGATGTTTCTATCTCTTTCTCCCTCTCACGTCCTTTCTGAAATCAATAAAAATATATTTAAAAAAAAAATCCACTTTCATTTGTTCTAAGGAATAAACATGTATTATTTGCTTAAATTGCTCCACCTGATATGAATATAAATCATACTAGCCTTAGTGTATGCTTCACAGTTTAGGAAGTAGCTATAGATGGGGTGATAACAACTACTTTCATATTTATGAATCAACATAGCACAGTTAAAGCATATTTAATTAAATTACATGAACAATTCCAGTTAGAAATATGTGGCATTTGACCATTTGTTTTGAAAACTTCTGTAGGAGGGATTTTAAGTTCAAGAAAGTTTCAAATCATCTAGGGATTACTGTTTTCATCCAGTATTGCTAAGAACCTTTACACTGCTGATTACTTTATTCAAAAGTAGTAATAGTGACCTATTTCAGATTTCCAGGGTCCTAACAGAGAAGAAAGTTCTTAGCACTATAGCTTCAAGAAGAATGATCAATGATCTACCAGTCAATATTCCATCATGAGGAACAGAAGAAGTGATAGGACCATTCGTGCTAAAGGGGCATTTTGGAGAGAAAGTTTCTGGGGGACAAGGAATGCTGGGCTCTAAAACCTCAGAGAACACGCAGGGGAAGAGCAGATGCAGACATTGCTTAGGAAAGGTCCTGGATAGAGAAAAACCCAGGAGCTTTATTCTAAAACCAGTAATTGAACTTTAGTGCATCGTCCACCCATAATTTCCTAAATAATTTCCACCGGGGCCTCACTCCCCAACTAAACTAAAAATTACACAAGAGTGTGTTGGATATGCAAAAAAGACTCAAAGCCAAGACCTCTCACTCCCTTTTAAAGAGTATCTCCCTACAGATGCTCTGTCCACCTTGTAGTATAATCTTTGTCTTTTTCATCATCCTAATTCATTTCTATCATCCTTGTTGCCTGGATTAGAAGTCAAAACACTGGTGGGACAGATGAGACACACAGTTATGTCTTGTTTGGCTCATGAAAGGTATCAACATTTAACTTAAAATGACTTATCTTTAATATGTAGGATTTCCTATTATTCTGAAAAAAAATTGTAGGATCTTATTTTCTTCATGTTCACAAATGGATAGCACCTTATAGGCCTTCTCACCTCTACTACAGAGGGCCATTCTTACTGCCCTTCAAGGCCCATGGCCTATGTTCCAACAGTCTATGCAAATGAAATTAATATAGCTTCAGTTGTTTGCCTTAATAAGGTATAATTAAGTTTTTTTCTATAGAAAAATGGTTCATTTAGGATTAAATGTGTGTGTGATGTAATTTAATTCTATAAAATTCAGATTTATTCCTATTAGACATAAGATTACAATATAGGATTTAAACAAAAAGAAAAGGTACAATTAGAGTACAATGTCTTTTCTTATTTCTTTCTTTCTTTCTCTTTTTATTTAAAAAATTTTTCTATTGATTTCAGAGAGGAAGAAAGTGGGAGATAGAAACATCAACGATGAGAGAGAACCATTGATCAGCTGCCTCCTACGCGCATCCCACCAGGGATTGATCCCTCAACCTGGGCATATGCCCTTGACTAGAATCAAAAACAGGATCCTTCAGTCTGCAGGCTGATGCTCTATCCAATGAGCAAAATGGCTAGAACTAGGATGTATTTTCTTAAATGTGTTTTTCATTTCTTTGGAAACCAGAGGTTATTTTGCATGATTGAATCTTTTCGTTATTGTTAATAACATTGGCATTCTGAAATTTAAAATGGGGAGTCACTAACTTTTAGAATTGTTTTCCTGTATAAAATGCCCTAGCTTGCTGGCTTTTTCTGCCTTCCCTCTGCTTTGTGAACTTCTCCTGCCCCTTGTTTTATGATCATTCCGTTCACTCCAGTAGTCGCTTTCCATGTCGGGCACTATTTAGTAAACAAATGAGGAAAGGAAGATCATAAATTAAATATGTGATTAAATGCCAAAAAAAATCTAGGTAGCTTAAGGAGTTAAGTAACAAACTATTTTGCTAATGCTTAGAAACTTTTCTATTTACTTATCCCTTTGAAGTTATATATTCAGAAGGTTTGCAGCTGCTGACCTTTTAGAAAATGATTCTTTGGCATAAGCGAAGCAGAATGCATTGTTGCACATACAGCTTCAACAGTAATGAGCAGAGCCAAATTGTTTGCTACCATAAAACTTGTCTTACAGTCACAATAGTAAGATTTTAAAATATGTGAAGAATAGACATGATTTTTTTTACATAAACTAGGCATTGGCAAATGTATGTTGGATAGTATCATTTAACTCCTTCATAAGTTATGAAAAAAATTCTATTTCCTCATCAAGGTGTATACCTTCCATCAAAAATAACTCACAATGATTTGATAATGACTGGGAACAGTAAACAATAGGATGACAAAGAAATTTGGAATCATGATTTCAGTGCCATGCAACATCCACAAGCAGTCTAGCCAGAAGGACACTAATGTCTTTAAAAGATTTTATTTATTTATTTATTTATTTATTTATTTATTTATTTATTTATTAAATATAATTTTATTGATTTCAGAGAGAGATAGAAACATCAATAATGAGAAAGAATCATGGATCAGCTGCCTCCTGCACGCCCCCATACTGGGGATCGAGCCCGCAACCCAGGCATGCGCCCTAACCGGGAATTGAACCCAGACCTCCTGGTTCATAGGTTGACGCTCCTTGAAACCACTGATCAATGCCAGCCAAGCTTAAAAAAGATTTAATATTTTGGCAGTTAAAAATCAAGTTAGGATGTTATAAAATTATAGAACTAAAGGTATGTACTTTTTTTTTATTCAGAAAAATGAAACTGCCGTATGGAGCTAAAAGTCATTTACTTGGTGTCAGCACTGATGATCTGATATAGTCCTATACAAAGCATTAGTTAAGATTAATATAAAATAGTAAGACTTCCATTAAAATAAGCTTTAATATTTTATAACCTTGTACAATCATCTATAAATTTACCTTACCCTATATAAAACTCTTATTGTTAGAGTTGTTGTGTCCCTAAGTGTATAGCCTGCTGCATAAAACTATAATTTATTTTATTTGTAGTAAATTTGCCCTTTAATTTATTCATATTTCAGATACAGAATTCTGGGATTTGTTGATAAGATCTGTCTAAGGAAGTGACAAACACTATTTACCTTAGCAATAAGACAGTAACTCAGAATAGAGGTAAGACTTACAGAAAAGAGACTTAACTTTGGGTGGTAAACACACAATACAATGTACAGGTGATGTATTGTAGAATGTATACCTGAAACCTATATACTGTCCCCCAATTTAAAAAATAAATAACCAAATACTTAGAACTATCCCTCCCATAAGAAATATTTACCAGATCTCCCCATCCCTTTAATGTTTGAGTAAAGTGCTGTACACTTTTTCAAAGCTTAATAGCTAAGAGCATATCCTGTATTTTGTATTTTATTTAATATATAAATTATGTGGGACACACTTTATTACTGTGTTTTGTGCCTTGTTTGAAACAATCAAAATACTATCAAAGAATGAGAGAGAGAGAGAGAGAGAGAGAGAGAGAGAGAGAGAGAGAGAGAGAGAGAGAGAGAGCTTGAGAATGAAATACAAGAGATCTTAAACAGGTATTCTAGTTTAGTCACATTGAAAGAAACAAGAAGCATGGCCTGAGGCAAGCCCAGATAAGCATTTCAACCTTCAATAACATTTCTCTCAAACATTTACATAAGCCTGGGACTCTACAGCATCTTTTATTGAATCATTTTCTATCTACTATAGGGTGTCCCCCAAAATGTATGCACACACTTTGAATAATTATAAAGGCCGTGTTTATTAAAATATATTTCATTTTCATAATTGAGTTATCAGCTATTAAAGTGTGCAAACATTTTGGGAGGACATGCTGTATATATTCATAGCACCTTTAACCTCTTGGCAACACCCTCAACCTTTTCATGGTATCCCAGAGGGATACTATCATCCGGGCTGCCTGATAGTTGCCATCTTGGTTCCTCGGTTCCCACTCTTCTCAACATCTGATTCAGTCTCACATCTGGGGTTCTAGTCATCGTCTACTCCAGTGGTTCTCAACCTTCTGGCCCTTTAAATACAGTTCCTCATGTTGTGACCCCCAACCATAAAATTATTTTCGTTTCTACTTCATAACTGTAACTTTGCTACTGTTATGAATCATAATGTAAATATCTGATATGCAGGATGGTCTTAGGCCAGTGGTCGGCAAACCTCGGCTCGCGAGCCACATGCGGCTCTTTGGCCCCTTGAGTGTGGCTCTTCCACAAAATACCACGTGCGGGTGCGCACGTACAATGCGATTGAAACTTCGTGGCCCATGCACAGAAGTCGGTGTTTGGCCTGGGCGAGTCTATTTTGAAGAAGTGGCGTTAGGAGAAGTGGAGGGGTGTTGGTCAGTCGGGCAATGGGAGATGGGCCGGGGGATACGCAGCACAGGGGAGGTACATTGTTTTGAGGTACGTTCGCTGAGGTCGACCCTTCCGACTCTCCCATCCACACTCTTCTATCTGAAACAAGTGTACAAGATGAGTGTGGATGGGAGAGTTGGAAGGGATCGACCTCAGCGAACGTACCTCAATCATATTGAGGACGTTTTTAGCCAAGGCCAGCTTAGGAGTACCTTAATTAAGTTAATAACAATATACCTTCCTATATAGTTTAAGTTTAAAAAAATTGGCTCTCAAAAGAAATTTCAATCGTTGTACTGTTGATATTTGGCTCTGTTGACAAATGAGTTTGCTGACCACTGTCTTAGGCGACCCCTGTGAAAGGGTCGTGCGACCCCCAAAGGGGTCGTGAGCCACAGGTTGAGAACCGCTGGTCTACTCTGAGGTGTTCTGCAGTCTACTCTACAACTACTCTGATAGCCCTTCTAGCAAAAATGCTCTACCAGTTTCAACCTTGCTCCCTATCTAGAATGAAGAAGAATGAAGATAGACAAAAAGGGGAGTGTTGTGAACACTTTAATGTCAAAAAATGTTGTCACATGACACTCTGTTTGAACCTTGGGAATATTCCTAAAGGCGTGTTGTTTGTTTAAGGTTTCTCTTTCAATGAGTACAAGGCTCTTTTTACCAGCACTGTGTGCCTCTACCAGGGTCGCTTTGGAGGTCTGCAGGGTAGAGTTGGGCTAACTCCTTACTATAAATCCGAGAGATAGGTACTTCCAAACTATAAAGAATGAAAAACAGCAAAATAAAAATGTAATCCTCCACTTGGCCAAGCCTAGTGATTTTGACAATGGCAGACAAGATAACTGCTTCAAATGAATAGCCAACCTCTCCCTCCCTCCCCTCCCTCTCCTAGCCGCATGCTTCCACCAGAGAAACTGCAGGGGAGGAGTGACCATATGAACTCATCGTTTCTCTCCGTGGTGCCCTCTCCCTCCCTGGAAGCATGTGCGGGTCTGTAATTCTGAACTCAGCTCCCGCTCTGGCTCTGACAAGGACGGGGAAACATTCTCACGGAATGTGCTGTGGCATCATTTGTTAGCGGTTGCTTTCAGATTGTGAAGACACTCCGCATCACCTTTCATTTCTCAAATTGGCTGGGAGCTCACAATATCTTTTTAACTTTACATCCATAAAGGACATTTAGCAAGGACCTTCTACTCTCTCCCATAGATAGTGATATCCTTTTGCCTCTGGATCTGTCCATTTTCATATGACTGTAGTGTTATGTTCAAACCGCAAGTTAAAAACTGTCTGGCTCCCTTGACTCAACACTGCCTATGTATCCACCCAGCTCCTGAGAAGGAGCCTGAACCAGTTATCCCAGGGCCCATCTGAATGCCATTCCATGGCTGTTGTACAGCAGCCCCGACTCTGACTTGGCAGGCCCTGAGAGGCAGTGTTTACCTAGTTTCCGTGTAACTGCGCCTGGCTCTCTCCTTCCAGGAAGGACTCACTGGCATAAGTCACCCAGAGACCAGTGAAACTGGGGCATATGTTTCCAGAAAGATTATTTTTTTAAGACTTCATTTTTAGAGCAGAGTTAGGTTCAAAACAAAAATGAGAGAAATATACAGAGATTTCTTATATATCCCTTGCCACTCACATATTATAACCTCCCCAATTATCAAAATCACTCACTAGAATGGCATATTTATTTGTTTATTTATTACCAAGGTTAAACCTACATTGACATGTCATAATCACCCAACATCTACAGTTTACCTTAGATTTCACTCTTGCTGTTACACATTCTTTGTGTTTCACATATGAATAAGGACATATCCATCAGTAAAATACAGACTATTTTCACTGCTCTAAAAATCCTCTGAGCTCTGTCTATTCATCTTTTCCTTGCCCACCCTAATGACTGCTGATCTTTTTATTTTACCTGTAGTTTTTCTTTTTTCCAAAGTATCATAAAGTGAAACTATACAGTACATAGCAGTATGTAGCCTTTTCAGATTGGCTTCTTTCACTTAGTAATTAGACATTCAAGATTCCTCTGTCTTCTCATTGGTGGATAGCTCATTTCTTTTTAGCACTGAATTTGTCTGAATGCACCATCATTTATTTACTCATTCACTTAATGAAGAACATCTTGTTTGTTTCAAATTTGGGGCAGTTTTCATAAGGTTGCTATAAATATCCCTGTGCAGGATTTTGGATTTACATGTTTACTAGAAAGAATTTTCAGAAATTATTATTTCATTAAATAAGATAATATGTTCTAAATTATTTTCTCTGTATACATTCTCCCCTCTACATGTAATTACACACTAACCATGTTGTACATATTAGCTTAAGAGCTTGCTGGTAGTTGCTGGGAACGGATGTTTGTCTTTTTATGTGTTGAATTTGTGTCCTTACCACATAAGCTTGCTTTCTGGTAGCTGTGATGAAAACAAACTCCTGGCTGAGACTGAGGGTGATATAATGAATCTGTTATCAATATGTTGCTGAGGAAAATGACCAAGGAGAAAAAAAATCTAGTAGGATACAGAGTGATGAAGAAGTTTGTGAATCTCCACGTGCTAATTTTAAGTTCTTTCAAACATAAACACATCTCCAAATGCATATAGCATACATAGTCACAATAAAGGAGCTATTCCCATCTAACAGAGTATAAAAATGTTGAAATATGCTGATGCATATGATAAATTATGAACATTTTGTAAATGTACCCCAATGATTTCTAAAAGAAAATTAAGTATGGATTTTTTAAAAACTGAGTTATTTAAAAGCTCTACTTTAGTAGAGGATGTGTTTAGCAATTGAGACTGTTTAGCAGTACCCATCAATAAATTAAGCCAAAGGCAAGTAGACACACAATAAACTTACTAGTGTGGCTTAATACTTTGAAGAAGCCCTGGGACGCCCCGGCCAACTTGGCTCAGTGGTTGAGCATCGACCTATGAACCAGGAAGTCATGGTTCAATTCCTGGTCAGGGCACAGGCCCAGGTTTGTGGGCTGGATCCCCAGTGGAGTGTGTGCAGGAGGCAGCCAACCAACGATTCTCTCTCAGCATCGATGTTTCTATCTCTCTCTCACTTCCTCTCTGAAGTCAATAAAAATATATTTTAAACAGAAGCCCTGGAACCTTTAAAAATGAATGCTTATTATACCGGTAGGATATGACACCCACATGTTTTATTACTACCATTTAAAATGCAAGAAAAGAGAAATTAAGGTATTTTAAGAGCAAGACTAGAATTAATGGTCTTATTGGGAAGTTCCTTAGATTGCCTAAAAAATTAGAGAAAACATTTGCATGGATTGTTTCCTTTAGACTTTTAAGATAAGGACGATTGCACAGTACATTATAATATCTGGCAGATGTTCATTTAATCACCATATTTTAGAAATTAAATGTAAAAGAAAAATGTAAAGCATTTAGTCTCTGGGTTGTTTATTGATACACGGTGATGACACGCAAATAACTTTGGCAGCATTCTGAGTAGTTGGCAGTCTCTTCAAAATAAGCCAATTAAAGAGTACAACATTACTGCACTATATCAAGTCACATTCTTCTAAAACTAAAATATTAATCTTTCACAATATGCCACCAAACAGCAGCATCTTTGCAATATACTATAGCAACATCTTTGCAGAGTTCCTAAGTTCTTTGAAAAGTGGGATAATATACATGACAGGAGATAAAATATCATAAAAGCTATAGCTATAATTATCCACTTGGCAGAATAAGCTCTGTATAGACTCACACATTAAAACACAAATATTTATTAAACCAAATATTTTACTTCAGCTCAGCTTATATGTTCAAGGGAATTGGTGAACAATATGAAAAAAAATATAGATTGGACTTCTGTCTTTTTATTTATTTTTTTATCTCTGTTTTAAAAAGCAAACTGTTTTCATTGCAAAACACTTAGAAAATACAGACTTATTCACAGAAAAATAGTTAACCACAAATAAACCATAATTCTACACGTGAGGTAGAACATTTTCCTGGTATAGTATTTTGGTATATGTTTCCTTTTCTGTGGACACATGTAGGGTTTACTTTCAATTTATTTAAATGAATCATAATAACTATAATTAACTTAATATGCTTTCATGCTTACTAGGGATTGACTTAAAAAAAGAACCTCAACTTTTTGTGATTTCTTAAGTGTTGCTAATAGATACCTAAGTTTGTTTAAACAGAGGCCAGCAAATCTGCAGACATTTTGGGCTTATTTTAAAGGATGTACACACACACAAAAAGTTTATGTCAACTCTTCAAAGGAGTAAAATGAATATTTCTAATGCTGCACAATAAATCCATGATGAAGTAAATAGAATAATGTAGGTATTATGTATATTATAGAAGTTTTCAAAATTTATGTTGGTTGAATTCTATTAAAAACTCATTTTTTAAATAATTGACAATTCTTTCTTTAAAAAATATAAATTTGGAAAATGCAACGCTTAGAATAAATAGAAAGTACAAGTCAAAGAAGAGTAATGGAAGCTCCATTATAGAATCAGTAGACAAAACAAGCCACAAAGCACATTCCCACACTTAGTTTGAAATAGAAACCAGCACTCAATAGATTATTTCACTCCTACCTAATAGAGCAGAATCTATAATAATAAAAGCGCAATATGCTAATTAGAACAGATGTCCTTCCGGACGACCTTAAAGACGAAGCTGGGGTTGAGAGGAAAGCCTGGGTCCTGGGTGCCCACCGGTGGCTGGAGGGAAGCCTGGGTCCCGGGTGCCAGAGGGAAGCCAGTGCTGGCAGCCAGGGGAAGGAAGGCCTACTCTTGCACGAATTTCGTGCATCGAGCCTCTAGTCTTTAAATATTTGTACATTAACGTTTTGAGATGCTAAAAGAGGTGTGAAAAAAAGTGCTAATTATATCTATTTTTGGTTCTGATAAGAAAACATCGTTTCAAAGTACTTAATATGAATTAGGAATTAGTTATTCAATATGGCAGACAACCTGCATGAAAATTCATACTTATTTGTCTGCCCTAGACTTTCTGTCAGTTTTTCTGTTCCCATACACTTTCAGTTTTCCCATTAACCATTTCTTAATAGCCATGTCTAATAAACGATGGATCCTAATCCTTACCAGATTCCAGCCAATTTAAGTTAGCAGTGTAAGACTTACCTTGTGATACCCTTCTTTTGGAGGAATGTAATATATTTCAGTTAGATGAAATAATAATCAACTCTATCTATTGACAAAGAACAATTCCAGCCAGTACCTGAATGCATTCCTGGACTGCTCCTAAATCAAATAAATCCTTCACAATAAAAACTAAGCAACTATCTAGAATTTGTCATAGTATAATCCAAGTAAAGCATTACCAGGGAATGTCTATATTTAAACTCTTACCTGGGAAAAGCTAAAGGAGAGTTGTTTGTGAATTTGGGTTGAAGCTTTTATTTAGTACTTCCACACATAACAAACATAGCATTAAAATGGGGAGAAATCCCTCTTCGATACGTCACTTGCAAACAGAAGGCTCACTCACCATTCCGACTCTCTTCATCAATAGCGACTATGGTGGCTGGTGGTCCTCCCCTAGCTAGTTTGCAATCTAAAGAGAGAAAACAACCAAAGGTAATAAGTTACAACTATGGGAGCACTCACCCTGAGATCAAATTCACTGAGATGGGCAGTGACAGTTAAAAAGGAAAATCCTACAGTCAAACTAATACGGGTCATTACTTTTAACAGCTTTTAATTATTAAAAAATAAATCCATATGAACCACATAGATTACTTTACCACATCATAACATAGTTACTTTGTATATTGTGAAGCTATTCAAATCTGAATGAGAAAACACCCACAGAGACCACAGGGGAGCAAAAGTCTTTCAGGACAGAGATAATGGGATGGTAATATAACCCAAAGAAATAACATAAAGGAATGATCAACAAGGATGAGTTGTAATTAAAGCTTCACAACAGAAACAAACATAATTAGACTTTAATTGTGATAAAGAGTCTAATTAAAGGAAGTGGATAAAATTTTAACGATGTTCTAAAGAGAATGAAACAAAGACAGACAAGCAATGCTCATGAGGCTGTTTGGAATTTTAATTTTTGTCATCTTACCCTCATATTGCCAGTCTGGAGTCAAAAGTATAGAGTCATCAAGGGAAGCAGATCAGAAAAATGGAAGAAAGAAAGGAAGAAAGAATATATGTATATATTTAGCGAAGATTTACAGATATACGTAGCATTATATAATAACAGATACATCACCAAATGGTTTGTGGAAAAAGAAATGTGTAAAATCCTTACAAAAATTTTTGAAATGATAATATAATATTAACACATTAACGCAATATTACATGCCACTTGAAACTGATATAAAGTACGTTTATATGTTTCCTGAAAAAAGTAAATACAAATTACTTATGAACTATTATTCCATGTTGAACACACCTTAAGCATAACGCCTGTCAATCACTGGTGACTAATTCGTGATGTTAAACAATACTAATACCCTGCCAAGAATCTCATGATAATGAACATATAAGTAGCATCATGAGCTGTAATATCCACGATAATTAAAATGTGAAGGTGCCGCATGCGAGATGTCCACCGCACATATCTGAGGCAGAAAGCACTCTCCAGGCAGTCCCTGGGATAGCTGTGCTGTGCAGGTAAATGCACGAGGCGCACTCCTGAGACGGAGGCATAAATCAAAACTGCTTAAAGCCATCCAAGTATGGGTGTTTCTTGGGAGATGACTTCAAGGCTTATTACTTATTTATTTGTGAAAATTCTATCTATTATGCAGATGGGCATGAATAACAAAGCCTTTGGCAAGCACTATTCTATACTGTAAGGCATGTGCTCTCTCAAATGAAGCTTAAAATCGCACAGATCTACAGTTTTCTGTCCTTGTCACTGTGCAAGGAGTTTCAAGCCACAGCATTTTTAGATCGAAAATATGCCCTGTTGCTAACACCCCTTCCTCCACCTCCTCTCTCCCCTCCCCATATAGCACAGCTGCTCACTATATGTCACTCTTACTCTTACAATGGTTTCCTCACCTATTTCCATCTTGCATTCATCTGTTCATTCCATGAGAATTATTTTCATGCACCCAAATCAAAGGTAAAGTAATGGTACTTCTTGGCATAAAAGCATTACATGTTTCCCAATACATAGCTTTTCTGAACTAAATGGTAATGAAAACATTCCCAAGGATGTTATGGTATCTACATCCTTTAGAATGAAGCACTATGCCCTCCTGTTACATCAGAAACCTTATTCTTGCTGAAATGTACCTTGTATTTTGGGGGAAGTTTTATTACCTAGATTAATTTCAGCTTCTACTTCTGCCTGGCAAATCTATGCTTCTCTTGGTAAAACCATAATTCACCTGTAACCATGAAAACTCACCCAAACTGTAATCAGAATTTTTTCTTCCTCCCATGTCTTCATAAAGAAAACCTGGCCAGTTCTTACTAGAAGCAATTCTTGAATTATCAAACATCGCTTCCATTCATATTTCAGAGAGAAGTAACTTTTTTGGACTATTCCCTCTTCTTATATATATGGCCACTGCCTTAATTAAGTCCATCATTGCTAGATAGAGTAGACAAAAACCATGTATTTGAGTGTGAGTATTGGTAGAGGTACAGGTATATAATCAATAAGTTTGAGGGGCAGGAAAGGTAAAAGAAAAGAAAAGAAAAGAAAAGAAGGTGGGAGTTTGATATAAATATTTAAACTTTTTCCAGTTGGTTATTATTAAATTGATGGATATACTTTCTTTATATAACTAATCCAAGTTAAACTCCTGATACCTCATCCCTGTCTAATTCCCCTGTCCTTTCCACTCTTATAGTTTATTGTCTACCATAACAAACTAAGTTTATGTTTGCTGTGCCATTGCTGAAACTTTCTTCCTCTTCTGATTTTCCTGGTGAACTTCTATTTCTCTTAAGAATCTGGCAAAGCATCACCTCTTCTAACAAACCTTCCTTCTTCTCAGTCTAGATTAAATGTCCCTTCTTTGTATTCTAATGTATTCCACTGGAAAATAGTGAATCTTTCTCAGAACTCCCATAGACCAAGTCTGTGTCACATTCATCTCAGTAACCTCAGAACCTAGCAAGAAGTTGGTCCTGAAAGAAGGTTTGTTGAACATTTTCTGAGCTACAATCTACCCAACTACAAACTCCCATGAGCATCCTTCCATGAGAGCTTCTCAGAAGTCGGTTTTCATTATGTATTCACCAGATAAAAAAACAGCCCAAGAGTAAAGGCCATTTCCTTTCAATCAGTCCCTTTCAAATGCCTCCTACTAAGCTTTATTGATCCAGTAGGTTCCACATTCCTCCCGTAATATGCTTTTATGTACAAAAATTATTTTATCTATTCTGGATCAAACCAAGTATAGTTAATTTTTAAAGACTCACAACATAATGAAGAGAGATTAGTCAGATACATAAAATTAATCTATTAATAACATCGTTCACAAGAGCCAGAGTGTTTGTTTTGAAATAATGCATTCATGAAAGTATAATTAGTTTTGACATGTACAAAAAATGTTAATAACCAGTATATTCAGAATTGTCTTGATAAAAGTAAATATGGGGTGGAATAGCCAGGGACCATTATGTATGCAAAATATCCAAATGGAGATCAAAGTGAAGACTAAAAGGCAATTTGGGGACTGGTGATCCTGTTCTCTATGGACTATGGGTAATCTGCCACAGGAAAACAAACATGTTAGCTGATGACACCTGTACCTTAGAAACTGATTTCCTTAATCTATTTAATTTCACCCTTGACTGATTTGGTTCAATCACAGATTCATTGTCTTCATGACTCAAATTTCTAAGTCCTCAGGTCCCTACCTGATCCCCACATCCAATTTGTTTTAAAGTGCAAGATATGATTACAAATGTCTGAATGTTCAGTGTGAGTTATTTCTTCTAATTTGTCATCAGCTAAAAATAAGCCATACATTTTTAAATAACCTCATGCAACAGGTCAAAGTTAAAACCAAAAAGAAATATTAGAAAGATGTATGTTCTTGTAGTCCACTAAATTTCTTTCAGAGGATTATAATATACTAGAGGCCCGGTGCACTACATTCGTGCACTGGAGGGGGGGGTGTCCCTCAGCCTGGCCTATGCCCTCTCATAGTCCAGGACCCCTCAGGGGATGTCCTACTGCCATGGAGGCGGGAGAGGCTCCTGCCACCACCACTGAGCTCGCCAGACATGAGCCAGGCTTCCTGCCTTGAGCATCTTCCCCCTGGTGGTCAGTGCATGTCATAGCATCCATTCATTCCGCTGTTCAGTCAATTTGCATACTAGGGTTTTATTATATAGGACTAGAGGCCTGGTGCACAAAAATTTGTGCACTCGGGGAGGGGAGGGGGGTCCCTCAGCCCGGCCTATGCCCTCTCGCAGTCTGGGACCTTTTGGGAGATAACGACCTGCTGGCTTAGGCCTGCTCCCGGGTGGCAGAGGGCAGGCCCAATCCCTAGGTGCAGCCCCTGGTTGGGCTCAGAGCAGGGCCAATTGGAGAGTTGGGGCGCCGCCCCGTGTCATGCACAGAGCAGGGCGGATTGGGAGGTTGCAATGCCACCCTCAGTCACGGTCAGGGTAGGGCCAATTGGGGGTTGGGGCACCGCCCCCTGTCACATTCAAGGCAGGGTCGATGGGGAGGTTGTGGCACCACCCCTTGTCACACACAGAGCAGGGCCAATCAGGGGGTTGGGGAGCTCCCCCCTGTCATGCACAGAGCAGGGCCCATCAGGGGGTTGAGGAGCTCCCCCCATCACTCACAGAGTAGGGCCGATAGGGGAGTTGGCACACTGCCCCCTGTCACACACAGAGCAGGGCGGATCAGGGGGTTGGGGCGCTGCCCTCTATCACCCACAGAGCAGGGCCGATCAGGGGGTTGGGGCGTCTTCCCCTGTCACGAACAGAGCAGGGCGGATAGGGAGGTTGTGGTCCCGCCCCCTGTCACACACAGAACCGCAGGGTGATCAGGGTGTTTTGGCGCTGCCCCCTGTCACGCTGATCCTGGTGCTGGGAGGCATATTACCCTTTTACTATATAGAATAGAGGCCTGGTGTATGGGTGGGGGCCGGCTGGTTTGCCCTGAAGGGTGTCCTGGATCAGGGTGGGGGTCCCCACTGGGGTGCCTGGCCAGCCTGGGTGAGGGGATGATGGCTGTTTGCTGCTGGTCACACACCCTTCAGGGTGGGGGTCCCCACTGGGGTGCCTGGCCAGTCTGCGTGAGGGGCAGAGGGCTGTTTGCAGGCTGGGACTGAAGCTCCCAACTGCTCCTTTTTTTCTTTTTTCTTTTTTATTCTGGGCCAGCTTTAGCTCTGAGGCTCCAGCTCTTAGGCCTCCGCTCCTGAAAGCAGGTATCTGGTTTGTTTCGGTTCTCGAAACTCTGTATGAACTCCAGCTCTGAGATCCCAGCTGGCTGAAAGCTGGTTTCTGGAGTTTTGTTTAGCATCTGTATTTGTTGCAATGTTTGAAACTGCAGGCTCAGAGGCCTGCAGCGGCAGGCGGGGAACGCTGGAGGCCTCCGTCACTGAAGCAAGCAAGCCTCATGTTAGTTTCAAGCTGCCTGGCTGCCGGCCGCCATCTTGGCTGACAGTTAATTTGCATATTGCCCTGATTAGCCAATGGGCAGTCGTACGTCAATTACCATGTTTCTCTTTTATTAGTGTAGATTCTTTGGCAGAAGTTCATAGATCTTCATTTCTTTAGGGTAAGTCATTAGATTTTTATTTGTTTCCTTTGGTGGTGTCATGTTTCACTGTACCTTCATGATCCTTGTGGCCTTAAATTGGTGCCTGTGCATTTGAGGAAGTAAGAACCTCTTCAAGTCTTTACATATGAGCTTTGACAGGAAAGTCCTTCATCAGTCAGCCCACCTAGAGATTCTGGTTGAACTGCCTGGTGGCATCTATATACAGGTTTGTTGTTGAAGTCCTTGATTAGGCAGGTCTGGTGCCTGGGTCAGAAGGAGGACAGGTCTGGTGCTTGGTACATGGGGACCAGCCTGGTGGTTGGGCCTATTAGGGCAAGTGGAAGCCTCGTTCATTGTGATGGGCCTGAAACTGGAGCCTACAATGATACCCTGGGTCTAGGTATGTGTGAGAGGACCTCAATTCTGGATCCACAGGGACCAACCAGATAGCAGTTGCCAGTGAGGTATGTACAGCATCTGGGTCCCCAGGCTTCAGTTTAGTAGGATTCAAAAAATAACAATCTCCTGATGATAAATATTACCAAAGGTTTTTTTGTAAAGTAAAATGGACTGAAATGAGATATGTCCTGGGAGCTGGGGGAATGAGGGTAGGCCTTGTGCTAGAGTGAGCCTGGAACCTGGGGCTGTGGTGGCCAGCCTGAAGGTTGGTTCCATGGAGGCCTGTGTGGTGGTGGAATGGGCTGGGAGGCCAAGCCCACAGGGGCTGGTCTGGCACACCGGTGGGTTGAGAGTTTCAGTCTGTGGTAGTTGGCCTACAGTGGGATCTAGCCAGGAATCTGGGTGTGCAGGTGCCCATCTAGTGCCTGAGTTCACTGGGTTAATTGGGAGCCTAGGGTCACAGGAGCTGACTAGAGCAGCAGTATCCTGCTGGAACTGCGATAAGCCAAAAGTCTGGGTCTGCAGGAGTCCCTGCATGCCCACGTGAATCCTGGGGCTATGGGAGCCAGCCAGCACCTGGGAGAGCAGGGACCCTCGCATGTTTTTCAAGGGTAACATACTTCAAAGTGAAGCAGAAGAACTGCTAGAGGAAGCAGGGAAAAGTTTCACTGTCTGGCACAGAAAGCTTATTTAAATTTACAAAGATAATGGAAAATTCAGCAACATTTTCCCATTGCCTTATTTTCTCAATTCCATGGAAAATGTTGGTCTGCAGTTTTATTATCAAAGGGGTAAGTCTAACAGTGAAACGGGTAGGGAGATGGAACTGACAGTTATGAAAAAATAAGCACCTAAAAATAACAACAATGAAACAAAACACATCTATTTCCGACTTTTCCATTTGTCTCATCTTGCTTTCCCAGTGCTTCTTCGGATACAATTCCACTTATAAACATAATTTCCTTTGGATCACACATCAGAAGTCAAACGAGAGGAAAGCTGAACATAGAAACACAAGCTCCAAATGAACTTATGTGATTTGTTTCACAGTGAATATGAAGTATAATAGGGGGAATGTCTGCATGTGCCGACTATTTTTAAAATTCTATTTTTTTTATTTAAAAAATATTCCCTTACTGCATTGTAATCCTTGCAGAGAGTGATATCGAAGCCAAGTCAGGATAGTAATATGATCTGACATACACTGGGCAGAGAGAAGACATTTGTTGCCAAGTTTGGCCGAAGGCATGCTGGCTCCAGGTTGAAACATGTATATCTACAAATTAATTCTTTTAAGAAAAATGAGCTTGGACTACAGTTTGACCATGGCCATAAGAATGAAAGCATATTATTGACAAACTGATTTTTTGGGATTGCAAGTTTTCTTTCACATTTTTAAAAAAATGAAATGAATAAAGCACAGAAGACAAGAATTTTACCACCCAGGCACTTTAGACATGATATTTTTGACAGTTTGCTATCCTCGTGTACAACATGTGATGAATAAAGCTTTATGCTCTGCAGTTTACCACTCATAGGTTCATTTTTTGACAGTTCTCTCCACAGATACCTGTGGTTTTGAAGATCTGCTGCTATTTAAGAGAACTTCTCAAGGGTAGGACTCCATATTTTTTTCTTTATATTTGTTCATATCACACATTTTGCCAACAGTGAGCCCCAAAACACTTTATAGTTATAACTACTTCCCTTGTTGCTTTCTAAGCTACAAGATTTTTTTTATTTTACAATCAGCTTTCCATTCTCAGTATTGTGTGTCTAACAGTATACACATAGCAGCTTTCTATATGGTATTCACAAAGAGAGCAATGCTGCAAATAGTGGGAAACAATCTTTTTCAGAATTTCCATTATATCAAGAGCATTTTATTATACCTCTCTTCAAATGAGTTTACTTGAATATATGAGGAACTTATTATTCTATTGTTATATTTACCTCCATAAACTTTGGTAATATTTATCATCAGGAGATTGTTATTTTTTTGAAAATTTTCTATTATCTTAGTCAGAGTCAAGAACCAGTAAAATACTATGCAGCTGTAAAAATGAAAGAACTCTTACCATTTGCAACAGCATGGATGGACCTGGAGAGCATTATGCTAAGCAAAATAAGCCAGTCAGAGAAAGGTAAGTATCACATAATCTCACTCATTTGTGAAATCTAATAAACAACATAAACTGATGAATAAAAATAGACCCAGAGGCGCAGAACCATTGAGCAGACTGTCAAACCTCAGAGGGAAGGCAGGGGAGAGTGAGAGGGTGGGAAGAGATCAACCAATGAACTCATATGCATACGTGCATAACCCATGGACACAGACAATAAGGTGGTGAAGGCCTGTGGTGAGGGTCGGGGGTGAGTGGGAGAGATCAATGGGGTAAAAGGGGGCATATGTAATACTTTGGACAATAATGATTAGAAAAAAAGAACCAATAAATAAAATAAACAGTCCCTGAGACTCCAAATATCTATACACTAAAGCTCATGAACCTGACACTTAGAGAAAGCCCTACATCTTCCAACTCACTTTCTTTCCCATCCTTGTGTAATAAAATTTATTTTCTTCTTTCCTAACATAAAATGGATTATACAACATTAGTAAAAGTAGAGAATTATGGGGGGAAAGGAGATATGCCTGGGGAAAGACACAATTTCTATTTGAAAGCAAGGGCAGAGAAAGTAAAATTTGTTAATAGTAGATCAAGAACTCACAAAGCATAGGAGTTTGGAGCAAATAATGTCCTTCTATACTAAAAGCTCAAGTACTGCTTTAAGGCACACAGTGCTATTTAATAATTATGTTAATGACTTTAACTAATAACCATAGTTTTTAACTTATGCAAACTCTTTAAATAATGAAAAGCATACATTTTAGAAACATTTATATGCACGAGACTTACAATATACATTTTGTTAACTAAAATAAAGTGATGCTTTGTCCTGTCAAATTGTTTAAAAATTTATTAAAAGAACAATAGCCAGAGTTGGTTAGAGAGAAAGGAAATACAAATTATTAGGTAATTTTGGTGGAGCTATACCTTAAAAAAAAGAAAAATTGAAAGGCACTTTGGCAAGAATTTTAAAAGAATGTTCCCTTGACGGGGAAATTTTACTTTGGAGGATATTCTAATATAGAAATAATCAGACAAGTAACCAGTGTTGTGAAAAGTACATATAACGGTAAACCAATAGAGAAGATTGTTAAATCATGACCTGAACATACTTCACAGATGTGGTGGATATTGTAGACTGGTCCACCCACTCCAACCACTTTTCTAGCATAACACTTCTGTACCATAGTGGCTGGAGATCTTAAAATGGCACTTCCACATTCATTTGCAGGTGAACTTTGCCTCATACCCTGACAAATAGAACACCCTCTCACGACACTTGGAAGAAAAGGACTGTCTGAGCCAAAGGGAACTCTAGTAACAATGAAAGAAGCGTGGTTCTTTGGAAGTAACTGTGGTCGATAAAATAGTTTCGGGCCCAGGGATTCCTAGGTGCCATGGAGGATGGTACACCATGAAGTTTTAAACTAGAGAGTTCAGAGTTGTAGGTAGGTGTTTCTCTGGCTCTCTGGATCTTACCTCTGTAGAATAGTTTTCTGATCCCTCTAAATCACCTAGTTTAAGTTAATAAATACATTCCAGATAAAAAGAATGGATTCTATTTGGGTTCTATTGTCTCTACTATAAAATCTGACAATTTGAAATCAGCCATCCAAAAATACATCCATCGTGTTTAAGAAATTCTAATGCAATGACCAACAATCATGAAAAGTCTTTTGTTTTGTTTTTTAAAGCTGGTTTTAGAGCTCTGTGTAATTTCTGATATTTTAAGTCAGTATATATGAAACCATTCAATATTAAAAGCTAATAAATGATCATTGTGACCTTCCGGCTACCCACCCAGCTTTACTGAGGAATGGCTGACAAATTAAAATGATATATATTTAGGATATACAACGTGATGATTTAATATACTATATATTGTGAAATTATTAGCCATCTTTATGGCTAATACAGTTTTGCCTTAATGCTTCATGACCTACTCAGACATCAGATTTTATATTCTGACTCCTGTAAACACTCAAAATTCTTAAAATCTTTAAACTGAGAATCTCAACCCTAAGTGATTTACAGATGCTCCAAAACAAATGTGGACTTCAAAGCTTGGTTACATCAGTAGACTCATGGTTTGTTCTCTGATCAGGCCTCAGGGTAATTTTATTTCCTTCTCCTTTACTTCTCCATGCTGTCACCATATTTTTCAAAAGATATATTTTTCTTCCTTTTTTTTTAAATCAGCATTTTTAGGGAGTTTTCTGAAATTCCAGTCAACCAAAATCCTAGAAACAGAAAGGCCTCTAAAATTTTAGCTAACTTATCCTAAGATTTTAGGAAAAAAACCCAGCATTTTTCAAGTATGACATTTTGTGGAGTGATATTGCTGTTTAGGATCTCAATACTAATGCAAATCTACATGAGGCATCTATTTGCATTTGATGATACAACTAAATTCACATATAAATTATATAAATGTCTAACCACTATGACACCTGAAACTAATATAAAAAAATATTGAATGTCAGCTGGAATTGAAAAGTTTTAAAAAGTAAAAAATAAAAAGCTCTAGCTAGTTTGGCTCAGTAGATAGAGTGTCGGCCTGCAGACTGAAGGTTTCCGGGTTTGATTCCAGTCAGGGCACATTCCTGGGTTGCAGGCTCAATCCCCTGTAGGGGGCGTGCAGGAGGCAGCTGATCAATGATTCCCTCTCATCATTGATCTTTCTCTCTCTCTCTCCCTCTCCCTTCCTCTCTGAAATCAATAAAAATATATTTAAAAAAATAAATAATAAAAATGACTACAAACTCTTTTTATAATTGTGAAAGCTTGCATATTCTTTATGAAAAAATGTAAGTAACTGTACAGAAAAATATTAAGATCACCAATATGTCCTAAAATTCATAGATAATGATTCTGTGACTTTAAGCAAAATGGCACATAAGGAAATCTGTTTTACCACAGGTTAATTAATATAAACAACAAGTAAATTATTAATGCACCTCATGAACATACTAACAAAAGGCATAGGACTAAATGACTCTGAACAAAAAGATGTTATTCAAGCACCTGCTGTATCTCAAAAAGAATCTGATCTGACCTACAGCTCACAAAGAAATCATAAACTCATTTATATTAATGTCTGTAATTTATTCTTAAATCTTGCACAGCAGACAATTAAAGATAAAATAAATATAAGGAATGCTAATATAATTTGCAAAAAGAAGAAGTAATAGAAATATGATTTGGACTTTCCCTTTTAGCCCATTAATTAGAGCTGCTGCTAAAGCACTTCAAGACACATGTAACTGGACTACTTTGGCACCTATTACTCTTTTGTGTTCTTCAGTATGAGTATTTTGCTCAAGTTAGAAATAATTCTTCTGAAGATTTTGGCTTATATACAATTTTGGACTACATCTTCTCTTTTCTTCATTTGCCAGCTCCATTATGAAACCTTCCAGAATTCCAGAAAAGTAAACAATATTACCCTCAGTTAATAGTTCAAGAAAAGACAGCTCATACAAATGAAGCAAAATTTCCACTGTTAGACTGATGGCAAATGGCAGTGAGAAGTCAAGCTTCTATCTGACATATAGGTCCATGCTCTCTCTTACATGAAAACCTTTAATGATATTGAGTTATCTATTGTCTGTAATACATAATTGGCATTATTAAGATAGTAGAGGCATTAAAATGTGGTAATTAAGAACATAGCCTCTAGCACTAGTTTTCTTGGGTTTGAATCCCAACTGACAGCTCATTCCTGATTTATTTTGGGCAAGTAATGTATACCTCTGGGTTTCAGCCATTTCATACTCTCACCGCAAGGATTGAATTGTGTAGCTGTAAAGCAGGTAGAAGGATATCTGGCACACAGTAGTGCCATGTAAGTGTTCAGTGTTCAAGCCTATTATGTCAGATTGTTAGTACTGAAATCACCGGATCAGTTATGTCAAAACTACTCACGGAAGAGTGCATGCCAATGACTTAGCTGTTGTTAGGAAACTATTGCCCGCCAATTTATTGTGAACCATTAAATAACTTCACTGTTGTTTGTTTGTTTTTTCCATGAAATTCCTACAGATCAATTTACTGGAGATAATCGACTGCTCATTTGAGCCAAAAGTTCACTTATCAAAGTGCAGTTTACTGCTTCAAGATATTGACTTCAGCATGAACAGCAATCCTAAACTATCATATCAACTTTTCCAATTCCAATTAGTTCCTTCACTGGAGAGACCTGCATTAAATCATTTCAGCCCAGAACCTAAAGCTCTATAAAAAGCCAGCTCTGACTTACCCTTTTGAGACATTGCTAAGGTTCTTTCAGGGTGATCTGACTACTAAACATTCTAAAGTATAGATTATTAACAGAATATTTGGTGATATTTTGAGATCAATGACCTGGAATCAGAACTGTCATCCCCTTGAGATACCCTCTGTTCTGCAGTCCAAGGCCTTTGACTTGGAAATATCGTGAGTCACTGGAGAACCCTCGGAGGAGTCTTCAACTGTGATGGGCGGGAATAACGATCAACATCAAGTTTAAATTTTGATTTGCTCTCATCTAATTCCCAAGTGCTGATTTTATTTTGTCTGCTAGGAAATAGGATATATTTTAGGACATCTTGTGTAATCTAATCAGGTTTGAAAATCTTAAGGGTAATATGCCTTATTACCAATATGACTCATTGTCTGCTTCTGCCCTTATTATTTTCATGGGTCTGTAAGAGAAAGTTTCTAGGGGGGAAAAACGGATGTTGCATCTGATAAACTGATGCTTATAGTCCCACGGCAGACAAGTTCAGAAGGTTCATTTGCCTTTGGACAAACTTTGCCTGGGCTAACTTTACAAAACCTTAAGTGAATATTCTTGAGTCCTATCTTGTTTCATCTGTGAAAATATGGTTCTGTCTAAAAATCTCCTTTAAAAAGTTTCTTTCCATGAAGAATACTGGATTACTGGGTCTGGGATTTTTAAAAAGCTAACAAACATCAACTTTGGGACCTGAGAAACAATGTGTAAAATCCGAATTTACAAGGAACTGTTGCCATAGTTCCCTGGCTTTGTCTCATTCGGAATCTAAATTTTTGCCTTCTGTAGGTTAGACCCTTGTTTCTTACATGTATTTACACGATGATCTATTTCATGTGACTCTCTTTCAGGAGTCAGTTTCACCAAGAACAATTTAAAATTATATAGGCCACTCTCCAAAATTTTAATATGAACAATATTGTTGATTTGAGAGTTGTCTTAGATTAGAAAGGAGCTAAAATTTTGTAGGATTAGATGGATCAATCAGAATGTGATGAATTCTTTCATTATTCTGCCAATATCAGGTCATTTTTTTTTGTCCCCAAATAGTTGAAACCTTCTGGAGAAATTCAATTTGGGCTTGATTTAGAGACAAATCTACTGGTAAGCCAGGAGCAAAAGAAACACAAAAACCAGCAGCTAAAAATCTGAGAAATAATTAAATACACTTAGCACCAGTCTGTGCCACAATCCCCTTCTCCTACTCAAGAAATAAAATTTTGTTTAGGACCTCAGGGCCATGAATAAAATGTTCATTCACTTCTCTGTGGTGAACACACCTTATGTTATTTTGATTTTCAGGCCACCTCAAGCTATATATTTTATGATTCTAATTTCACATTCTGTTTTCCCTACTGTCCCTCTTAGATCAATATAGTAAATACTTGTTCACCATTCTCCTGGAAAAATCAATATACCTGGAGATTTTATCCCCAAGGGTACACTAGGGCACCCTTCTACTTTTCACGAGTTTTCAACCAGAATCTGAAGGACATAAAATCTCCCTGTAAATCTACCCTTATCCAAAAGACAGGCAAATATTTGCTACATTCTAACAATGGAATGAGCTTTGAGACTGACTCCAACTCTTAGTTAATAGCTCAGAGAGCACAGAAAAGTTTCCAAAGAAGACTTACAATTTTGTCCAGACAAAATGTGCTGTCTAGGAAATAATTTATCCTAGAGGAAAAATTACATCAGTTTTGAGATCTTTCAAACCATTTAAAAATTTCTTAGGATTGTTGAGAAAACATTTTTTTTTTTTTAAAGAGAGTTGTTCTTTTTAATCTCAGGTTATTGCATACAACAGATTCCCAATGTGTCTGCATTTTCCACACCTATAAGATTTAACTTAGTGTTTAGTAACTGAATTTCTTCCCTGGATTTCTAACATGATCAGTGTGTGTGTGTGTGTGTGTGTGTGTGTGTGTGTGTGTGTGTGTGTGTGTGTGCTCACGCGTGCGCGCATATGCGTGCACCCATGATTTAAAATTAGCTCTTGGAACATATATCCTATATGCATTGCCCATGGGCACAGACAATAAGTGGTAGAGGCCTAGGACTGGATGGGAACCTGGTGGAGGGGAGCAACAGGAGGGAAGAGGGGGAGAACATCTGTAATATTGTCAACAAAGATAACAAAATAAGAAAATAAAATAAAATAAGCTCTTTGGCCTAATTATCTTGAATCTTTTTACCAGTTTGTATGTAAGCAATCTGGGCAAGCTACTGGTTGATATTTAGCCTTACCATAATATTTAAGGAACTGTTGTTTACTACAATATTTTCTTAGATTTTTTTTGGCAAAAGACTCCTCACCTTGTCTAAGTGCAACAATTTCAGCTAACATTCTAATAGAGACTTATACTGACTTGATTCCTTTTGCTGTATAATACTTGGTTATTTTTGTTTGTTTTTGCCGAAAATATACATTTCTCAGCATGCAGGCTTACCTCCTATACAGTTTTACAATTTTTTTCCCTTGCTAGCCACCACTGCAATATTGAAAATCCTATCACTGTATTCTCCATTAAGTAGGGAAATTCCACGAGTACGTGTCTGCCCCAAATCTGACTTTGTCTTGAATATGAGGGATAACATCACCCCAGGTGACAGAACTTCTTACACTAACCTGAGCTTGTCAGTGAGCAAGTGCTAAAGGAGAGTGCACCTATACCTTTTGGACTAGTTCATGATTATGGAATCCACTGGGAACAAGGGGGCTTTTGACCTCAGCAAAAAATCTCAACTGAAAGTAATTAACAGCTTATTTAACTTCGTGAGGTGGTGGGTGCTGTAAAGATAGATCTCATATGAAAAATGTATGTATGATTCTGAGAAGTTTTCTTCTGTCTTTAAACCATGCTGTGGTTCAGACACTGTCAGGAGGCACTGGGCAATGACAGCGAGGCCATAAAATTCATCATCTGAGAATTTCGCAATATTGGGCAGGTGGTGCTTTAAGACAGAGCAGTCCCATAAATAATATCAGTCTCCCAGGGTGAAGCATGATGCATTTTAGGAGGAGAATGTCTTCTCCTACCCCTACAGATCTTTCAGGCATCTTTTATGTAACTAAGATAAAGGAAACAAAAATAATAATAAAATGAGATAATGTGGGTAATATCTTCACATATCTTGTTTTAATGTTGGTACTCTTGTCTCCTGGCTTATAAATGAAAAATACTCTGGGCATAATCCCTCTGTTGGCCTCTGTCTGTAATCCAACATTCACATGTGTGATCTCTTAGGCTTCAATATTTCTATGTAACTACTGTGCCATAAAAGATTCAACAAATAATCCTCCAGCAAAAGAACAGACAAATCTGATGTATATGATAGTTGAAATGTTCCCCACCAAGAACCTGCTGCGCAATCATAATCCTTCAAACAGTGGTGTGGATATCAAGGGATCATTTATCCAGATGGTATTTGTTTATCCTCCAGGTTAGGGTGGACCTGAAGGTAATTCTGAGAAATAACAGACCATCCATGTTAGCACAACTTTTTTGTTTCCTTGTTTTCTTTGTTTCAGAAAATCTTTTCCATGGAAAGATAAGACTATCTATCTATCTATCTATCTATCTATCTATCTATCTACAAAGTGTCCCCTTGGGAGTTCTACTGACCGGGAGTTCGATCACTCTCTATGATGTGTATTGACCACCAGGGGGCTGTGCAGAATGAAGGAAGGCCCTGGCCAGCAGCTAGCAGCCAGCAGCCGTTAAGGACCCTATCCATGTATGAATTTCGTGCACTGGGCCTCTAGTATACATATAAATGCTTAAGCGACCAAACAACCTGTTGACCAGTGGCTATGATGCATACTGACCACCAGGGGGAGACACTTAGTGCAGGAGCTGCGCCCAGATAGTCAGTGAGCTCCCACAGCAGGAGCACCACTCAGCTGACCGACGGGCACCAGAGGTAGGGCTCATAGCTGTAGAGCACTGCTGCAGTGGCGCGAGCCTCTCCCAATCAGGAACTGACTGGGCATGAGCCTGTGGCAGGCACAGAGGGGCAGGGATGAGTGGGAGCATCAGGCAAAAGCAGCAGGTGGTGTTGGACTGCCGGTTTCAGCTCAATCCCCACAGGCCACACCAAGGGACCCCACAGTTGCATGAATCCATGCCCTGGGCCTCTAGTAGTCTAATAAATTACTATTTGCTCCAGGAAATTCCCTTAGTTCATTTTTTTGGAGACAACGCTTTGTTCATCTGAATAAACCACTTCATTATCAAACAACAGTTGACTTACCAAGGCCCTCATCTTACCATATCCACCAATCTTCTGTGCCCACCAATCTTCAACCACTTTGTCATGAACTTAGTCCAATCTAAGTTAGCTCTCTGCTTCAACTGACAAGCTTAAATCACTTTAGCCTAATCCTCAAAGCCCATAAATATCTCACTTCTGACATCCCTACAGCAGTAATGTCCAATAAACTTAGATTTTTCTCAGCAGTGTATCTGCTTCAGAGTAAACTCTAATAGCTGTTATTATTTCTATGATTTTTATTACTAGATTTATGGTAATTCTCTGTCATTTGTGATTATAGAAATTGTGAGGGGAAAAAATCTGTATATATTTCATTCACTAAAACTAGTATTTATCTCTTGCCTATGTACTCCCAAAGACTCACTTCATTTACACTTATTTTCTGACTAGAAGCCTGGTGCCTTGACCCGGCCTGCAGGGATCAGTCCAAAACCAGCAGTCTGACATCCCCCAAGGGGTCCCCGATTGCGAGAGGGCACAGGCCAGGCAGAGGGACCCCACCAGACCTCTAGTATACATGTAAAATCTTTGCTTAATCTCTTCCTGCCCCTGCTCCTTTCCCTAAGAGATTCATCAGTCTGTTCCATGTTTCCATGCCTGTGTGTTGAGCCTCTGCCCCCTAGTGGTCAGTGTGCATCATAGCTTTCAGTCAAACAGTTGAGCAAACAGTTGCTTAGGCTTTTATATATAGAGATTATTGTTCACACGCTATTCGACATCAACTCTTCTGTTTTCACCTCCTAATTTAGTCTGCTTCTGTTTTTTTCTTTTAAATTTTACTATCTACTATGCAGGTTATATTTGAGAATTAAAATATGTAATGAAGATAGAGTTTAGCACAGGTCCTGCCACATCCTATCTACTCAATAATGGGTCTCATTACTCTGTAATGCACCTGTGAGCCCAAAAGATAATGTACTTAAAGCTCCATGTAGGTTCCCTCTTTTATTTTATTTATTTGTTAAAAGATTTTAAATTTATTTTTTGAGAGAGGAAGGGACAGGGAGAGAAACATCAATGTGAGAGTGGAACATCAATAGGCTGTCTTCTGCACACCCCCTCGCAGAGATCTATCCCACAACCTGGACATGTGCCCTGACCAGGAATTGAACCACCCACAACCTTTCAGTGAATGGGACGACACTCAACCAACTAAGCCGCACCGAGCAGGGGCACCCTCTTTTTAACATCTATTAATCTTGTTATTGCTGTTAATACATCCAGAACCCCATGTGGTTCAATAACCTCTGTATGAATGAAATCACCTGCTGAGTTTTTCAAAATAGTTTACAAAAATTCAATGATTCACTTTCAGCAAAATAAGTCATAGCTCATAAAATGCCAAGTACAAGGTATTAAGTATGTGTTTGTTCTGTGATCTGATTATTACTCTGAAGATAAATCACCAAGGCCATATTTTCTGAGTCCCCTTCAGGAATGAAATGTAAGGTTGAATACTTTTCAAGCAAAAGCCCTTGGTGACTAACCAAAGGTGGATTTGGTACAACATGAATGTCCTCTAAGATCACCAATGAGAAAATGCCACTTTATATATGCATAGTTTGATGGTGACCTCTTCTTGTAAACAAAACAAAATATGCATGTTCTTTTGTTGTTGTTGTTTTTTAAAGATAAAACTAGTGTCTGACTTTAGACATGGTTGACTTAAATGAGAATTATGTTCCTGGGGCAATAAGTTTCCTCAACATCCTAATTGTCTTATAGTGAAAGATAGTTGTTAGGGCATTTTAAATTAATCCTATACATAAAGTTTTGTCACTCTATATAATATTGCCTATATGTCATTATTTACATCACCTTGTTGAATGAAAGAAGAAAACCAATTATGTGACCCAAGTTCTTGCCTTTTGAGGAGTGTGTTACTGTATTCAAGCTAGAAATTGGTAGCCTTGAGCTTTTAGTATTCTAGCTGACTCATCAAGTAACCCTGTTATAGAAGTGACCTTATCTAAGCTTCTGCTCTAGCTTCTCAGTGAACAGTCCTCATGTGTCCTCATAAAGTATTTTAGGCACATAATGACCTGAGGATTAATCTACATCAGAAAACACTTGAATTATCATAATAATTTCCTCTCCAAATTCTCAAGTATGATTAATGTTGTTTCTATTTCTTGGCTTAGATGGGGATTTCTAAAAGTGAGTGTTCTTGAGAATGTTTTGGATGATACTTAGCAAAGTACACGGATATGAAGCTAATTCTTTAAAATCACTGCCAAGTATTGAACTATTTTCCCACTGATGGATATTTAGGTTGTTTCCAATATTTACTAAAACAATGCTGCAAGGAATATCTTTAATATATAATGCTTTGTGCTCATATGAAAGCATTTCTGTTATAAATATGCCTATATTAGGGCTGCTCTTTATATCAAATAATATGTAGGTATAAAATTTCATTAGAATCTTTCAAACTGTCCTCTTAAAGAGATGTACATATTTAATTTTTCATTAATCATATGTGACATGTCACATGTATTTTCATAACAGTTTAAGTGAAAACAACCTTGCTTTATAATTTTGACTTTTATTCTATAAATTTTGCTCTAAATTATTGCTATAAATAATATGCCTTATATACTTAATTTAAAATTTTATAAAATTGATAATAATAAAATTGATAATAAAAAACACCCCTTTCTCTTTTATCCAATAAATAAGCAAGGAATGCTATATTTTAAAAAATTGATTCACATGTGTTTCCTCTAAAGACATCAAATGGCTTACCTATGTGTTCCTGCCAACTAGTAAATACATTGGAAAATCTCTAACTTCTTTACTTTCTGCACTATGATTTTGAATAAGCTACTATTGAAATAATTTTTCTCGTTACTGGTTAAGAAACCCTGACAACATAAGCATAGTAAATCAACCTGAAGAAATAGGCAAAGGTAAAAAGATAAAAGTAAATAATCTATGAAAATAGATTGACAAGCTCAGTTTTATGAAAAAAAAAAATGTAATGATGCTCAAAAAACGCAACTAAAATTCCAACAAGCATGTTTTAGCTGCTCATCATGTGTCAATACAGAAACAATCTAGAAAATAATAAGTAAGGACACTCATAATATCAAGTGACCTGGAAGTTTATTTACATAGGATCTAATGAACTTTTAATGGCATCTTCTGGAAAGAGAATACCATGAATCTTCCAAGTGAGGGATTACAACTTGAAAATATGTATATACTATAAAATGCTAACCGTAGAAATGCAAGTAAAAGTGAGCAAGCGTCAAAGCAAGTAAGACCTGAAACAAGCAGTATATGTCATCTTCAATTAAACTAAAGCATGCTGTGGGAAACACTACGTTAGCGAAGCAGGGGCACCTGGCTTATCTCAGCAGCTGGTCAGAGTGAATCAGGTCATGAAGATCTAACAGTGTGTTTGGTTTTGTTTTCTGCTTCCAGGCAGACACGCCAATGCGCAGTGATCACTGTGATAATTTTAGAAAAAGGATGGGTGGAAGACGTCTCTGCAAAACTGATATTATTCCCCTTCCTAGGTTTCATCAGCTCTATAAAACTGTAAATTTAAATGGAAAAAGACACTTTATTTTATGCAATAAAATAAAATACATAAGTACAGTACTTTGTAGGTGTTTTTTGTCAATTTTTGGTCAGGGGATCATTTTTCCAACAAAAAAACATTAATGCATTGATTTAATATTGTATGGTAATGTCTTATTGTATCATTTCAGGATTGTATCATCTCATTGAATCTTGTAAGAAATGTAATGATTCAATGAGGTATATTAGAATTGAATCCAGAAATTCCATATTGTATGTCAAGAAATGAGAAAACAAAATGCATCATTATGTATAATGAAGCCAATAAGTTGCTTTACAAAAATCTCTCATGGTGGGCCAGCTGGTGTAGCTCAGTGGTTGAGTGTCAACCCATGTACCAAGAGGTCACTGGTTTGATTCCTGGTCAGGGCACATGCCTGGTTTGAGGGCTGGATCCCCAGTAGGGGGAGTGCAGGAGACAGCCAATTGATAGTTCTCTGCTCTGTCTCTAAAAGGCAACAAAATATATATTTTAAAAAAGATCTCATGGTGTACAAGTTCATGCTATACAGCGTAGCCTATGTCTGACATATCAAATATCTAGGAAAGTTTAAAAACAATAAGGATGTATAAATGTGTGTATACATTATATGTACACATATATGCATACCAACACATACATACACACAATAAATTATATAGCGCTCTCTCTCTCTCTCTCTCTCTCTCTCTCTCTCTCTCTCTATATATATATATATATATATATATATATGTAATTTGTGTGTGTGTGTGTGTGTGTGTGTGTGTGTGTGTGAGAGGGAGAGAGAGTAAGAAGCTAAATAATTAAATAATTTCAAGTCCAGAACAATATAGGACCTTTTTTTAGCTCAGATAGGCCAATATTAGACTCAGTAGTTTATTAAATTTGTCTGTATGAACTTATATATGCGAATTGCTGAAGAGTAATATATAGAACCCTAAAGTTTGTTGGATCCCGGCTTTTAAGAAACAATACAGAATTTTTATGTATTTATTTACTCCTGTATTAGAGAAAAAAGATTAATGAAGCATGTCTCAGTCAGCTAATAAACTCACTTTTGAACTTTCAGGTATTAACCAAAATTGACAAATATTATGGTGGAGGGGGGAAGGTACTACCAAGATGTATTTTAAAGCAATTTACATTTTAGTTACCATTCTGATCCTTCTTTTATTATTGGTACATTTCTTTAAAAATATTTTTAATTCTATATTATTTACTAGGTTTGGAAGTAAAGCCAGTTATTGCTAATGGCACCAGCTATAATCTGGGTGCATTGTGAATGTAACATTGCAGACCCTCATTCCTCTGGCCAGAGATCGCTCTGCTTTTGCAACATTTTTATCCTGGTGGGTTTGTACTAGCAATTGAACAGCACTATGGATTTAAATGTGCAATTGTATTAGCATCTGGATTTGCCAGGTATTACTGCCAACAGCTCCAAATGCAAACCCACTCAAATTATAGTATTACTTTTTCAGCCAAAGACAATACTTAGGCCAATGAGATATCAGTGTGCCTGCTAGAGGCCAAGAGATCTGCTCTATTGGCAATAGAGAAACAGAGTAATTGAACAGTGCAGACAGAGTCTTCAACAAAAACTCTCTAGAAATAAGGTAGGAAGGTGTCATTATGTCAGTGGGATGTAGCTTAATCAGCGATACCTTTGAAAAGACAAAGCTTTGGCTCACTGCAGCAAGAGAGAGCATCTATCAAATTGGGGTTTCAGCTTCAGACCTGACAATGTGTCAGTGACAGGACCACCTCCTGTTCTTGTGTGTAGTGCAGCAATAAAAGCGGCACAACCCTACCAAAGCAAAATACTTTAAAAAATGTAACCATCACCCTATTAAATTAAATATTTAACAGGTCTTGTTGCTATGGTCAATGTTGAGAGAGAACAAATATTCAGCTGGTTTTTACAGAAAAAAATAAACACAAAAGCAAAGGAAAAAAACCCAGAGGCTAATTGGCTCTTTCTCAAGAACACAGAAAGTAAATGGTGGAGAGGACAATAGTGCTGTCGCCTAATTCCAAATTCATTAATTACTGCAGAGTCACCTACAATAAAACACTAGTCCACAGTAATGTCTATAGATGATTTTATCCACACTCTAGTGAATCCACCAAAATCTTAGAGATTGCTATTTGTTTAATCTATTCATTCCAAATAATTATATATTAGAAAATGTTTCTAACCAATATTAAATTGTTATACATTTATATGTGAAAGAATTAGAATATCCACTTTAAGGCAAAGTAGAATGCTGTATCATCTTGAGAGTATCCAGAAGTATAGCTAGCCTAGCTGGTTGGGCTCAGAGGATAGAGCATTGACTGGAAGACTGAAGGAACCCGGGTTCGATTTTAGTCAAGGGCACATAAGTCAGTTGCAGGCTCAATCCCAGTCTCTGGTCAGGGTATGTTCTGGAGGCAACCAATTGAGGTGTCTCTCTCACATCAATGTTTCTCACTCTCTGTTTCTCCCTCTCCCTTCCACTCTGTCTAAATATTAATGGAAAAAAATATTGTCAGGTGAGAATTAAAAAATAAGAAGTATGGCCGAAACCGGTTTGGCTCAGTGGATAGAGCGTCGGCCTGCGGACTGAAAGGTCCCAGGTTCGATTCCGGTCAAGGGCATGTATCTGGGTTGCGGGCATATTCCCAGTAGGAGATGTGCAGGAGGCAGCTGATCGATGTTTCTCTCTCATCGATGTTTCTAACTCTCTATCTCTCTCCCTTCCTCTCTGTAAAAAATCAATAAAATAAATTTAAAAAAAAAATAAGAAGTATGAGTCAATAGGAATTAGGTTAAAGTTGGCATAATCTTTACTTTAACAGAATTGTATTAAAATTGATCCATATTTAAAAAATAGCAGAAGACAGTCTTTTGAAAGCTCTTTTCAGATTTATCTTTAGTGTAACAGATATAGCCTGCTTTATCTATATCTATCTATCTATCTATCTATCTATCTATCTATCTATATAAAATATATATATAAAATTGGAATATACTTACCTTCTATACTATATATTTTTAAATATTAATATTTTATATTAACAAAAATGCCACATACTTTAACAAAAGTACACAAATTGAAGAAAAATAATGTGTCACTCCCTCTACAGCACTATTAAGAGAAAGAATAATTTCAACAACAATAACAAGTAAAAACCTTAAGACATCTATTTCTATAACGCAGTGGATGCATTGGGCTACCAAAATTTCATGAACCCAAACCATTATAAGCATCAAACTCATTTCATTTAATCTGATTCTAATCGCAGTTCTTGAGTTGAAATTTGGCTTCCCATTTCTATGTCCCTACAGCAGGGACTCTATTGCCTGACATTCAAACATCGTAGCTCCACGTCAGTTATATTCTTACTTTAATGAACAAATTGGCTTTTTGTCACATGGATCAGTCTACAATTGGTTTGGCTAGTGCGACCTCTTCTCTTGAGTCCAATGTCTAGTATATGGACAAAAATTGCATTTCTAGATGTGGGTCAGCCTCTGGCCCTTGATTTCCCTTCACGGACGCCTGAATGGAACTGTCAATCGGTTTCTCTAAACATTGGGGATAGCCAGTCTTTCTCTATTTGCAGAGCTATGTGTGCAGGTTGGGAAAATTGTGAAACAGAAACTGAGTATCAATATGACTATCCAGGAAATTTCTGAATGATTAGGATGATGATGAAGATGATAATGATGGTAGAGCAGAAGAGAAAATTCACTGGAAAGAGGCATGGATTTACTGGAATGATAAAAATGTTTTATTCTTCACTTGAGGGTAGTATTTACACGGGAGTATGTAATTTCAAAGCTCATGAAATTGAAAACTTAGTTTCTTGCATGTTATTTCATGTAAATTATGTCTCAATGGGCTCATTCAGAAGAAATATCTATAACTTACCTTGTCTATACTAATAAAAGGGTAACATGTTAATTAGACAAGGAGACCTTCCGGATGTCCTTCCGGACAAAGCCATGGTGGAGGGGCTGAGGCAGAGGTGGTTAGGGTTGATCAGGCTGGCAGGGGGGGCAGCTGGGGTGAGCAGGCCAGAAAGGGGTGCAGTTGTGGGCAAGCAAGCTAGCAGGGAGGGCAGTTGTGGGCAAGCAGTCTGGTGGCGGGGGCCGTTCGGGGTGAGCAGGCCAGCTTGGGGCAGTTGGGGGTGAGTAGGCTGGTGAGAAGGGGGTTGGGGACAATCAGGCTGGCGAGGGGGAGCATTTGGGGGCGATCAGGCCAGCAGGCAGAGTGGTTAGGGGAGATCAGGCAGGCAGGTATGTGAGCGGTTAGGAACCAGCAGTCCTGAATTGTGAGAGGGATGTTCGACTGCCCTGGAGGGGTCCCAGATTGGAAAGAGTGCAGGCTGGGCTGAGGGACCCCCTCCCCCACCCCGTGCATAAATTTTGTGCACTGGGAAACTAATGTACAAATAAAATGGTTTATGAAGATTCAGATAAAGACTATGGACTATGTAGCATAATTATTTTTAATAAGAAATGCTTTTAAAAATAAATGCACTGAAAATATATTTCTCATTTTCTATCAATGCATTTAATTCTTACAAACCATTGTGAAGTGGTCATAATTCCATTGTGTTATAAAATCAAATGATGACTTAGCTTTTGATATGGCAAGGCTAAAGAAATTTCTACTAAGTCTTAGCATAACCTTTTGTATCAATTTTAGTAGTTCAAGGACTCTAAGTTCTATAATCAAGCCTTATAATGTCAAACTTATTTCACTATTTGCAGAATTTTTTATTATTCCAAAAACATTTTTTATATCTTACCTATAAATATATTTATAGAAGCAATGATAAGAAGCCAAGGGTCAGAACATATAAGTAATGTTATTAAGATGTCAAGAGGCAACCAGCAGAAGACAGATAAATTGTAGTCATGTCATGGAAGGCACTCCTGCTGTGCTCTTTCCTTCTACAGAAAGATAAGCCTCATCCTACATGGTTTTCTGAATCTGCTGAAACGACTGTGAGTGACTTTCATTGTTAAAAGTATGTTTCACACTTATTTGAACACATAAGCAAACTTATAAGAAATAGAGCCTGGTGCCCACTTAGAAAGCTAAATTATATATAGAGATAATTTATTTGTACTCTTTCTTCTTCTTTTGTTGTTGTTGTTCTTCTTTTATTTTGTTAATCCTCACCCGAGAATATTTTTCCATTGATATTTAGAAAGAGTGGAAGGGAGAGGGAGAAACAGAGAGAAACATCAATGTGAGAGAGATACATCAATTAGTTACCATCCACATGCAACTGGACCAGGGCCAGGAACCTGTAACCAAAGTACATGCCCTTGACCGGAATCAAGCCTGGGACTCTTTAGTCCGAGGACTGACACTCTATCCATTGAGCCAAACCAGCTAGGGCTAATTTGTACTCTTTAGCTCATAAGATAATGTTACATTTAAAAACATATTTTCAAATGTTAGCTTTTTTTCCTTCTTTCACTTCCTTGGCTTCAGCCATTTTCCCGGCAATTTAAATATGATAATCATTTTCCAACCTTAGCAAAGCCTTTGGATTTCCCTTTGCCTAAAATGCTTTTCTTCCAGATGCCTGCATGCCTCAGGGCCACACTTCATGTCTCTACTCAAGTATCACTTTCTCAAAGAAGCCTATTTTGCCACCTGGTCTTAAATAGCCTACCACGCATTCTCTCAGTCTTACCCTTCTCTTATTTTAATTTTCCTAAATTAAATTTATCGAGGTGACATTGGCTAGTAAAATTATATAGGTTTCAAGTATACAATTCTATGACACATCATTTGTTAATTGCATTGTGTGCCCACCACCCAAATACAGTAGGTCCTCAGGTTACCTCAGAGATCCATTCCTAAGGTGCGACTTAACACGATTTTTGCCGTAAGTTGGAATCCACCTACATAAGTACCTATGTCACTCACATGGACCACGTACACAGCAGTAATGAAGTGAAACAGTAAAAAATAAAATAAAATAAAAGAAAGATAACAATTCCTGACCTTTACTTGTGGTAAATAAATAATAAAAAACATAAAGCACATATGTACAGGTGTCAAAATGATGGAACATTTTTTTTATAAATACTGTAAATGGGAGATGGAGACGTAACCATGAAAAGACATATGTTGAGTTCAGAGTAACCTGAGGACTGCCTGTATGAATCTTCTTCTATTTAATACTACATATCACAATCTGAGATATTATGTAGTTATGTGTTCATTCAAAAAGTGAAGTTGGTAGACTAAGAAATATCAGTAAAATATCTTCTTCAACTGAGAGTATGATTTTTTTTTTTAATTTTTATTATTATACTAGAGGCCCAGTGCACAAAATTCATGCACGGGTAGGGTCCCTAGGCCTGGCTGGTGATCAGGGCTGATCAAGTTCCCTGCCTCCCTACGTCCTCCTTCCCTCATTGCTGTGTGCCGCCACTGCGTGATTCCCCCTGCCTCCCACCCTCCCTGCCTCCTCCTTCCCTCACTCCCTCAGCATCCCGCCACTGCTGCTGGTCACCCACCATGTTCTGCACCACCCCTTAGTGGTCGGTGCATGGCATAGTGAGCGATGGAACTCCCATTCTTCCATACGAACTCCCAAAGGGACACTTTGCATATTAGCCTTTTATATAGAGAGATATTAATTATACAGTAAAGGCACACAGATTTTAAGTATTACAGTTGAATAGTTTGACAAATGTGTACACCTATTGAGCTCACTCCACCAGGAAGATACAGAGCACATTCATCTTCCCAGAAGGTCAACTCATGCTCCTCCACAGGCAATACAACCCCTACCCACAAGGATGATTTATTTTACTATAGAGTCTTTTCATTTTGTCAAAATTCATATAAATGAAATTTTACCATTTTCTCAGTGTAAGTTTATGCTAAATATAATCCCCTATTCTCAATTTTAATTAAAAGATCTAGAGAAACAAATATGAGAATATTTTTAAACTTACCATTATTAAACTATAGAACTCAACCATTGGTGAAAGTTAATAAATTACTAAACTTCATAAACCATTTCTTAAAATTTGCTATTGTTGCCCTGGCCAGTGTAGGTCAGCTGGTTGGGCGTCATCCTGTGCACCTAAAGGTTGCGAGTTTGATTCCCATTCAGAGCACCTGCCCAGGATGCAGACAGATCACTCTTGAGCTCTCATATCGATGTTTCTCTCTAAAAAATCAGGAAACTATTCTTTAAAAAAAATTGCTATTGTTATTTTATATTTTGTAATACATAATTTTGTTTTCCTTTCTGTGGGACTTAAATTCAAAATCAGTTTCTTTGAAAGAGATTGCTTTAAGGTAATTTTAAATCGCTTTTTATGTTACAATAATTATGATTGTAGAAAACATGGAATTTTAGTATGTGGCACAAAACTCCCTAAAATCAACATTTCTTGCATTTTTGTAAAAAAATATATAAGAAAAACACACAAACTAGATATTTATTTTCCCAAAACATTAAAGTCAATAGCACAGAGAATGATTATTATTTTAAGTGTTCTATTGCACTAAACAAATGTTGGGAAAGTTGAGACTGTGTCAAAATAAGTTTTTAATAAGAGTTTTAACAAAAGGAAACATAGTGCATATTTAAGTCAAAAGTTGGGTTTAGGGGGATTTCCAGATCTGGTTAGAAGCCAAAGGCTTGAGCAATAGGTCTGATTGGAATACTATATATTTCTTGGTAACCACCAATATGTTGGGAAATGAGAATTTTTCCATAAAATAATTTTTCACACACAAGATCCTTTCAGAGTTTCTTGGACAAGATGTTGAAATACACAAACATGTTTCTTTAAGATCTCTTGGTAGTTGGTGACCTCAGTACACAGGGAGAGTCAGAGAGTCAGAGAGTATGCTAGTTCTAATCCTCAGGCTTTTAGAAAAGATCTGGGAGTTCAAGATCAGTAACTCTGACTATGAAATGGAAATGTGGGCCCAGTCAGGCTAATCTTTCATACACAACAGAATCCCTTTGCCAGTCCAACAACAGTTCTAAGGCTTGACATTGAATTGTTGGTGCCCAAGATGGCATGAAGGCCATCAGACCAAGATGACGGATCTGAGAGTCCAATGCCTCAGATAACCCATGTGGATAGGAAAGGCACTAGGATTATGGGAGAATTTGAAGTTGGGAGGATTACGTTTGAGATAGAACTTTGAATAAGGAGGGACTGCTAGGAAGTTGGTAGGTGTAGGCAATAATAAGGGAGGGGAAATACGGGGCTTAAAAAAGCTAGGACATTAGCAAGTGGGTAGAAAAGAACAATACCAATTTTATCACTGGTCTCTGATGCAGCGACTATGAGAGAATAACCACAATTTGAAAAAGCTGCAACGATTTTTTTTTGGAGGGGGGAGTATGATTAGAGTAAATATAATGGGTTTTCTGTTAAATATTTCAGTGTCTGATAAATCTCATCATTAAAAGCAGTGCAAAGGATTAATAAATTACCTCCATAATGCCCTCATTAAAATACAATTATAACACCTGGAAAGGCAACATACTAACTCATTAGCACTTCTTTAACTCATGGTTTAGTAAGCTAGACTGAGCTACAAAAAATGATGAAATGGGAAATATTATAAGCTCTACAAAATCAGTTTTCAGAGGCTGAGAAATAAGTGGCATTCATGAATAGCCAGGTACAAGGAGATGGGGGTAAGCTTGGTACCGAATGAGAAGCTACTATTTTACTAAATACATGCTTCATCTTTTTTTCATATTTGACTAGGTCTGGACTCAAAAGTTGCTATTGTATTAGCTCAGGTAGAAAGTCTTAGGCTCTGGACCAATATATCAATTTTGAGTATAAATGATCTGGAAATGTCCAGAGTAAATGAAGGCATGATTTCTCTGCCTATAAAAAACAGGGTAAGAGCTGAGCTGAAGAACACTGGTTAAGGACATAAGTTTTAGGAATAATACACAGCTAGTTTCAAATAGTTCCTGAAACTTATTATTTAGAAAATTTGGACAAGTTTCTTCCACTACTGAAACCTAGTTCGTTCATCAATAAATGTGGACTAGTAATGCTATTCAGGTTTATTATAAGAATTAAACGTCAAAATGCATGTCTTCAAAATAGGAAGGAGTAATAGATTTATTGATTTGTTGGTAATTAAAAAGACTACCTGTTATATGTTAGGATAAAGTAGTTAAGAAGCCAGGCCAAAACTCCTGCATTTTTTAGCACTTATATACCTGTGGGCATTAGTTGTATTTAGTAGTACTGTTAATAACAGCAAACACTAGGAGAATCACAAAGCTATCTCTTAGTTCACCTTCTAGGAGCAGAATACCATCATTAATACTAATCTCTATAGAGTAAATGAAAAGATTCAATTTGTGAGTTTTAGAAATTTCCAAATGAAATAACAATTTGAAAGGGCAGTAAAAAGAAGAAAATTTAAAATGGAGGTCACTCCCTGTGCACATACTTGATCCTGTGAAGTTCTCTTTAAATATAAGTAGAGGTACACTCCTGGATGTCAAGTGCTCTACCTATGGAAACATATTAAATATGTTTTGATGATAATTACAATAATCATAGTAGGCCCTTCCAAATTGAATCAATTATACTGCTGCTTCAAGTATTATTACAATGAATTCTAGTTTTTTACTACTTAATAAATCAATGTTTTACTTGCTGGCCTGTGTGAAACATTCTAAAAATTCACAATGAAAAAGTGATGAGTTCAAACTGATACCCAGACAAGAAAAAGAGAGAATTATTCTCGTCTCTAATGTAATTCCTCTATTTCCTCTATATGGGATTAGATCCAGCAAAGCTGGGAAAGGCAAGTAAAAGCTCAACTCTGGTGCAAATTTTGTATCCTTGATGAAATGACAAACTTTTTCAAGTTTTAATTTTACATTTAATTCTTCATCTGCAAATCAAAGATTATAATTATAGCCTCACTTTCTACTTGGATATATATATCCTATATAATAAAGAGCTAATATGCAAATGATTGTCCCACCCTGGTGCGCTCACGCCCAGCGCCGGGCCAGGGGACCTGAGGCCGTGCCCCCCCACCTCGGCGCCATGGCCGGGGGACCTGAGGCTGGGCCAGGGGACCTGAGGCTGTGCCTCCTGCCCAGAGCCAGACCTGGGGACCTGAGGCTGCACCACCTGCCCAGCGGGGCTTGACGGGGGAACTGAGGCTATGCCTTCTGCCCAGCAGGGCTTGACCGGGCCCTTAGGCTATGGTCCCTGCCCAGTGGGGCTTGATGGGGATGGTGCTGGCCTGGTCTGGGTCTCACGCAATTTCGAGGTGCACATGGGTGGGTGGGGACTTGACTCTGGTTCCCGCGGCACACCCCAGACTCTGACAGGAGGGAGATTTTCATATACATTGTACTAATTTTCTTTCATCACTGACACTTCTATTATAGAGAAAGGGCAAATAGCAATATTAAAATATTTCCTCTAATTAATTAACTTTTAATGTGCATGAATTCCATGCAATGGGCCACTAGTGTGTGTGTGTGTGTGTGTGTGTGTGTGTGTGTGTGTGTGTGTGTGTGTGTGTGTGTTAAAGGCCCGGTGCACAAAATTCATGCACGGGGTGGAGAGTGTCCTTCAGCCTGACCTGTACCCTCTCCCAATGTGGACCCCTCGGGTAGGGTCCCTAGGCCTGGCCAGCAATCAGGGCCTATCGGGGCTTTCCTTCCACCAGCTGCCAGCAGCTGGCACCGCCCCAGCCACTGCCACTGCTTTCCATCTGTGCTGTGCTACCACCCCCTCCCTCGCCACTGGTCACCTCCCTCTACAGGCTACAGGCATAAGGTGTGATCACTTGACCGGCCTGGGCCTCCAGCTATGGGGCGATCACTGGCCGGCCTCACTCACCCACCCCAGCACCACCAGCTGGTTAGCCTGGGCCTTCCTCTTTGGGACGATCAATTGCAGGGCTCCATGATCGATCACCTTTCAGAGGGAGGCCCTGCCCACCTGTCACAGCACCACTGGCCAGGTAGCCTGGGCCTCCCTCTACTGGGCGATCAATCCTGGGGCTCCACACTGGATCACCCAGCAGAGGGAGGCCCCACCCACCCGGCTGGGGCTCGGTGATCCATCTAATTTTAGGAAGAGTGGATAAATGAGGACCCTGAGCCATAATATTGCCAAATCTCTTCCCCAAAGAAGTACTGTACCACATATTCCAAATTGAAGAAATCATAGAATTAGTTTAGTAAAAATAAATATGGCCTGTCTTTCCTTTATTTTTCTTAAAAATTTTAATGATTTTTAATGAAACACATTAAATATGAGTGCTGAGGCTTATTCTACAATCAGCTATTTTTCTTCTATTTCTGCACTATCAATAAGCACACACAAACAAATTTAGGAAATAAAGTTAGGTAACACAACTGGGTGTTCACAATCATGCAGTATTCTATATTAATGTTTTCTTTTTCTAGCAAAGCATATCATTTGGATCATTTCTACTGGTTCATGTTCTGTAAAGGTGAATTTTGATTTTTTAAAGTTTTTGTCACTGCTTTAAGGTGAATTTCTCTGAATTTTAAAGGCTTTTAGAAACACTGTAAATAATTATACAGACTTCATTAATGTATAGGTCAATCTCGAGATCACAGCACCTACTAGGTGGCCTCATCTTTAACAGCTTTCTCTGCCTCCAGATTCTGGATTACAGGATGGAATGGGTACCCTCCTAAGAGTAGCCTCATGCACTGATGACATCATCCTTTGTAGTGGTCCCCAAACTGTATTCTTATAAAAAATAGATAAAATATCCCTTTATTAACCTATCCTAAATTGCCCTATCTGATTATTTCATCTTTTTTGTCTAATCATTGTCTGATATAATACCCTAAATCTGATCTCATTAAAACAAATTCCTAAGTATTAACCAAGTTATTATTTACAAAGAAATGTTATAGCCTAAACTTATGGCACATTATTTGGCCATAATTTTAAAATACAAGTTATGAAAAAAATATATTTTACATGAGTGACAATAAAATTTAACAGTATATCTTGGAAAGTAAAACCTTTTCCATGTAGTATATCAGAACAATATCTAGATGCTTCTATTTCCCCTAATTTTTAAAGGGTTATCTTAAATGCCTCCCTGTGTATTATTTACTCTCAAGTGTCTTTTGGTCTATTGATAATCACTGAGTAGAAAAGGAAAATGTAATAAAGAGATAAAAAGCTGAACAGAAGACCGTGTGTGTAGTAAGAAACAAGTCAGCTGCTTGCTTACAGAGTTCTAAAGAAATTCTCAGGCGCTTTCACATGGGGACTAGCCGATATTAACAGAAGGCTGGCCCTGGAGCAACAGTACACATTTCTGTGCCACCTTTAATTCTATACAACATTGATTTTAATGGGGCTTGCTAGTGGGTGACAAGTTTTGCCCATAGTCATCAAAGTCACAACAGCGTTTCTGCAGGAGCAAGAGTCAATTAATTGTCCTGGCCAATGGCCAATTTCCAGTTACATAAATATCCTTTACCTATTTTTTCAACTTTATTGAAATATAATTGGCTACTAAAATTATTATATGTTTAAAGTGTACGAGGTGATGATCCCATAAATGTATCTATTGTGAAATGATTCTCATCATCAAATTACTTAACACAACCATCACCTCACACATTTACCTTTTTAAAAATTTATGGTGAGAACACAAATTCTACTCTCCTGGCAAATTTCAAATAGATGTTATAATTATCAACTATAATTACTATGTTTTACATTAGACATTCAGACCTTATTCATATACAACTGTAAGTTTATATGTTTTTAATAGCCTCTCCCCATTCCTCCACCTCCCAGCCCCTGATTCTACATATAATTGAGACCAAGAAGTATTTGTCTTTCTCCCTCTGGATTTTTTCAGTTAGCATAATGCCTTCTAGTTTCATTCATACTGGCAAATGACAGGATTTCCTTCCTCTTAAGGATAATATTAAATGCAATTAAGTGGTAATTAATTAATCATTAAATGGAAAATTGCCTGGACTTATTTCTAGGCTCTCTGTCCTATTCTACTGATTATTTTGTCTGATTTTATGCCAGTACTACAGTGTGTTGATAATTATAACTTTCTCATATAGTTTGAAATTAAGAGTGCAATTTCTCCATCTTTATTCTCTTTCTCAAGATTGTTTTGGCTATTTGAGGTCCCTTGTGGTTCAATACAAATTTTAGAATTGTTTTCTTCTAGGTCTGTGAGAAATGCCATTGGAATCTCTATAGGGATTACATTGAATTTATATATTGCTTTGAGTAGTGTGGACATTTTAACAGTATTAATTCTTTCACTCTATATGCACAGAATATTTCAATACATTTGTGTCTTCTATTTCTTTCATTCATTTTTATACTTTTTACTGTATAGATTTTTCACCTTGTTATTTAAATTATTCCTAAGTATTTTATTCTTTTTGATGCAATTGTAAATAGGATTGCTTTCTTGACTTATCTTTCTGATAGCTTACTGTTAGTATACATAAACACAATGCATTTTTGTATATTGATTTGTTCCAGAAACTTGAGTGAATGTGCTGCTTAGTTTTGTGTTTTGTTTTGTTGTTGTTATTTGTTTTTGGTGGAATCTTGAGATTCTCTATATATTATACTATATTAATTGCCAACAGCAATAAGTTTAATTCTTCCCTTCTGATTTGAATGTCTTCCTTCCCTAATTGCTCTCACTAGACTCTCTGGTAACATATTGAATACAAGTGGTGAGATTGGGAATGCTTGTCTTGTGCTTGATCTTAGAAGAGGTTTCAGCTTTTCATCATTGTGTAAGATGTTAGCTGTGGGTTTATAAATTTGTTGAGAATTTTGATCATGAAAGGATGTTAAATTTTGTCAAATGCTTTTTTTGGCATCTATTGAAATGATCATCTGATGTTTATCCTTGATTTTGTGAATGTGATGTACCACATTATTTTGAGTTGTGCATGTTGAACCATTCTTGCATCTCAGAAGTAAATTCCACTTGAACATAGCCTGTGATTCGTTTAATGTACTACTGAATTCAGTTGGACAATATTTTGTGGAGGATTTTTGCATACACAGGGATATTGATCTGTACTTTTCTTTTGTTATATGTCCTATGCTATCAGGGTAATATTGGCTCTCTAAAATGCGTTTGGAAGTGTTCCTTTCTCTTCTATTTCTTGAAAGAGTTTTGCGAATAATGTGATTAATTCTTTAAATGTTTTGTAGAAATTATCAGTGATGCCATTTGGTCCTCAAGTTTTCTTTGTTGGGAAGTTTTTGATTGCTGATTCCATATTCTACTTGTTATTTGTCTGCTCAGCTTTTCTATTGCTTAATTCAGTTGTCTATAATTTAATTTTATTAGATTCTATGTTTCTAGGAATTTATCTATTTCTACTAGGTTATCTAATTTGTTAAGTTGTAATTGTTCATAGTAGATTCTTCTGTGTTATCAGTTGCAAAGTCTCTTCTTTCATTTCTGATTTTATTTACTTGAGAGTGCTGTCTTTTTTTAATCCTCACCCAAGGATATTTTTTCCATTGATTTCTAGAGACAGAGTTGAAGGGAGAAAGGGGAGGGACACACACACACACACACACACACACACACACACACACACATTGAATGGTTGCTTTTCCCCCATGCCACTACCAGGCTGGGGAACGTGCAACCAAGGTACATACCCTGGACCAGGAATCAAACCCAAGACCCTTGGGTCTGCAGGCTAATGCTCTAACCATTGAGAAAACTGGCCAGGGCCTTTCCCCCCGAAATATCCAAATATAGCTAAAAGTTTGTCAATATTGTATATTTTTCGCAAAATGACTTAAAGCTTTTACTTTCATTGATCTTTCTATTGCCTTTTTTTTTTCATTTTATTTATTTCTGCTCTGATATTTTTCCTTCCCTCAACTTCCTTCAGTTTCTTCTTTTTCTAGTTCCTTGAAGTACAATGTTATGCTGTGTACTTATGGTCTTTTTTTATTTTTTAATGTAGGTGTATAATCACTCTTAACTTCCCCCTTAGAACTGCTTTCGCTGCATCCCATAAGTATTGGTGTGTTATGTTTCCATTTTCATTTATCTCAATATACTTTTCTTTCTCTTCTGATTTCTTCTTTGACTCTTCCTTTTGTTGAGCTGTATGAATTCTTTAAATATTTTGGAAATTAATATCTTATCACATGTAGTAGTTCAGTGGTTCTCAACCTTCCTAATGCTGCAACCCTTTAATACAGTTCCTCCTGTTGTGGTGACCCCTGATTTCATTGTTACAAATTGAACATAATTAAAGCATTGTGATTAATCACAAAAACAATATGTAATTATATATGTGTTTTCTGATGGTCTTAGGCGACCCCTGTGAAAGGGATGTTTGACCCCCAAAGGGGTCGCGACCCACAGGTTGAGAACAGCTGCATTAGTTGTACAGGAGCATGTTGGTAAATCTCTACACATTTGTGAATTTCTGTTTTTCTCTTATAATTAATGTGTTGCTTCATACCATTATGGTCAGAAAACATGCGTGATAGGATATCAATCCTCCTAAATTTATTAAGACTTGTTTTGTGGCCTATCAGACAATCAGTCCTGGAGAATGTTCCATGTGAACTTAAGAATGTGTATTCTGCTACTTTTAGATGGATTGTCCTGTAAGACCATCTGGTCTAACATGTAATTTAGGTCCAATATTTATTGATTTTCTGTATCGATGATATATCTATTGTTGAAAGTGGGGTACTTATGTCCTTTATAATTATTATTGTATTGCTGTCTCCTCTATTGGAAGGGATTAAAAAACACAAAACTCTTACCTAAGAAATTTTTTTTAAAATCCCTGAAATTCTTAGTGACTTAAATTTATTTATTTTACTAATCTTATTTTAATTAGGATTGCTTTTCCATTTTAATCCTAATAAAATTGTATGTTAATGCAATTAGTCCTTTTTATTAGTTTTTAGGTATAAAAGTTTTAGGTGTACAAATTTAAAACACTGAATAAACAATGCTGCTATGAACATATGGGTACATATGTTCCCCTGATTGGTGTTTCAGAATTCTTAGGCATATATTCCTAGAAGTAGGGTCATTGGGCCATAGCATAGTTACACTTTTAACATTTTTAGTAAAATTCATACAGTTTTCCATAGTGGCTGCACCAATCTACATTCTCACCAACAGTGTACTAGGGTTCCCTTTTCTTCACATCCTCACCAACACTTGTTGTTTGTTGATTATTGATGGTAGCCATTATGGCAGATTTGAGGTGATATCTCATTGTAGTTTTAATTTGCAACTCTCTAGCAATTAGTGACATTGAGCATTTTTTCCTATGTCTCTTGGTCATCTGTATGCACACTTTGGAGAAGTGCCTATTCAGGTAGGGCCTGTGCCCATTTTTAATTGGGTTATTTGTCTTCCTTTTGTTGAGCTGTATGAATTCTTTAAATATTTTGGAAATTAATATCTTATCACATGTGTCATTGCCAAATATATCTTCCCATATACTAGGTTCCCTTGTCATTTTGATGATGGTTTGTTTTGCTGTGCAGAAGCTTTTTATTTTGATGCAGTCCCATTAGTTTATTTTTTTCTTTGTTTCTCTTGCCCTAAGAGATGTATCAGTGAAAATTATGCTATGCGAGATGTCTGAGATTCTGCTGCAATCCCACTTCTAGAAATATATCCTAAGAAGCCCGAAACATCAGTCAGAAAGAATATATGCACCCAATGTTCAGCATTATTTACAATAGCTAAGATCTGGAAACAGCCCAAGTGCCCATCAGTAGATAAGTGTGTAAAAAAACTGTGGTACATTTACACCATGGAATACTATGCAGCTGTAAAAAACAAGGATTTCTTACCCTTTGTGACAGCATGGATAGATTTGGAGATTATTATGCTGAGTGAAATAAGTCAAGTCAGAGAAAGACAAATATCACATGATCTCACTTATAAGTGAAATCTAATGAACTTAATAAACTGACTAACAAATTAGGTCCAGAGACACGGAGGCATGGGAAAAACTAACATATCTTGGGGGAAGGCAGGGAGAGACAGGAACAGATTAATCAAACAGCCTACATATATAGACAATCGTGTGGTGAAAGCCTTGGATGGGGCAGGTGCTGGGAAGAAGGGTATAAAGGGGATGAAATTGGAGGACATCTGTAGTACTGTCAAAAATAAAATAAAATACTGCATAAACACTGTTGTAGCCATAATACACTAGGGTGAAATATGCCTTGCTGATAGTTTTTTGGTATGCATTTTTAAATATAAGTCTTTCTGTTATCTTTGCATGAGTTAGAACTACTAAAACATGGCTTGGGTAAAAAATAATGGCCCACTCCTTATATAAATCAGCATTGAATATTTAGATTACTGCTTTGGTTAAGGATTACAGTTAGGACCAGAACTTGAAGAAACAAATACTTAGCTAGGATGAAAACACTGGACTAGTGACATATTTAAAGAGAACTTATTGAAAATGAAAAAGAAGATGAGGGAAGCCATCTATTGCCATACTTCAGGGTAAGGCTTTCTTGGACTATATTTCATCTTGCATCTGTTTGGGGAAATTCTCTCTGTTAATACCATGAGGTCATCATAGAGAAAAATCATAAAGTGATCTCTAGGTTATATGTGCTTTTTCTATGATTTTTAAAGTATAGGGAATTCAGTCAAACTCAGTCAGTGTTAAAAGATGCCAAGTCTTGGGAGATTGCCATCCAAATTTGAGAAAACTTATCAATGCATTATTGTACACATCACTAAAAATTTGGGGTTGGTAACATATGAGGATGTTTTATAAGACTTTCAGTCCTTTTAATAATCAATATGATCTGTCTTTAAACCTCTTTCTTTCCACACTTCATCCACTTGAATCAAAACCCTAAGTTATATCTCTTTCAACTAATGTGTACACATAAAAATGTAGCACAATCACATACGTTACACTTTAGCATAAAGAGCTCATCTATTATTTCGAGTTAATATTGTTAAATATCTATTGTATGTCAAGCACTTACCAAAGTTATATTAGTAGTCCTGTCCTTGCAGGGAGTTTGAACTCTGGGAGAATTAATTATTTTCCTCCTGGAAATTTTGATATAAAGATGAATAAAAATGTCTGGACTGAATCCTGGAAACCTGAAAGACTGAGATGCAGCCAAGATAGGAGGCAAAGAAAGGAAACTGGGAAAATCTGAAGAAAAAAAAAATAATTTCTTGACTCCTGTTCTTTGGTTCACCCTGCTCTAAGCATTCCAATGCTTCCAAGATTAATGTGGTGGGAAGTTATTATTCAATGTCAGTAGTTCTCTTGTCAAAAAGTCAGGGCTCAAAAAGTGCGCTGAGAAACTCTCTCATGATGAAATGGTATATTGAAGAGAATATAAAAGAGAAAATAATGTCTAGATTAACCTATCACATATAATTTCTCCAGGAAAACCAAGAACTCTCAAATTATAAAGATGAAGTTCAAGGCCAGCCATTCCTATTATGATATCTCAGCATAATTAAGTTGCTGGTTATAACCCTTACAGAAACCAATAAACAGATTAGATTACTTAGCTCATATGCATGCTGATAATGTCTTTGCACAAGTTCCTCACCTCCAGGCAGGGTTCCTTAACTCAGAAGAGCTCCATTGGGTAAAGAAATTCATTGGCTTCTGGCCTCAATACTCTTTCTAAGAGTCTTTTGGCAGTTTATCCACAGCCTTGATGAGTCTTTCTGAAGAGTATTTCATAATTAAATTAAATAGATCTACATAAAATTAATATAAACTCAAATTTATAACATGGATTAATGCATTGACGTGCCTGATTTATGGACATTTTGAAAACTTTTTACTTGATCACAGTGGATTTTAATCTTAGTGTATTTTTAGAATTATCTGTAGAACCTTTTAAAAATATTTACTCATCTATTCCTTGTACTTTCTAAAGCAGGGGTCCTCAAACTTTTTAAACAGGGGGCCAGTTCACTGTCCCTCAGACGTTGGAGGGCCGGACTATAGTTTAGAACAAAACTAGCCGGCTGCTAAGCAACAGGCAGCAGTGGCAAAAACACCTGGCGGGCCAGATAAATGTTTTCGGTGGGCCGCATGTGACCCGCCGGCCATAGTTTGAGGACACCTGTTCTAAAGTAATTTCTAAATCCCTTAAGTAAACTTGGGCATGTGTTTCTTGAAAAAATTTCTGCAGACAATTTTTATGCTTTCCAAAAACTTGAAAGCCATTGATCTTGGGTATACAAATTAGCCTTTACTCTGATAACTATATTGCCATCAATCATTTATATAAATGTGAATATAAAACCCTTGATTGGTAAAGAAACTGCTCTTTATAACATTCTGATATTTGGAAAATCCGATTAAGATGCTGTATTTTAATTTAAAGAAACTTTCCCAGAACAATTAACCTTATAGGAAATGCTAAAGGAAATTATTTTATCAGAACTCTTTAGTGAATAGTCAGTATTTTGAGGTTTAAGAAATAACCAGCACAGTTAAAAATAATAATAGAGAACTTAGTGTGTTCAAACATTGAAACTACTTAATTTTGTTCTTCCAAATTATCAGTTGGTGTCAGTTTCTTGGTCAGAAACATGAAAGTATTAAATGGGATTATTCAGCTCTTTAACTGTTAAAGGCTAAAAGGAAGCAGTTAAACTCTTCATAAAAGTGTAATACAAACCATTTCTAAAATCCTATTTATCATTCCCTATTCTCTACAAAATTAGAATGGGATAAATGATTTGGAAATATTTAAATGAGAACTTCAATTGATGTCAAAAGCACAATGGCTGTAATAAATCCATTTGTATAGCAAATTCCATTCCTATTTTAGAAAATATCATTAAACGACGTGACTCACTTTCTGTTGAACAAAGATATAAATCAAAGGTAAAATAAGTCTTTATAATTATTTGAAATTTTAACTATTTTTACTTTGCTTTGCAACTGTGTAAGTTCAACCTTTCCAGACAAGTAGCCAACAAACTAAATCTCTCTCTCTCTCTCTCTCTCTCTCTCTCTCTCTCTCTCTCTCTATATATATATATATATATATATATATATATATATATATATATTTATTTCATATATAATAACATTCTAATTCTTTTATCTTAAGGAGTTGCATTGTTCATTTGTTGTACGTATGAAAGTTGTACACGTCATAATTATGAGAATGGAGAAGACCTGACTCTGAATTATTGCTTGGATTGGAAGTAGTCAATAATGCCTTCCTCTGAGCTCTTTCTTGTGGCATTAATGTCTTTCTATGCAATAGTTATACATGTTTATGCTATATATCTGTCCCCAAAGGCAGTGCTTTTAAAGCAGACACCCAATCACTCATCTATTATTAATTATTCATGCATTTGTTTAATTAATCTACAAAAACTTAACAGTTAACACTAGGTGTTATGCACTATATTAGTTAGATAATAGATGTATCCAAATGGACACCAGCACAGCCCATGAAGAGCTTCAATTCAATTTTAGGATAAAGACAAGTAATTAGTTTACCAAATAATGTCATACAGCATGAATCATAGGAAAACTTAATATAAACTCAACTCATGATCAGGAAGTGATTGACTAATAAAGGGAGGTTGAGACTGAAAAGTGCTACCTGTGGAAGGTTTCACAATAGCATTGACTCAACTGAGATTTGATACATGAATCAAATTCACCCCTCACCATCAGACCAGCATTTTTCAAATACAAATGATGGATAAATGAAGGAAGGAATGGATGAATGACAAAGTACTCTCAATTACCTTTTGCAACAGCTATAGATGAACCTAGAAATTATTATGTTAAGTGAAATAAGCAAGTCAGAGAAAGAAAAATACCATATGATCTCACTTATATGTGGAATCCAATGAACAAAATAACAAACAAACTAGAAATGGACACATGGATACATAGAATAGACTGACAGCTCTCAGAGGGGAGGGGGGTTTGGGGGCTTGGTGAAAAAAGGTGAAGGGATTAAGCAAAAAAAAAAAAATACATAGAAATGGACAACAGTATGGTAAAAGCCAGAGGGAAAGGAGGGTGGGGAGAGGTTAAAGTGGGCAACGGAGAGATAAGTGGGGACCAAAAGGAACTTTACTTTGGGCAATGAATCCACAATGTAGTGTGCAGATGACGTTTCATTGAGTTGTACACTTGAAACTTGTATGGTTTTATTAACCAATGTCATCCCAATAAATTAAATAAAAAATAAAATTTCAGTTACAAGGTTTCATAAAATTTGTATTTTTATCAGGAAAACCTGCTTAAACAATGAGACCTTAAGAAATAAAACGTTAATATTGAGCAATAGGCAGCATGCCAAAGGGAGAAAGAGCAGAAACTGGGAGGCTGTGCACATGCTCCCACATCTCACCACGTTTCCTCAGCCTACTCCTAAAGGCAGACTTGCTGCTGATAACAGTGCATTTTACAAAGTAAACTGAACACTATTTATCACTTTTAAGAAATATTGACTTGCTCTTACAGTATAATCATGACAACTATCATAAGTTTGCTGATCTTCTTGAAAAATACAGAAATTAAAAAAAACTTCCTAAGTGCCCACTCTAACCCATTTAGCATAGGTGCCAGGGACTTCTGGTCTGCATCATACTCTCACTTTTACACAAACTTGTTTTGGTAATATAAAAATACTAAGCAGTATTTATGGAGTAAAATGCACTTAACACTTTATTAGCTGCTTTGTACTTTTTAAAAATAACACCAAAGTGTAATCACCCAAGATCTCTCTCCTGCATGATATACAGATGTATTTTATTATATTTTCTTATAGGTTGTCATGAAGAAATAAAATATAAAGAAATAAGGGAAAGTGACATTTATAGAACATTGATTTTGATACAGAAAACAACATATTTAAAAAACAGATGTAGCCCTAGCTGGTTTGACTCAATGGCTAGAGCAGTGATGACGAACCTATGACACGCGTGTCAGAGGTGACACACGAACTCATTTTTTTTGGTTGATTTTTCTTTGTTAAATGACATTTAAATATATAAAATAAATATCAAAAATATAAGCCTTTGTTTTACTATGGTTGCAAAAATATCAAAAATTTCTATATGTGCCATGGCACCAGAGTTAAGTTAGGGTTTTTCAAAATGCTGACATGTCGAGCTCAAAAGGTTCACCACCATGGGCTAGAGCATCTGCCTGCAGACTGAAGGGTCCTGGGTTCGATTCTGGTCAAAGGAAAAAGCCTGGATTGCATGCTCGATCCCCAGTAGGACTTGTGTAAGAGGCAGCTGATCAATGATTCTCTATCATCATTGATGTTTCTATCTCCTTCTCCCTTGCTCTCTGAAATCAATAAAATATTTTTTAAAAATAAACAGATGTAATTTTTAAAATCATATTTAATTTTTAGCTTCCCCCTCTTCACAAAAAACGTTGTTAAAGAGTAATTTTTGAACCATCTGTTTAAAGCAACCTGATTAAATGTTTCCCATTTTGGTTGGGGACTCTGAAGACAAACAATGGTTCTAATAGCTGAAGACACATTGTGAAATGTGGGAAGTGCACTGATCTATTTCAGTTCCCAAGTTCTTCCAACTGGCCTCATTTCTCTGTACAATTTTATTTCAGTTTTTGATGTCAGAGTCAGGAGAGTGCATACAAAATATCACCTGAGGAATGACTGTTAAAAAAGTCTTTATGATTAAGTTTCACAAATTCTTAGAAATCACATTTTCAGGGTTAATTTAATCTAGTTTATAAATTCATTCATGCACTCAATATACATTTATTAGTGCCTTCTATTCTAGCCCTTATGGATATAGTTGTGCTGGTGGTGGTGGGGAAATTCCTGCCTTTATACAGTATATATTCTTTTTTTTATCTTGAGACTTAAACAATTTTGGAGTCACCTCTACTGCCATAATTTGGCATGCATATATACATATATATATATATATATATATATATATATATATATATATATATAGATACATATATATATATATATATGTAGATATATAGATGTATATATATCTATATGTATCTATATATATATATATGGCCTATTGCACAAAAAGATTCGTGCAAAGGGCTTCCCTTCCCCTGGCTGCCGGCACCGGTTTTCCTCTGGCACCCAGGACCCAGGCCTTCGCTCTGGCCGGAGCCGCCTTCAGTCTGCTCCGCTGCTTTGCGCCTACGCATGCAAATTAACCTCCATCTTTGTTGGCGGTTAATTTGCATATCTTGCTGATTAGCCAATGGGAGGCATAGCGAAGGTACGGTCAATTACCGTGTTTATCTATTATTAGATAGGAGATATATATATATATATTTTTTCCCCCCATTCTCTTCTTTGTTCTGAGAATTAGAATTAATAAAATGAACAAGTAAGTAAGGTAAACTCCAAAAGACAACCGTCCCCAGGTTGTGAACATAAGTTATCTTAGATGGGAATAATGCAACTGAAAAGATGCTATCAAAAGATTCATTAAAAAGCTTTCTGTCTGGCGTTGTCTGATTAAACAACCACAACTGAAACTACAATAGAAATCTCTCCAGAAATCATGTCAATGCCTACTTACATCCATAAAGTCGCAAGGAGGTTATAAGAAAACATCATCCCCTTATAAAAACTGTATTCCAGGACAGTATTGTGAGATATAGTGTTTGTATTTTGGAGTTAAATAGATGGGACTTTACTGGGAAGAAGAAAACTTTATGCCATTTAAAATATTATTTCTATCATCTCTTACAGTATAAGATATTTATTTTAGATATATAGGAAGAAAAGTATAGTAACATTTATTCTATTATTGAAAGATTTAAAAAAGGAAATGTCAGGAGCAGTTAAAAATATGAAAATGTATTGAGCAATAGAAGGTGTCTTCCCATTATATGAAAAGCTAATTAGCATGTTTTTATAGTATCAAAATATAAAATACGCTAAATTGTACACCTAAAAATATCACAAGAACAATTTATAAATACACTTTAATGTAAGGCCTCTTTTAAGAAATCCACTTTTAGAAACTCTACATAGGTTCACTAAGGCACTTAAAAGCTATAAATGACTCAATGAAGTTGGCTGCACTAAAGGTTTAGTTTAAACCAGTATATACCCCAACTGTGAGCTAAACTGCTTTAATTGAAACATCAATCCTGTGAGGTTTTTCAGCTCTTGATTTTGGTAATCCCGATATAGCAATTTCCTATAAATTCCCATTTCCCAGCTAAGATAGGCAGACACTCCCAGTTTCTTAAGGGAGCTGAATATTTTAAAAATCAGCCCTTATTAAAGCATTGAACAACATTTCTAATCCATCTATACTTTACTAAATGGCTGACTCCCTACCTTAGAACAAGAAAAGTTTTCTTACAGTAATTAAAGCTAAATCTCAGAATAGTCACTCATAACCAGATAAAGAAAATATATTTTTGACTTTCCTTCTTAAATAGCAATCTCACAGTTGTAGGTCAACCAATAGTCTCATTCTCTTATTATCAGCATCATTAGTCTTCCTAGAAATATTTATTTTAATAAGTAATTTCATAGCATGGGGGTACCAAAGCTGTACAATTCCCAGTCTCTACTTTTCTCCTCATTAATGCTATCAGTTTAACAGATGACACCGCAGATAAGAGCTGCAATCAACTTCCACTTGCATTGGATAATTAGCTCCATTCAATTGGGTGTGCTTAATTGTTCATGTGCGGAGGCTCATTAAGTAGAAAAATGACACTGCTTTCCTGTGAAATTTCAAAAACTGCCATTTCCCTCTGCCTCAAAGCCACAGGTGAGTTAGTCTGATGGTATCTGGAAAAGCCCAATCTGGCAAAGCTTTGTGCTAAGACTGTCTTGTACCAAGAAGGGAGAACAAGATAAAATAAAACTGATTGGTAAATCAAGTCAGACACAAAATGACTCCCAGTTTTCCTTTCAGATTAATTTTCTGGAAAATTCAACCCAGTTTCGAAGTATTTATTATACGTTCACTCTAAAGAGAACAGTTATTGCAGTTTCTTTACTTAATGGATGCATGTGTGTGGTTGTAGAATAAATCTTGAAATTTTCCTGAAAATAAATTTGGAGAGAGTAAGAAAAAAAAGTGTCATGCAGTTTTATTTATTTATGATGTTGTCCTGAGAATAGAGAAAGTAGCTTTTATTCATTTAAACTAGTTTGATCTAGTGCCAACTATGTTCCAGGCCTTGTGCCAGGTATTGAGGATTAATCCTTGGGCTCACAGTCTGATGAAGTAAAAATAATAATCCAAATAAATATCATATATAGTGTATTTACTCTGTGCCTATCAAGTGCTTATTCTACATGCATTATCTTAATCTTTTTAACAACTTATAATATAGGCCAGTTTTTTTTCCATGTTAAAAGTGTGGAAACTATGACTTAGAAAGATTAAGTTTCAAAATTAAATGCACTAAAGCATAGAAAATAAGTATTTACTTTATATTACAGTTTGTGTTTCTTTGGGATTTATGCTTGATGAACCTAAACTTGTCTGCAGGAGTTGGTCATAGGTGTGACAACTAATTCTGACAGGTGGAGCCTGCTGTAAGAGTATGCCTGCTTTGGGTGGGAAGACAGAAGAAGACAAACTAAGAATTCTAAGAACTACCAGCAACCTTTCACAGAGGATAAAAACCATCTTAATTGTGAGATACATGAGAATAATTTCAACTCTCATACTAGCTGTAGATGCTTCTCTAGCCGGTGTCTCTCTTGCTATCAGAAAAACAGAAGGAAAGTGAATAAACATTGTTATACTCTATGCTGTCTTAAATATGAAAGCAATAGATCAGGATCAAGATTATAGGGGAAAGGTCAGACTTTAGACCTGAGAGAGGAAAAGCAGAAATGCCCTTGAATAAAATCAGCAATCAAGAGCCTAATTAGAATGAAGACATTAGAAATCAGGCAAGCAAAGAAGTCATGTTAGACTTCTTGCTGTTCAGAAAGCACATGCAAAAGGGAATACAGGTAGGTTGTTGAAAGGACAGTAAAAAGTCAAGGCAAAGTCATATCAAACTCAATGAGAAACCAAGATACAGCAGAGTTTCTAAGGGAAGGATGAGAGAATGAACAGACATAAGCAAGAAAACCCTACTCTGTCTTCTGGTTTACATCTTTCAATTCCCAATTCCCAGCTGTTGTCACTTTAAGGGAAAATGGTGGATGGTTGCAAATACCTATAACAAGACTGATATAAACAAAACGAAAAACAAAAAGAGATAGCCCTAGCTGGTGGCTCAGTGGATAGAGTGTTGGCCTGAGAATGAAGGGTTCCAGGTTCCATTCTGGTCAAGGGCACATGCCCTGATTGTGGGCTCCATCCCCAGTAGGGGGCATGCAGGAGGCAGCCAATCCATGATTCTCATCATTGATGTTTCTATCTCTCTCCACCTTTCTCTTCTTCTCTGAAATCAATAAAAATATATATTTTTTAAAAGAGATATACCAACGTGAGTTAAAGAGAACGATTTATGAAGATCAGTATAGGGTCTCTCTATAAATACCTCACTCAAAATAAAATAAAATCATCAAATAAAATGATGTCTAGCCAGATGATATGCTTTAGAAAGCCAAGCATTTAAATGATCTTAGAAGCCCAATTTCCACATTGAGGGATGACTTATTTAGTTTAGTTCAGTCAGATACAACATTTTGTTTTTACAGCTATTGCTATAAATAAATAAATAAATAAATAAATAAATAAATAAATAAGAAAAACAATAGCATGTAACACATTAAATCCCTAGGTAGAGATTTTAAAAGTCAGGAATGCTTGAGAAATAAAAATGTACTCTGAAGCAAAATAATATACCCAAACTTTTATACTATACACTCAATTTACAAGACTTCTGTGAGCAAAATATTAGCAACAAGATGAAATATAATCAATGTATTAAAAGCATGTGAATAATGGTGCCCTCAAAGGTACAATAAACAATTATTTTCTGTGAAACAAAACATTAACTGTGACAATTATAAAAATTGTTGCCACTGCACTCTCAATATATTCAACATTATTAAAACCTTTAGAAAATATAAATGAGCACTGTTCTTTTTGCTCATTTGTTAAAAAAATGAAAATTGTTGGTAATGTCTGACCTGAAGGCAGATATTCATTATAATAGCCAAACATCTTAAAGTAAATTTCAAATGTTATGTATTCTACATAAATTACTGTGGAGCAACAACAAGTAGGCTCATAAACTTGCACGAAAGCAAAGAAATATTTCTTAGGGAAAAATTGTATTTTTAAGACATTCCTCACTAATGTCTCAGAAAGGCATTTTAGCATACTGCTCCATTACCTATGCTTCATAAAGAATGCAGCTATCTAATTTAATTTGCTGTGAACAGATTTCTCAGCAGCACAATTTTATTTTGAGAGCATCTCTTAAGAATCATATCTTTCAGAAAAAAAAAAAAGAATCATAGCTTGCAATAGATGGCAGTTCAATGAAGAATAATCTGTAAACAAAATCTCCATCTATCAAGAAAGGCCATTAAAGATCATAAAATAAGCCATCCTTGACTGATTAATGCTACTTCTAAAAGGATCTTCAGAGTATTAACATCCAGAAAATATACTGCTGCTGCAGTTGTGTTTGTTACATAAATCAAACAGTTATACATGTTGATATAAGCACTGTGTTTTCTTAAACACACCCAACCACCACCCCCACAATTAATTTAACATTTTCACAAGAAAGACATTTTGAAGAACACTGAATATCTATAGAAAGTAAAAAATTCAACTTGCCCTCTAGAGAAAATGTGTATAAAGGCAGAGCTGCTTATAGTATACAGAGTTGGATGAAAGTAGGTTTACAGTTTTGAGTATACACAACACAGAGTTTATTATTGTATTATTACTTATTAATTATTGTATTCTTTTCCATACAAACAACTGTAAACCTACTTTTGCCACACCCTGTATTAGATAGCTAAATATTTGTTTAACTTTACTTATGTAACTTTTTTTTTGAGAAATAATACAAACTTTATTGTTGGCTTGAATATTCACAATGCCTATTAGCATATTTAAGTTTATATGATGTTCTACATTAAAGTAACCTTCTTAATAGTGTTTAACCAAAAGTTTCTTTTAATTTTTTTCATTATTAATTAAGGTATTACATATGTGTCTTTATCCCCTCATTGCCTCCCCACCCCCTCACTCATGCCCTCACCCCCCTAGTGTCTGTGTCCATTGGTTGGGCTTGTATGCGTGCATACAAGTCCTTTGGTTGGTCTCTTCCCCTTACCCCCACCCTCCCCTGCCTTCCCTCTGAGGTTTGACTGTCTGATAGATGCTTCTCTGTCTCTGAATCTGTTTTGTAATTCAATTTTTAAAACATATTTGTCATTAAAATAATGTCTCTGTTCTTTTAAAAACTCTATTTCCTTGTGTATTAATAGTTCCATCAGTGATACTGTGGGTATGTCATAGGAAAAATCTTTACTTTATCTTTATTTACTTTTATTACATGAAAGTAATAACTTTAAACACTTTATTTACCTTATTCCACGAATTTAGCTGTCCTGATAAACATCAGTGTCAGTATTCCTTTTAGGGAATGTATATAGAGCCTGCTCAAATCAGAGCCTTAGAATTGAAAGACCTTTGTCCACTAAGATCCTAATTCTTTCAAAGGATCTCTTCACAAACACTGTGTATTAGCTCCTAGGCCTTGGAAATGACTGGCTTTGTATTTTTCCAATGGTTTTAACTCTTGAGCTTGCTTATAAAAACTTGGTAACTCAAAATTCTCTTCTTACACTGACCATCTAGTAGGAAGCATTTTACTCACATTATCTCATTCCATCTGCACACCAAGCCCATGAGATAGTACCTTTCGGACATTTTACAATTTTAAAAAATGGGATTCAAGAGGTTAACTAACTGTTTCAAGGTCACATAGCCGGTATGTTGCAGAGTACGATTCAAATCCAGATTTATGATTCCAAAATTTATATTGTAAACTGTATACTTGTCCTACCCTCATGTTTCGGTCTCTTCAGCCAAGAGCACTCCCAAGCTATCATTCACTTCTCTCTGTAAAACATTCTGGCTTAGCATGCTTAATCTTTCCACTATTGTGCCCTTCAATTAGAGTTATGATTTGCTATTCCACTTCTTTGGGGATTTTGTAATAATAAATATGGTAAGAAATAATAACTATACAAAAAGAATGAGAGGCGGTGAGGCCTGAGGCCCGGGAGAAGACTTCCTGAAGATGACTTGAATTGAAGAGAATGGGTTAAAGAAGCAGCCAGGAAAGGGCAAAGAAATGAAAAGTGTATATTCTAGGAGAATGTATGCTGCTGGTTGCATTTGAAAAATACATGTAAAACACATGATATTATTTGCTTAAGTTTGTTTCTGTTTTATGTCATGGCTGTTTGCTTTTTAAAATAGCAACACTACTCCAGGATAAAACATTATGGGTGCATGCCTTATAGATTTTGTAACTATTTTTTAATAAAAATATCTAATTGGATTAAGTGACCACAGATGTAAAATATAGGTGACCATAGTAAATCCCAGTGCACAAAAGCCAGAAAACAAACACAATAGCATGTTTTCTTACAATTCCAGAGGTGAAACTTTGATGCTGAATATTTGTGATTCCCACTTTGAATGTCTATAAGTCTCTTGGCAACTACCATATCTTCCCCAAGTCTTGTGTCCTCAGATACTATGCTGTCTTTTTGCAGCACAAGGAAGTGATGGTACGTATACACCAGAAATAGCAATGTTTTTATGTGTGTGTGTTTTTAACTTCTGAGTAATTTAAGTGAAAGCAATGAGAATGACTGAACTAGGAACAAAGGGCACAAATGCACTTATCCCCAAAAGAGTAATTCCTTCAGAATTCTGTTAGCATGTACTTTAAAAATCCTACTGAAAATAAAAATTCTCATTAGACATTTAAACATATTCATACCTTGGGAGAACTATTTTGCCCAACGAATTTTGTCAATAACTAACTCTGAAAGCTGAGATGACAGCACACTAGCCAGTAAGGAACACATGTGTGAATAGGAGAATTTAAAGGGTCTAGTTCTTTGGCTCAGTCATAGAACACAGGAGGCAGCTGAGTATCTGAAGAAACAATGAGATAAAAGTAAGTGCAACCCAATCAGGCTTTCATTACTCTGCATTTAATCCAAGCACTTAAAGGGCAGTCGAGAATTTATACTCAAAGCAGATTTGAAAATAACCTAGTAAATCACCTTCTTTGCTTCCTGTATTTGTCATCAACCTCCCTAGTTTATCAATATTCCTACAACTTTTGTACTTAAAACTTTCTCTAACTAGGAAAAGGACAAGAAGAAAAGTGACTGAAAAAGCAATGATATGATTCATAATTCCTTTTCTTAGTTGTCCCTTTTCCGTAGTATTCTACTCTTCTAAAGATGAAAACGACCATAAAAATGAACTCAAAAAATAAAATCAATAGAAATGAATTTCATTTCCTTTATTATTTTTTTTTCTTTAGGTACATTTGTCTTAAAACCCTTTTGCTGTTTCTATACAGTGACTCTAGTAATTTGGAAGAGTGGGAACACAACAACTCACTTTTGAAACAGAAGCCTTAATCCTAAAATTAGAAGAGGCAAAAATATGAGATAAAATGAATACATAAGGTAAAATCAGAAATCCTCAGTTAACAAACAAACAAACCAAAAAAAAAGCACCTATCTTATGAGATCCTTTTGCATAATGAAATAAGGGACATATTTTGAAAGCTCTATAAAATATATTTATTAAATTAAATTGGTATTACAGAGAGTGACATGGGAAAATGAAGCACTTATACTCACCTATTAACTAATACAAAACTGCATTATCAACAAAAAACTACTGTTTGCACTGTTAAATGTATAATACTTATACTTTCTTAAAAGAAAATGACTAATTATTATTTACCTAGAATAATTTTGGATTAAGTTCGGTTCAGAGGATAAATGATATTGTCTTTATTGATAGACCCTCAAAGTAAAGTTTCAAAGTTTAGAGAAAATCATAATTTAAACATTTAGAAAACAAAGAGAACGATATATAGTGTGTGGTTCTCTTTATGTTCTAAATTATGAGATGGAAATTTTGACTTTGACTTATTTCTATGAGATAAATAAGCCTGGTTATAAAACTAGACCTTAATATTGTATTTTAATATTGTGTGTGACCTAACAGTGGGACAAAGGTTGTACTGAGGTGGAATATAAAGTAACTTACAAGCAAAAAGCCCACAAAACTATTTAAATATATTCAGTGTTTTAAGCAAGTTTCTTACTACTATTAATTAGATTTACTTTGTAAAGTCCATCTTGATATTGAAATTTTTAATATTTATATTGAACATTACTTTTCTGGCCCTTGAAGGCAATACCATGAATGAACAAACACATCTACACTAATAAAAGAGAAACATGGTAATTGGCGTACGACCGCTACCCTTCCCATTGGCTAATCCCCCTGTCACTCACAGAGTAGGGCCAAGATATGCAAATTAACTGGCAGCCACGATGGCGGCCGTCAGCCAGGCAGCTGATGCGAACAGGGAGGCTTGCTTGCTTCAGTGATGGAGGAGCCTGACTTGCCGGCCTCTCAGCTGCAACTCTCAGCAACTATGTTGCAAATATAGAAGCTAAAAAAAACCCAGAAACCTGCTTTACTCAGCGGAGCTTCAGCCAGCCGGATCGCAACATTGTATCAAATACAGACAGTAAACAAAGGCCAAAAAACTGTTTTCAGCAGCCAAGGCCTCAGAGCTAAAGCTGGCCCAGAATAAAAAAAAAAAAAAAAAAAAAAAAAAGGAGCGGTTGGGAGCTTCAGTCCCAGCCTGAAAACAGCCCTCAGCCCCTCAGCCAGACTGGCCAGGCACCCCAGTGGGGACCCCCACCCTGAAGGGTGTGTGGCCAGCTGCAAACAGCCATCATCCCCTCACCCAGACTGGCCAGGCACCCCAGTGGGGACCCCCACCCTGATCCAGGACACCCTTCAGGGCAAACCAGCCAGCCCCACCCATGCACCAGGCCTCTATTCTATATAGTAAAAGGGTAATATGCCTCCCAGCACCGGGATCAGCGTGACAGAGGGCAGCACCCAAACCCCCTGATCTCCCTGCGGCTCTGTGTGTTACAGGAGGCAGGGCCACAACTCCCCTCCCCCCCCACGGGCCCTGCTCTGTGTGTGATGGGGTAGAGTCATAACCTCCCCATCTGCCCTGCCCTGAGTTTGACAGTGGCGGAGCCCCAACACCCTGATCAGCCCTGCTCTGTGGGTGATAGAGGGTGGCGCCCCAACCCCCTGATCCGCCCTGCCCTGAGTGTGACAGGGGGCGGTGCCCCAACTCCCCTATCGGACCTACTCTGTGAGTGACAGGGGGGAGCTCCTCAACCCCCTGATTGGCCCTGCTCTGTGCATGACAGGGGGTGGCGCCGCAACCTCCCCATCGACCCTGCCTTGAGTGTGACAGGGGGCAGTGCCCCAACGCCCCCAATCGGCCCTACCCTGAGTGTGGCTGAGGGTGGCATCACAACCTCCCGATCGCCCTGCTCTGTGCATGACAGGGGAAGGCGCCCCAACTCCCCAATCGGCCCTGCTCTGAGCCCAACCAGGGGCTGCACCTACAGATTGGGCCTGCCCTCTGCCACCCGGGAGCAGACCTAAGCCAGCAGGTCGTTATCTCCCTAGGGGTCCCAGACTGCAAGAAGGCACAGGCCGGTCTGAGGGAACCCCCCTTTCCCCTGAGTGCACAAATTTTTGTGCACCAGGCCTCTAGTCCTATGTAATAAAAATCTAATATGCTAAGTGTCCAGTTGTTCTATCATCCATTCAACCAATCAAACTGTAATATGCTATTGATATGCTAAGACTGCTCAACCGCTCTCTATGACGTGCATTGACCACCTGGGGGCAGATGCTCCAACCGGTAAGTTAGCTTGCTGCTGGGGTCCAGCCAATTGAGAGTGAGCAAGACGGGCCAGACACACCCTGGAACACTCCCGCAGTCCCTCCCCAGCTGCCAACCTCCCGTGTTCCTCCCCAGCACTGATCGTGCACTGGTGGGGTCCCTCGGCCTGGCCTTGTGCCCTCTCACAATCTGGGACCCCTCAGGGGATGTTGGAGAGCTGGTTTCAGCCTGCTTCCGCAGGCCAGGCCTAGGGACCCCACCAGCGCATGAATTCATGCACCGGGCCTCTAGTTGTAAAATAATAAATGAAACTCCATCATTTGTAAGCCAAGAGAGGGCAGGGGATTTTGACTGATTCATTGAGCTATTACTAAGAATAATGCTGGCCATAAACATGAATTAAATCAATGAGGAAGATCTATTTATTCTTTAACTAGAATACTTGTTAATGATCAAATTTCTATGTTAGAGATTTAACCAAACTTAGCTACTAACAAAGTCTCCTAGAAATAATATTTATTTACTTACTATTAATTGCTTCCTTTAAAATGGCAGCAGATACTTAAAAATCAAATAAATGTATTTAAATATGTTATAATTTTTATGTTTCTTCATTACATAAAAATACTACTGTTAGACAAAAAAGAATGTGTTTCACTTAATTATACTTTTAACATATAAGAGGTACAGTATAATTTTATATTTCAATTTAAAACAGCAATACTATTTGAAAAAGGAAGGAAATACAGATGATTATACAAAATATGGATTTAGGGCTAGAAGCAATATATGTATATATTTTTTATTGCTTGTTTCAGATAAAGAAGGCAACACTATTTCATAAAGCCCATTCAGTTCAAAAGGGAGAAAAAATGTTCCCATCCCCGAAAGGCAAGTTTTAAAATATATGGATATTGCGAACAAAGAAAAAGAAAAAAAGAAAGACTATCATCCTGGAGAACCTACTTTTGTGGAATAATAATAATTTTACAGCAAATGCCATTAATTTTGTGGCATAAATAAAAAGGATGCATATGCCATCACAATTTCCAGATGAAATAGCGTCTCCTCTCTCTCTCTCTCTCTCTCTCTCTCTCTCTCTCTCTCTCTCTCTCTCTCACACACACACACACACACACACACACACACACACACACCACAGACATGATAATTGAGGCTAGGTAGGGAGAAATGTGGAATACTATGGTTGAGAGGCTCTGTGTGTTTGATATTTTCTGGAATAATCTGTGAAGATGATTATACAAATATGTGATCATTTAAATATTTTAGCAGATTAACAGAGTTTGACTAGGATCATAAGGGGAGAAGAAAAAGATTTTAATGCATTCCCCCAAACAGAAGAGGAAAAGGGCTGATTAATTATTGGGAACTGTGTGCAGAAAAAGTCCATGATTCAGAGATACAAGTGAGTGTGTGAGGTCCTCAACTTTGGGTTTGCTTAGATGAGTCCTGCAATGGAGGCAGATAAGAAATCTAAGACCACTTTAACTTTAAAATTATATAATTTTTCACCAGAGTTATCAGCTTTATTATTTTTCATAAGATATTGCTACTTATTTAAAAGACAACTACTTCCTATATAATAAAGAGGTAATACGCAAATTGACCATCATGCCCTCGCACAAGATGGCCACCACCATGTGGGCAGAAGATGGCCGCCACAAGATGGCCAGGAGGGGAGGGAAGTTGTGGGCAATCAGGCCAGCAGGGGAGGGCAGTTGGGGTGACCAGGCTTGCAGGGGAGGGAGGGCAGTTGGAGGCGACCAGGCCTGCAGGGGAGGGCAGTTAGGGATGACCAGGCCTACAGTGAAGGGTAGTTGGGGGTGACCAGGCCTGCAAGGGAGGGCAGTTGGGGGGGGCCAGGTCTGCAGGAGAGGGCAGTTGGGTATGACTGGGCTTTCAGGGGAGGGCAATTGGGGGAGGTCTGGCTGGCAGGGGAGGGAAGTTGGGGGCATTTGGGCCGCAGGGGAGCAGTTAGGTATTAATCATATCAATCAGGCTGGCAGTGGAGTGGTTAGGGGGTGATCAGGCTGGCAGACAGAAGCAGTTAGGGGCAATCAGACAGGCAGGCAGGTGAGTGGTTGGGAGCCAGCAGTCCCGGATTGTGAGAGGAATGTCTGGCTGCCAGTTTAGGCCCAGTCCCTGTGGGATCGGGCCTAAACTGGCACTCAGACATCCCCCGAGGGGTAACAGATTGGAGAGGGTGCAGGCTGGCCTGAAGAACAGCCCCCAGTGCATGAATTTTGTGCACCGGGCCTCTAGTTACATATATATATGAAAAATCAATAAGAACCATTTGCAAAAGAATTATTAACCAATACATAGTCGCATACATACACATATATACATAAATTCACATATATTCATTCATACATGTAAATACATATATGTTACAACTATATATTATAACTATACTAGGGGCCCAGTGCACGAATTTGCGCACCTTGAAAGGAACTGTGGGCCACAAGACTGCAGTGGGCACAGGGATGGGTCTCAGCCCATCCTCTGCAACCCCACCCGCCCCCTCCTGCCATGGCCACCGGCCCCCTCTCTGCCGCTGCCGCTCCCACATGCTGATGGTGCCAGCCCTGTTTGCACCTGCTGATGGCGAGGAGAGATTGTGGCTGTTGCCAGCAGTGGGTGAAAGCGGGACCAACGCCTTCAGTAGGTGTGAGTGGCAGCTACTGCCCCGATCGCCCCTCAGGAGCAGGGGAAGGTGGAGAAGCCCTCAGAGGTGATCGGGTCCGGTGGCCACTGCTTGCACCTGCTGATGGTGCCCAGCAATCAGGGCCTGATTAGGGCTGGTGCCTGCAGCAAGTGTGAGTGCTGGGTGGGACCATGGCATGCAGGAACAAAGCATTTTTAGTAAACAGCAGAGGCTTGCCCCAATGACAGTGACCAGAGGCCCACCTTCGTCTGGTGCCCCCACTCACCTCCTTCACCATCCTCCCATGGCTGATGCCCACCATGATCCACACTCTGCCACCTGCTAACGATGCCTGCCATGTCCCACGTGCACCCCCTGGTGGTCAGCACACGTCATAGCAACCAATTGTTCGGTTGTTCCACCATTCAGTCTATTTCCATATTAGGATTTTATATAGATAGATAGATGTAGTATAACAGAAAATAATTCTTGAAATATTTCAAATGTAACAACACAAATGCTGAGCCATCACAGCTCTACAAGGGCTGTGAAGTCAGAAGAGACTTTAAGTTTTACCATCTGTTTGAGCATTCAAGCATTTTACAACTCCCTGCCAGTAGCAAATCTATGCTGTGTTGCTTCCTCCAAGAATTAAAAAAAAATAAATGTAAAAACTGTTGGAAATGTTGGAAGTTTTATCCATCTCTAAGGGTTATTATTAAGGCAATATTGCTCTTTAAAGGAATATTAATGATTTAAATTTTAATTCTTTTTGAAAGTCAGAACTTTTTCCTTTAGGACATTGTAAGCAATTGAAACTTGAAAATTTTTCATGATCAAAATAACCACAAGACAATGATTTCACATTACATGTTTACTTGTACTATCTGACCTAAATATTAAAGCTTTAAACTAAATTAGCACTGATAAAGTGCTCTGTCACCACGGATGTCTTGTCAGGCTGACCTTCCTCAGCCTTCTCCTTGGACCTTCCTGAATTCCTCTGCACTTTTCCAAAGAAATTGCCAGCAGGAGGCCAAATCCCTCTACAGAACAGTATGGACAGAACAAAGGTTTGGAATCAAGCATTCCATCCTGAGCTCTGACAATTACTACTTCTTCCTCGAACCTATACTTTCTCCTGCGTGCACGAGAAATTCTCATGTTGAAGGCTTGTAATTGGATCAAATTAGATAGAGTGCAGGGATTTCTTAGTCTACTGCCTAACATATAAGTACTCAGCAAACGGTGATAGTTTTCACCATGGCTCACTTGGGTTTGGATTTTAATTTATTTTTTATTGTATTCCTTCACACATTTTTTAACCGTTCATCATGCTTGCTAAAAGTATGGGTAAAAGCACAATGGGAGGTGATTATTACTTAAAAGAATAAGCACACATGAGGTGAGTGATCAGATAATCTTAATTAACTGAGAATAAACACTTCAATGTTTATTATTAAGTGCAGCAGGTATGTGGTAAAGTAAAACGAATTGAACACATAAAGTAGAAAATGGGAGGTGGATGATTTCTAGTGGTGACACTAAGGCTGTACAGTATGTGGGACATGGGGATGATTCTGTAATTTGTTCCACGTGGAAGTATGCTCTAGAAATTTTGGTAATTTGAAAGTATATCATTTATTTGAAACATTTCTATACACAGAGTTTATTTACATGAAGCATAAAACAAAGAAAACCTATTTTATAAGCAATGCATCATTATTGCAAATATAATTTAACTAGAGGCCCGGGGGTGTCTCTCAGCCCAGCCTGCCCCCTCTCACAGTTTGGGAGCCCTCAGGGGATGTCCTACTGTGGGAGGCGACCAGGCCGATCTGGAGAAGGTGCCGCCCCATCACCCTGCTCCTGCTGCCACTGCCAGCCACTGGCCCTCCTCGGTCATCGCAGCCTCTGTGGCTTTGTCCGGAAGGATGACCGGAAGGATGTCCGGAAGACATCCGGTCTATCTGGTCTAATTAGCATATTACCCATTTATTAGTATAGATTGCAACTTTAGAAACAAAAATGGGTTTTTTTTGGAAACATAAATATTTGATAAAAGTTATGAATGGCCTAAGAATATCACCAGGATTATTTATGTTGGCATGGTAGCCACTGAGCGACTCATGGATGAAATTTTATATCCTCAAGATAATATATTTAGCAATTAATTGCCTAACTTATATGTGAACTTGTCTTAGAGCAAGAGTAAATATGTATGTTAGAACAATCTTTCTCAGAAATATATCTTATTAAAATAAAATAAAGAAAACCTACATTTTACTACATATGTGGAAAATAACTATATCATAGGCCCATATAGCTACAACTTTGTGACCTAGTACCTGGATCTCATCCAAATGAGATTATAATCCCATGTCAGTGATAAGCAATGCATTATGCAATGTAACTTTCATTACTATCTATATATATATATAAAAAGCCAGCCACCGGAACACCATAATGACCAGAACGACCAGTCGCTATGATGCCCACTGTGGCCAGTGAACTGACCCGATCTGGGGGTGGGGCCAGTGGCAAACCCACCCGCGGCCCTTCCCCCTCACCCCAATAGGGGGTATGGCCAGCCGGTCAACCTCCTGCAGCCCCTCCCCCTGCCTGGCCCCACCCCAGATTGGCCCCTATCACCCAGATTGGCCTGTGGCCCCTTCCCCCAGCCTGCTCTGCTCCCGATTGGCCCCAGCACTCCGATCAGGGGCAGGGCTGGCTGGCCAACCACCCATGGCCCCTCCCCCAGGCCTCTGGTCCCCGATCGGCCACCCCAACCCAATCTGGGGGAGACCGCCTGGCCCACTGCCCACAGCCCCTCCCCATGGCCAGCCGCACCCCCAATCAGGCCCCACCACCCCTATTGACCCACGGCCTCTCCCCCCACCAGTTCCATTCCCCCATCCGTCCCCCCGACACAAATTGGGGTGGAGCTGGCCAGTCAATCTCCCACAGCCCTCCCCCTGCTGCTGACCCCTGATCAGCCCCCCTACCTCATTTGAGGGTGGGGCTGGCTGGCCCATCACCCACAGCACCTCCCAACAGCCATTCTCGCCCCCAATCAGTCCCCCCCCCCAATCGGGAGGGGGCCTTCCAGACAATCACCCATGGCCCCTCCCCCAAGCTGGCCCAGCCCTTATCAGCCCTGATTGGGGCCAGGCTGGCTGGACCCCACCCGTGCACAAATTCGTCCACTGGGACTCTACTATATAATAAAGCAGAAGTAAGAGAGAATTTGGGAGAGTAGGAGGAGAAAGAAGAGTATTAGGAACTAGAAGAGGGCTATGGATGATCCAAATAAGTAGCTAAAATGACAGTTTTCAGCCCATTCTAACTTTTTGTTTTCAGGAAAAGAATAATATAAGCTATATAAGCTATTTCCCAATTAAATGTGCTTTAAACTCCTGTCATTTTAGCATGATATGAGAAGTGACATTTTGATATCTCTAGTTTTGCTAGAGACAAACTATGTCTATTAACAAAATACATGAGTATTAGAGGTTGCAATGTATTTATCAAAACACAGCATAAGTATCTGTTTAGCTGGAGCAAAGAAACATGCACATCCTTCCTGCAGTAATATTTGGGCTACAACAATAGCCCTATTGTGTTCAGCTCTTTCCTCACTTGGTACATTTCCCAAATGCAGATATTCATGGCCAGCTAGGCTCACCCTAGGCCTAGGACATACATCGTGAGGAAGAGCCCCGGAATTATTTCAAGTAAACCCCCATTTTCCCTCTTTCTGAACTTATTAGGGTGACACTGGTTAATAAAACCATGCAGGTTTCTGGTGCACAATTCCACAACATATCACACTGTTTTGTGTGTTCACCACCCTAAGTCAAGTCTCTGACAATCACCATTTATCCCACCTATATCCTCCTCCACCTCCCTCCACTGGCTCCTCCCCCAGGAAATACCACACTATTGTTTGTGTCCAGGAGTTTTTGCTTTTTTCCTTTTTTGCTCAATCCCTCCACACCTCCCCCCACTCCCCCCACAGCTGTCAGCCTGCTGTTTATGAAACTGTCACTATTCGGCTTTTATGTTTATCTTGTTCATTAGATTCCGCATCTGAGTGAAATCACATGGTACTTGTTTTTCTCTGACCTGCTTACTTCACTTGCATAATATTCCCCACATTCATCCATGCTATCACAAAGGGTCAGATTTCCTTCTTTTACAGCTGAGTGGTGTGCCATGGTATAAATGTACCACAGCTTTTTTATCTACTCATCTAGTGATGGGCACTTGGGCTGCTTGCAGATCTTGGCTACTATAAATAATGCTGCAATGAACATAGGGGTGCATATATTCTTTTGAATCAGTATTTTGGATTTCTTTGGATACATTTTCATAAGTGGAATCACTGGCTCACAAGGCAGTTCTGTTTTTATTTTTTTTGAGGTAACCTTATACTGCTTTCCACAGTGGCTACACTAAACTCATTCTTAATAGCAATGAAATAATGATTATGAAGTTATGTTTTAACAAGATTGTTGTGAGCACAAAACAAGAAAATCCAAGTAGAGTGCTTAATATAAGTTGAAGAGTAAGAGTCACTCATAAAAGCTAAATTTGGTTTAATTATTTACATAACAAAACATCTTAAAATGGATTAATGCTAGGATTATTTTATTTCAAGTAAATAAAAATCTGTGGATGAGTGACCTTCCAAACCTTCTGCTAGCAGCAATAATTACTAGTATTAATAAAATATAGCTGTGAATGCATATTATATTTATTAAATATGTTGGCCTCTGCATACCTCTCCAAGATTATTTCATAAGAAAAGTTTATTATGTGTGACAATACCAAGATGATATATGCAAACACTGTTTACAAGGAATTCACAAAATATGAGGATTGTTTTTATGATTTCTCTTATCTACCTAATCAGATATCTTAAGCAGATGTTTCCATCTACCTCTTTCAGAAATGGAAAATACTCAATATATTTTATATTCTCTGCCTATGACTACTCAACCTCTACCCATTTTTCTTATTTTAAATCTAAAAAGAAAAGAAAATAGTTTTAAAAGTACAGTCCTTCAGCTTTATCTTGACTTTCAAACCCCTTATCTTTTCTTCTCAAGTCCCAATCTCTGTGTAATCTCATCCTTATAAGTAATAATAGTGATTCAATAAATAAAGTCACATAGAAAACTTAATGAATGTTAAAAGGTGGTGCTGTGGGGTATGGCTCCACAGAAAAAGGAAGAAAACAGGACACTAACAAGGGTGCATACCCACAGAAGTGAAATTAGAGAAAGGGATTGGTTGACAATGTTGATGCTCTAAGGGAAGTATAGATGAAAAAAGAGGGCATTATGGAGTCATCTCCCTGATGTAAAAAGAGATAGATTACTTTTTACATTTGTAAGTGTGGGGGGGTGGTGAGAGTCATGGCCGAAGCTGCCTGTTTCTACCAGGGGTGGGAGATGGAGAGAGAGAGAGAGAGGACTAGAGAGGAGAGAGAAAGTTAGCTGAGGGAGGGGGGACAGTGAGATATCAGATGTCCTTGGCTTTCACTATCTCTGAAGAGAGACACTGTATCCCCACGGAAACTCAGTGCTTGAAAGAATTTACTGATGCTCTGGATTTTGAAAAAATACAATAATCAGTGACAAGACTTTAATTTCCATTTTTCACAGGTCCTGAGCAATGGGAATTTCAGTTGGTTTGGTGTCATTTATCCTAATGCTTTTAACCTGTTCTGCAAGACTTCAATTAAATGTTCTTTTTCATTATCCCAAATCCCACTGTCAAGTCTCAGTGTAATCTGTGTATCTTTTTTCTTTACTCATTGAAAATGCATGAGTAAATGCAGTCGATTTTTCCTCTATACTGCCTTGCATGTCTGTTCCTTTCTATTCCCATTTCCACCAGTGTCTCCTATAACCTCCCCTTAACTTGTGCTTTCTTTCAGTCATTTATTTTCTGTTTCAAGACCTGATGCATCTTGCTGACTACTATCAGATACGTTTTCTTTAACATCACAATTCCTTTCTGGTTAGTTCTTGATTGAATGCCTATTAGACTCCCATTAACTTAGAATAAAGTCCAATCTTCCGAGCCTAATTATTCAGTTTACTTCAATTTATTTTACTTTCTTTGCCTGACTTTCTATTATGCTTTTGAAAGTAGACTAGTTTCCTGGTGTTGACTTCTCTGAAATTGCCATCTAAGCAAATGACATAAACTACTCCAGTAAAACTCAAGTCTCAGGTTGTCCATTGGCCTTCTTTGACCCTTCAGGTGAGTTGATGGCAGGAGCACTGCATATTTTGATCATGCCTCAGATTATATATCTTATCTCATGCATAAATTTATTGAAATATTTCAATTTTTAATTTTTAACTATATTTTACAGTCTTGGAAATAAAGACACATTTAGCTTAAACTAATGTTTTATCAGAATTAAGAACACCATATATATTCACAATATTTTACTAAAGAAAGTGATATTTAGAAATTAATAATAAAAAATAAGTAAAACAAAACATTCATTACTGAAATTTACTTGGAAAACTTTGGATTCCAAATTATAATGAATTGATATAAAAGAAGATAATTCAGAGTGAAAATAGAAATTTAATATTATGTAGCATTTGCTATATTTAATAGATGGGGCTAAAATGTATCCACAGAAAACCTCATTATGTGATCACGAATGTACTTTTTGTATTTTGGTTGTTTTATTGCTAAGAGTTATGAAAGAAAGAAATAAAAATGTAAAGAAAAAATTGAAAGATAAAACAAAGAGAGAGGAAGGAAGGGAGGGAGGAAGAAAGCGAGGCAGATGAGTGGAACTCATTTGCAAATGGAGAGCTGAGCTTGCGTGGTGTGCAGTAGAGTATCAGGAGTTTCAGAATAAGACGTTCCTGTACTTGCATCAGGGGTGTCTCATCTAATAACAGGATAGTTTAGTCTCTATAAACCTCAGGTACTTCCATGATTTTAATTAGGATTAAAGTTAACAAATGTAAAGACTCTAGTAAAAAAGCAGTAACCTTTGATCATTGAAAAACAGTAACCTTTGATCATTCAAAAGTCCTATTACTATCACATTTGTACTTGGTAGAGTGTCTGTTAGAATATAGGGAATGAGTGCCTGTTGACTAAATGAATTGATAAACTAATGAATAATTACTAAAATATAACTGTCTACTGAAATACTAAAATTGAAAGTTTGTTAAGACTCCATGTTTCCTAAATGATTTTGGTAATATTTTAAAACATTGACTTTATTAAGTGTTTAATGTTGTTGAAAATAAAATAAACCATATGATGTGTTTATTTGTAGATAATAACAATTTTTAATATATTTTTTATGTATTTCAGAGAAGAAAGGAGATGGAGAGAGAGACAGAAACATCAGTGATGAGAGAGAATCACTGATAGGCTTCCTCCTGCTTGTCCCCTACTGGGGATCAAGCCCACAACCGCAACCTAGGCATGTGCCCTGACCTGGAATCTAATTGTGACCTCCTGGTTCATAGGTCAACACTCAATCACTGAGCCAAGCTGGCTGGGTTAGATAATAACAATTTTATTCTCAATTTTTGTTGTCTTTCCTACATTTGGAAAATAATATATGTGTATAATTTATTTTAAACTGGTTAAACATTTCTTAATATTTATTAAATTTTACATGTAAACATTACTAACCATTTAACTTGACTTTGAGTGGAAACTCTCAGTCAGTTCACAAGTAACTATTCTAAAACACATCTTAGAAGATTTTAAATTAATTTTTTCATAGCAAAAGAAATGAATTGCAAAATATAGATTAAAATTACTAACTACCCTATCTATGCATCCTATTTATCAAATTATTTGTCTTTATTATAATTGAGTCCCAGAATTTTATAAAAACTATCATTTATGTTAAAAAGAACTGTCAAAATCCGGCAAAGAAACCAACCAATATAAAAGGTTGAAATAAAAGATAAAGAAGAAAACTTTAATCTTTTGTTTTATTATTGTATTTCAGTAGCGCATTATCAACACATTTTATAAGAACGTTTGCTATGCCATATTCTTCACAGATAATGCTTCAGGCAACGAAAATCAACTTTGATTAACTATTATTGTTTGTTATCTGTACTCAATGTTTGAAATGTCATAAAGCATGTCTAAAAAATAAAACTAGGGATTTGATAACTGTGCAGTTATCTCTCAAAGGAATGAGAGAAAATATAAATTCAGAATTTAAATGATTTTTACTACCCATTCATGTACTGTAATAAGAAGAATGTTTTGAGTGATAGAAAATAAAATTGCTTCTGGAATTAGGGAAAATATTCAGGAATTAAGTTATTTATAAACACATACTATCTTTCATCTAACTATTAACTTATTTAACACATTTATTGGTATAGTTGTGAATGTGTATTTTATCCACCTAGCAATATGAGACTAGGGTTGAATGTCACCTAAGAGTAAAAATGGATGTACATGGCTATGTTGGCAAGGTTGAACACTGGAAGGCTCAAGAAAAAGGGACAGTCTAAATAGCCATGTCCAAGAAGGCATACCAGAAACAAGAATTAAAACCAAGTTGAACCACATGATCTCACTCATTTATGGATAATAAAGACCATTATAAACTGATGAACAAAAATAGATACAGACACAGAGCAACATCGAAGAGACTGTCAAACTACAGTGGGAAGGCCGGGGAGGGTTGGGGGGTGGGAGTGGGGGTAAGAGATCAACCGAAGGACTTGTATGCATGCATATAAGCATAACCAATGGACACAAGACACGCGGGGGTAAGGGAGGCCGGGGAAATGTCAAAGGGGGGTGAGGAGGAAACATATATAATACTCTTTTTTTAAAAAATATATATTTTATTGATTTTTTACAGAGAGGAAAGGAGAGAGATAGAGAGTCAGAAACATCAATGAGAGAGAAACATCGATCAGCTGCCTCCTGCACATCTACTGGGGATGTGCCCGCAACCCAGGTACATGCCCTTGACCGGAATCAAACCTGGGACCCCTCAGTCCACAGGCCGACGCTATATCCACTGAGCCAAACCAGTTTCGTCTGTAATATTCTTTGTAATACTTTATGCAATAAAAAAATTTCAAAACCAAGTTTAAGGGTCTCCTGTAAAGAAAAGGCACAAAAAGCAAATGATTTCATGATTCCAACCATGGAGAAGTTGGCTGAAACAGATGGGAGGGATCTATCTTAAATAGAGGGCTAACAGCCAAGCCCACAGGCAAAATAAGTAGTCCTTAAAGATAACCTACCAAGTTGGATAGTAAAACACATTCAAAATTCCCATATAGAGAGATATAAAATATGACCCAGTTCTTGGTAGTCTAGGTAGAAAAAAAACACAGAGATGAGCAATTAATTTAGGGTGATGAATGAAACATGACATGCAAGGCATACCAGGCACAGACAGCGGAGAGGGAAGAACTCTACAGGAGATGAAGATCAAGGGAAGCTACTGGGAAGGATGCCCAAGTTGGCTCTGCATTAACGAGCACAACTTCTTCAGGTGACACACTGGACAAACACCAGGACAAAGCTTAAAATGCATGTTTTGTTTGAGTAGCTTTTAAAGTTGCCATGTTTGTTAATCGGGTAAAAGTTTAGTAGGTGAGTTTGCATAGGAAAGCTGGGTGAATTAAGGAGCACTTTCAGGCCAGGCTAAAACATTTGATCACTTTAGAATTACTTGTTTCTATCGTTTATTTTTCAGAAAGAGTACTCTTGGGGAAAAATGCAAGTTCAGGGAGGAAGTGAGACCACTTAAGAGGCCACTATAATTGTCAAAATATTAGAACATGAGAGCCTTAACTGATGAAACAGTAAGGCACTAGTATAGAGAAAGGGACTGACACAACATGCTAGTATAACTAACAAGTAGCATAGATAGAACTGACCTATTGAATGGGTATAAATATAAAAAATGTGATAAAGAAAGGGAATCCAGGTTGCATCTCAAAATTTGGTTTGAGCAATTAGGTAGAAAATGAACAGAGAAGAGTGGATGGGATAATTATCTTTTAATTTTAGAGATTAGATTAAGGACCTATGGGATAATTTCAAATAACCAAAAACAGACTGAAATAATTTTACTTAAAACATCCACTCAAATCACAAAACCTTTCAGTGAACTGTCTATCAATTTTGATTGTATTCCTTCAATTTTCATTTTACTTCAATTTTTTGTCATCTTCCATAATTTATTTTGATTTAAAGGATTTGAAACTATCTCTAGAGTGGATAAATACTTTCATATCACCTGTTCTTAAAAAAACAACTAAAAATATAATGTACCACATTACTTTATCAATTATTTACATGTATATTCAATCAAAGGCAAATTATATGGTCGATAATCACTGGAATGCCACTCAATATAGCTGAATTTTAACATCTTAAAATATTACAAATGGCACACTTATGATATTATTGAAACATTCAAGCTGTTAAGGGCATAAAATTACATCTATTTTTGTTAGTGGTTTGCAAGAAGCTATCATGTGATTATTATTGTTTTATCCCAGTGTTTTAAATGAGCTATGGACAATGGGAAATGACTACGTATGATCTCAATAATTAAGTACTGGTCACACTAACCCTTCAAAATAGAGCTTAATTAAAGTATTCATATTTAAGTAATACAGAGAAAATAGTAACTGGAAGTTTCTTTTGAATATTCAAATATATTTTCTTCTTATTCACACATCAATTTATTTGACATATCCAATCTCTCTCTCATTATTCATTTTTTTCTTAGCTACCTCAAGGAAGCAGGTTAAAAATAAAATCAGAATTTCCATTTCCCCCCTCACTTATTTGCTAAAATTTGATGTATAACACAGCCTTAGACCATAATGTGTAATCTCATCATTTTTAATTTTATATAAAATTAGTGGGGACAATGTTGACTTATTTTTTAGTTAGAAATAAGTAATGCCATATTTGGAGCTCTTAAAATCAAGTCTCTATTCTCAATAACACTAAACTGCATGAGCTGACCCTCAGTAACAATGTGAATGATATTATAAATCCATCTTTTTAATCATAATAAAGCTTAGGTATGTGAGGTTCTAAATCCATTAAAATGTTCATAAACATTTCTCCACAAGAGCATGTATTGCTAGTATATTTGATTCATTGTTATACATTGGACCCCATTAGCAACTTGCTCTAATAGTTGCTGTCAGAAACAGGAAAATCCTGAAACTACTGATGATTTATACATCGACTATACAAAGTAGTACTGCTTAAAATTAAATAACTTGAAGTTAATTTGCCAGGATCTGCACAGTGATTACAAAAAAAAAAAAAAAGGTGGTTACATGTTTGAAAATTTAACATTTTTTTACAAGCCTAAAAATATTACATTTATTACATTAAAATATTTATATTATGAAGAGCCATAAAGTAACAAGCCATTTTTTATTCATGCTAAAAATATGTCAATTAAGTGTATAATACTATTTTTCTATGAGAGATTTGTATATAAGTTTGGCTACTTAAAACAGGGTAAACAAATTAATTATAATTCTCTAAATGTAATTTGGCATATGCCACCTTTCACTCTTGGGGTTCATAGTGGAGGAACAAGAAAGAGACGTATGATGAAAAATTTGGATAGAGCTTGTTATTTAAAATATTAATTATTAAAAATAGTGCAAACATAAAACTGCTGAGGGCCTTACATTTGTCACCTGATGACAAATTACAAATATCCCAATGCCAGTGAGAAATAAAGCTGAACACATTAGAAATGGCAAGACATTTTATTCAGACTACCACAGTGTGAGAGACTGACTTTACTGTAAATTGGGCTCAACCTTGCTAAAACAAAAGGAAGGATTCTTTTTAAATGCTGAGGTGTGCAAAAGTACAAGTGCTGGAGGACTCTAAGGGGGTGGTCAGTGTGACTGGGCCACCTGTTTGGTAAGGGGTGCTTATCGAAGTCAGGTTCCTACTCCCCCTCAGAGCCTGGGAGCCAGGGGCCTATTTTTCTTGATTACATTTCAAAACGATGGCTCCCAGGTCCTTGAGAAAGATATTTCTGGGTTGTGACAGATGCATTACAGAGGAAAAGAGATGGATTTACAACTGCAAGTTTTCTAAAGGAAATGCTCTAAGAAAAGGTAAGTCAGAAGCCTTTAGTCAGGTTCTGCCTGGAAAAAACAGCCAATTCTTTGGCAGTACAGGAGCTTCCTCACGCAGGCTGTGGGAGTCAACCTAGGGATGCAGAGCTGAGCTCTTCGGAACTACACCAGTGTGTGTTCAAGTCTCTTAGTATGTGAGGTATATGAAACAGTTCGAGTTGCGAGTTAGTAGTTCTCATGGGCCAAGTGTGAGGCCCAGTTGAGAAGAAGGCTCAGAAGAGCATGACTAAACTTTTGTCAAAGAGGAAGCTTTTGTCATGGAAAGCTAATAACAATAAATAATAACAAACTTAATGACAACAAGTAATGTCTCCCTACAGTGTTAATGTGTCTAGAGGATATATGGTACAGTTAAAGTATTTAATAATAAAGATTCTATATTTTTTAGGCAAAAATTTACCCAGACAGAAACAATGAAGAAGAAAAAAAAACTGAGACAGCTAATGGGATCCGGATAGTGCCTAGTTTCCCTCCTTCACACTTGTACCCTACCCTATAATAAAGAGCCTACTGTCCCTTTATCTCCTGTGTCCCTTGAGGAGGAGAACAACTCTCAGGTGAATATTACTCTAAACAGTCCAAAACTAATAGCTGTGTTTTGTGTTTTCATATTGACCTACACATGGATGTGGATAAATAATGAATAATAATTTTCCTTAAACTTCTTTTCAAAAGTTTGCATACATATGCTTATGAATAAATTAAAAATTCAAATTTGTTGTACTGTATAATGGAGCCATCAATAATTTTGAAATTACTTGCAATTTCCATAGTTTGTAACTTGATGTATAGAGGGTCATAGAAATACAACCTCAGAAGAAGAGGTCTACGAGGAGGAACATATATTATTTGGCTTTAGATTCTTAAAATATTATTTAGTCAAAGGACTGAAACTGAAAAGGTGTTTTTTGAAGCAGAGTCTAAATGTTTTCCTTATAATATCGAAAGGGGGAAAAAAGGCCTAGAAACGATTTTTTTAGAGAAAACTTATCTGTTCTAGAATGCTAGACTGACATTCTTTTATTTCTGTATCATTTTGGCTTTATGATTTTTTTATACAAGTTAACTAAATACAAAATATCAATGTCATTTTTGTTGAAAAAATTAGGTTTAATTATTATTCTTTATAGGAATGCCCAATATATAATTATCTTACCAATTATATTTTGGATGTGATTCATTTAATTATATGCAACATTGAGTAAAGGATCCAGAGAGTAATCATAATTAAATATAATTTATCTTTCAATAAAAATTAAAGTTAGAATAAAGTAAAAAACTGACAACATTTTAACATTGATGATTTTTTAGGAAATCAGGGCAAACATTTAGAACTATTTACTATTAATATTGTAAAAATTCAATATCATTTTGAATTAACTGCTTGCAATTCCAAACACAATAAGCCCACAACTAAATTCATGATGTCCCCTCTAATTGTGGTCCTTTTAAAATTTCTCTATCAGTGAATGATCCTACTCTATAACTACTTACACCCACCTATGCCTCCCATTATTCTACTCCTTCCGGGATTCCAATAAATAACACATCACATGTGTGTATGTGTCTTTCTGTGTGTAATTTCATCTTTTTAAATCTCTCAACTAGTCTCTAGATCCAGTTTCATTCCCCACACACCCTCAACACCCTCAGAGTTTAAACTACCATCATCTCTTGCTTGGATTATGCCATAGGGGTGTGTGTGTGTGTGTGTGTGTGTGTGTGTGTGTGTGTGTGTGTGTGTGTGTTTAAATATATTTTTATCAATTTCAGAGAGGAAGGGAGAGACAGAAACATCAATGATGAGAGAGAATCAATGATAGGCTGCCTCCTGCACACCCCACACTGGGGAACAAGTCCACAACCCAGGCGTGTGCCCTGATCAGGAATTGAACCATGATCTCCTGATTCAAAGGTCAGTGCTCAGCCACTGAGCCATGCCAGCAGGGCTATGCCATAGGTGTTTATCTTAAGTTGCTATTTTTTTCCCATCAGTCTTCACACAAAGCCTTGCTTCTCACTATAGGTAGTGATCTAGTTTAGAATAAATTGAATCATATTGTCACACCTTTTCCCCTACTTCTGCTCCTTCTTTTAAAACTCCAATATTTTCACTTAAAATTAAGACTAAAATGACTGTCATTGGCCAACAAAGGTTGGTCCCTATAGGTTTCCTCAGTAGCATCAGCACTTGATTTAAATTGCCTTCATTCAGACCCTTGATCACACCATCCTAACTTCTGGTCATGAAGCCTTACATATTACTTCTTCCATCCTCAGATGGAACTCCTTGCCCAACCCTTTTCATAGTACCTGGCATATAAAATCGACCCAATTAAAATTTGTTGAGTGAATAAATAATTAAGTGAATAAATAGTGTATAAAGCAATTAATGCATTAGACATATTACATGTGTATTAACAGAGATCTAATGGAATAGGAAAAATATCCGCTAGCAACGATGCTGTGATTTATATGAAAATCCATTTCAATGCCTGAAGCAATTATGATTATGTCATAAACCAGAATAGTCATAATGGACTCGGATCAGGATAGCAGTGGCAATTCATTTTACGTTGTTCTTATGTCCTTACATTTTAAAGCAAAATCCATTGAAAAATAAAAAGTCAAAAGTATATATTCGGCACTAAATGACAAAAAATATATTTTATATAAAAAGTATCAGTTTTTATTTTTACCCAAGTTTATTCCTTATAAATGTCTGTTGTAACCTCACAACCTGAAGGAGAGGATTTATGATAAAGCTTGGTAAACTTATTCTAACATAAGTCCTTTTATTTATTTTAGAATCATATCTTCCAATAATTCCTTATATTAAACATTTTCAAAATGATTTCCAAAGCTCAAATCTGAAAGGATGTTCTCCAAATACTTAGAAAAATACACTGCTAAGTGAAACAAGCCAGTTGGGGAAAAACAAATACCATAAGAACTCACTCATATGTGGAATCTAATGAACAAAATAAACCGATGAACAAAACAAAAACAGAGGCATGGATACATGAAACAGACTGACAGCTATCAGAGCAGCATAGAGAGGGGATACTGGATGAAAGAAGGTGAAGGAACTATATATATGACACACAGTCACAGACAGCAGTGCGGTGGATGGCCAGAGGGAAGAAGGGTGTAGGGGCTGGGTGAAGGTGAGTTAAGGCAGGCAGGAAACTGGGTATATCTGTAATAGTGTCTACAAAGCTAAAAAAATAAAAAATAATAATAATAATGAAAACGTTGCAGAATTTCCAGAAAGAATATTTTTACTTTTTCTAGCTCATATTATTAAGTTCTGCAACAGATTTGATTGGTTAATATAATTTGCTAATAGATTCAATGCATGTGTTGAAAAACTTGGAATATATCCAGCATTATGAGAAAATTCTATTTTGAAATTCTCCGAGGTTAGAATATCATTTTTGCCTCTGTATATGCTTTTAAATTCACTTATTTCTCTGCATCTTTAATTTTAAAAGAGTATGTCACATATTTTTTAAATGCAGACTTTTTTCTCTGTTAGAGAAATATGTTTTATAATTTGGTATAGATCCAAAAAATGTCCATTTGAAATCTGGGTACAGGAATCACATAAGCATAGAATTCTAAATGAGGTCAAAGTTCACTTAATATGTTTTTAATATTCTAAGTCATTGATTTAAAAAAATATTCTTTACTTTTACTCTAACAAAATAAGTCAGCAATCTTAAATTGTTGCATTTCATATCATAATACATGTGTCCAAAGTCAACAAGATGTAATACTATTGACATTTTCCATTCTTAGGGAACGAGGTTGAACCTCCTCTGTTTTCAAAGTTCTTTCTCATAAGATTCTAGTTACCCTTATTAGCAACTCCATCATTTGGCCAGTTGTTATGTCCATTCATTTTTTTCTACTTATGAGATAGGGCTGGTAGAAAATTTAAAATTACAGAGTTTCTCTGCAAGTATATTTGCATAATATATCTTTTAACATTAGCATGGGCATTGTACTTCAAAAAATCTTAAAGAATTTTCAGTAAATAGAAGCTGATTTTTTTAGTCTTTAATATGTAAATTAGTCTTTAAGTGTATTTTTGTTTCTGTTTTGGAATGAAGCATTAATATTATACAATGAACAGAAATACATCATGATGTTTTCAAATGTCATTGTTTGGGAACCTAGAGTGTCAAAAAGCATCCTTAAAGAGGATGGAAAGGGCTGCTCCTCTCAGGTTTAATGTATCTAAGAAGCTCTCAGTAATAAATACATGTTGCATGAACTGGCTCAGTGCCAGTATCAGCAGTTCACTGGACAATATTCTTTCTTGTTTTCTTTTTCTGGGACTATATCTCACTTTATATATTCAAATGAACTCCAACGGAAATAAAATTTAATAAATACTATTTGACAAAGGTCCTACATCAAATTTAAGTCTTAGTAATTTCAAGAATTGAAAATATTTTTAAACTTCACTCTCATTGGGAAGATAACTGAATGGCATATCTTTAAAATGTTCCCATATGATAACAGAAGAAAGCTTTGGAGGCATTAAAATAGGTACATGATCACTCTGGAAATTTTTATAAGAATGCGTTCTGGGAAATCTGGTTAAGATTATCTTTTTAAAGTAGATGCATGAGTTAGAAATCTGTTATGAAAAAAAATACTCATTTTATAAATAACAAGAGTTAAGCAAGGGAGAGAGAAAGAGAAGAAACATCTGCATATCCTATATAATAAAAGAGAAACATACAAATTAACCATCCCTCCACTACACTCAAGCCACACCCACAAGCCATGCCCACCAGCCAATCAGGAGCAAGTATGCAAATTAACCCAACTAAGATGGCGGTGGCCACAGAGCTAGAGCGAGCAGGAGGCTTGGGTTTCCCCTGGCGATGGAGGAAGCCAAGCTTCATGCCTGTCCTGGCTGGACATGGGCTCCACTCAAGGTTACAAAGTTTCAATTATAGAAGTTAAATAAATCTCAGAGAAAAAAAAAAGAATAAAAGGAGAGGCTGGGAGCTGGGTCACCGGAGTGTATGGCCAGCCTAAAAATGGCCATCAGCCCCTCACCCAGGCTGGCCACACCCTCATGGGGTGAGGGTCCCCGATGGGGGGCTTGGCCAGCCTGCAAACAGCCATCAGCTACTCACCCAGGCTGGCCAGGCACCCCAGAGGGACCCACACCCTGATCTGGGACATCCTTCAGGGCAAACCAGCTGGCCCCTACCCATGCACCAGGTCTCTATCCTATAAAATAAAAGGGTAATATGCAAACTGACCCTAACAGCAGAACCACTGGAAATGACTGGTCACTATGACACACACTGACCACCAGGGGCCAGACGCTCAATGTAGGAGCTGCCCCCTGGTGGTCAGTGTGCTCACACAGGGGGAGCTCTGCTCAGCCACAAGCCAGACTGACAACTGCCAGCACAGCAGTGGTGGTGGGAGCCTCACCCGCCTCTTCAGCAGTGCTAAGGATACCTGACTGCAGCTTAGGCCTATTCCCCGCTGGCAAGTGGACATCCTCTGAGGGCTCCCGGGCTGCCAGAGGGATGTCTGACTGCCAGTTTAGGCCCGATCCCCAGGGAAGCGGGACTAAGACTGCAGGTGGACATTCCCTGAGGGGTCCCAGACTGTGAGAGGGCACAGGCCGGGCTGAGGGACCCCCCCCTGAGTGCACAAACTTTGGTGCACCGGGCCTCTAGTTAGTAAATAAAGATTAATAAGAAGGAACTAATAAAAGTTCCTCTGTGTAAAGAAAAACTAATGAAAATTGACCTAAAGTTGAAGAAGGTAAAATAAAAAAAAGAAGAAGAAAGAGATATAGATACCAATGGCTACTGAGTTTGTATGCTATGCCAGAAACCTTAATAAATGCAGCTCGCCGAAACTGGTTTGGCTCAGTGGATAGAGCATCAGCCTGCGGACTGAAGGGTCCCGGGTTCGATTCTGGTCAAGGGCATGTACCTGGGTTGCGGGCATATCACCAGTGGGAGATGTGCAGGAGGCAGCTGATCGATGTTTCTCTCTCATCGATGTTTCTAACTCTCTATCTCTCTCCCTTCCACTCTGTAAAAAATCAATAAAATCTATTTTAAAAAAATATAAATAAATAAATAAATAAATAAATAAATAAATAAATAAATGCAGCTGAGAAATTCACAGGCTAGATGAACAGAAAATCATAAAAAGAATTATAGTACACAGAAAGGAGTGTGTGGAAGTTATAGTGATTGTTTGATTGTTCTAAGAAAATTAAAGAAAAATATTGATTAATGATGAGCAAACATTAAGTCTACCTTCAATTTGAAAACATAACTACTATAATAGGTAAAATATGTACTTATCCTTTTCTATATACCAGAAAGCATGCTAAGCTATCTACATGCATAACATCAGTTAATCCTAACAGCAATCTAATAAAAAGTTGCTATTATCCTTGTTTAACTGATGGAGATCTAAGTCTTAGGTTATATAGCTCATCAAAAATTATATATTGATTTTGCCAGGATTTGAAAAAGTTCTATCTGATTCTAAAGCTCATCCCATAGATAATCTCCCATATCCAAGAATACCAGTGCTTTATCACCTATTAATCCTCTTATGTTTCTTTTGCTTTGGCATACACATGAAATTTATATGTGTCCCATTTAAATCTAATGTAGTGCCTCATGCATTTTCTAAGTCACTCAAACCTGTTTGATTTAAAAAATCGTTCTTGCCAGAGGAAAAGGTGGGTGAGTGTAGGTGGAAGAAGGTAAAGTGGTAGACAGAGACTTGACTTTAGGTGGTGAGGGAATGAGGCAGTATGCAGATGATGTGGTATAGAGTTGTATACTCAAATCATGTATGGTTGCATTAACCAATGCCACCCCAATAAATTAAATTAAAATATGTTTATGACTAAAGCACAACTGACTTGGGCTTTACCACCCTTCTAATTTGGCAGCATAAATGCCATCCATTTAAATTCAGCTTCTCAAAATGTACAGTAGATTGATTTATACTTGCCATGCATTTTTGTCCCTTTTGCTGATATTTCATATGAAGTAGGCAATAACATTCATGAGGTTGAAAAATATATCTTTTATGTTTTCATCCCCAGAACTTAGCATAAAAATGGGATGTAGTAGATGTTAATAATTATATATTAAAGAAATGGTCATATAATCAGAAATGAGCATAGCTTGCCTCATTCTCCTAAGGTTTCATGGATCAGTGTTTATACTATTGTACTTCATAAGCCCTATAACACTCTGTATTAAGGCTATAAAATACAGTGTTTGAGAGTGTGGCAGCTTGAACTAGGCTGCCTGAGCCAGGATTATTCTAGCTACATTTATTCCTTTGATGGATGCAGTTGCCCAGTCTCTCCGGATGGTCATACCAAATATATTAATAGCAAACCTTAAATCCTATATTTTTGTCTTCTCTATATCGAACACCAGCAAACTCTTTTGTCTACACCTTCAAAATACATCCATGGCAACCAATTTTACCACTGGTGTCATGAAGACCTAGTCTAAGCTATCTTCATTTTCTGCCTGGAATACTGTTAGTAAATTTCTCATTGGTCACCCTGACCTTGACCGCTGATCCTCAACACAAGGGCCAAAGCAATTTTATTAAAAATTGACTAAAATCCTTTAACTCCTCTGCTTGAAGCACTGGTAGCTTTCTATGTCCTTAGAGTTGCCTACAATGCCTTGTTAATCAACTTCCCCCATAACCTCTCTGATTCTATCTCTTCTCCCTCTCTCCCTCAATCAGCTCAACATTTCAACATTTGCTTCTGATTGTGTTCTTCGAACACACTATATATACCATGGAATATTTCTGGGCCATAGAAAGGAATGAAATTTTACCGTTTGCAACAGCATGGATGAACCTAGAGGGTATTATGTTCAGTGAAATATCAGTCCGAGAATACAAACGCCATATGATTTCACTTTTAGGTGGAATCTAAAGAACAATATATACAAACAAAATTGAAACAGACTCAGCGATAACTATGTATGATGCCAGTTGGGTCCTGAAAATATCAGGGGGAACACTAGGTAAGGTATATGATTTCTAACCACTATGATTCACACCTAAAACCAATACAAAATAATATTAAAAGTTTACAAAATTAAAACAAAACAAAATAAGGAAAACCACCAGTCATGTCCTCATCTCAAGGATTTTTTAGTCACTGTGTGCTCTGTCTTTGAAGCTCATCCATAGGAGTCTCCATGGCTTTGTCCCTCATTGTTTTCAAAACTTTACGCAAAGAGTATCTTCTAAGCATGTCCTTCCCACATTATCCTTTATAATTATATTTTCCTATGTATTGCTTCTACCTTTTACCTGAGTATAGTTAGTAATACTGTATTGTAAACTTGAAATTTGCTAAGAGATTGGATCTTACGTGTGCTCGCCACACTAAAGAATGGTAACCATGTGAGGAGAAGGATGTGTTAATGTATTCACCTTATAAGTGAAAATAAATTTGTATTCTTTGCCAACCACTTCTCATTTAATTTTTTTTCTCTCTTTATTAAGGTATTACATGTGTCCTTATCCCCCCATTATCCCCTCACTCATGCCCTCACCCCCTGGTGTCTGTGTTCATTGGTTAGACTTATATGCATGCATATAAGTCCTTTGGTTGATCTTTCCCCCTTACCCCACCCTCCCCCACCTTCCCTCTGAGGTTTGATGTTCTGATTGATGCTTCTCTGTCTCTGGATCTGTTTTTATTCATCAGTTTATGTTGTTCATTATAATCCACAAATGAGTAAGAGCATGTGATATTTATCTTTCTCTGACTGGCTTATTTCGCTTAGCAAAATACTCATTTAATTTTGATTGGGTGCCAATAGCAAGAATATCAAAAGATAATGAATTAGTTAATATCAAAGAGTAAGTAGAATTGAGGGACATCTGGAAAGAAAGGTTAAGATTTTGCTGTTATTGGTTATTGCGTGTGGAGCTAAGGGAATGGGTGGGTGCCACCGGGATGGTGGGTCACAGGGACATGTCAGTCAGCTGAGCACTCCCACGACAGGAGTCCACTGACCACCAGGGGGCAGCTCCTGCATTGAGCGTCTTCCCCCTGGTGGTCAGTGTGTGTCATAGTGACCAGTCAACTGGTTGTTCAGTAGTGACAGCCGCTTAGGCTTTTATATATATAGATAATATATGTGAAAGAATTATTTAATAAGTGCTAAATAGACATTAGTGGTTATTATAAAGAGACTAGATGCCTGTTGCATGAAGAGATTCGTGCAATAGGCCTTCCTTTCCCCTGGCTGCTGGCACCGGTTTTCCTCCAGCATCCAGCAACCCAGGCCTTCGCTCTGGCCAGGCTCCAGCCGGAGCTGGCCCTTGGGCCATGAGGCTTCGCTGCACCAGCCCCGGGGCCATGAGGTTTCGCTCCACCACTTGGAGCCTATGTATGCAAATTAACCGCCATCTTTGTTAGGTTAATTTGCATACTCTCCTGATTGGCTGGTTAGTATAGCGAAGGTATGATCAATTTTCATGTTTGTCTATTATTAGGTAAGATACTGTTTACACATAAAATGAACAGTGGTATTATTCATCATTTTAAGAAACTTTTAGAACATGTCAGAATAAAGCATATGCAATATACTATATATACAAATAAATAATAATAGTATGTAATAAGGCATTAAATGCAATCAATTGCAAAAACTGAGGACCACAAACAATAAAACAATAGCTTCTAATGGTGTGATGCAAAGAGAGAGACAGATAGAAACAGAGACAGGGACAAAGTCAGAGAGACAGGGACAGAGAGATGGAGACAGAGAAAGAGATATGATTGCTGTTAGCTGGAGTTCTGTGAAAGAAATAAGCTTATAAGTAAGTTTCAGCCAGATGATGATCCCAATCAAGTACTTGTTTTGTTATCTTTGGTATTTAATATTGAACATTCCCTAGATGAATAATAAAACATCATGTACAATCCTCAAAGCTGCATAGAACAACAATTCAGTATTCTTCAGTGATTTTGAAATTTCCACATGTTTTTAAGTTTCTTAACTTGAAAAATCAAAATTCATCCTAAAAGCATTTTTGAATATCTTTACCTCAAATTCTTTGTCAGATTTTCCATGTGTATTGTCCCAAAGCACAAACATTATACCTAATTTGATTATTCCATAGATCACACTGTATTGATTACCTCTTTCATTATTATACATGAATTAAGGGATGGCCTCAATTTTGTTTCTCTGATGTTTTTCCCAGAGTTGGTATTCAATAAAGTGTTAACTAAATAAATCTTCTATAAAAAAATAAAAATGGCTGGAGAAAAAATAGTGATATATGCAGTGGATATATAGTTAGATGAATGGACTGTGTAAGGAAATTCAGAAGGAACAGAAAATGACCAAGACCAGGGCTTAATAATGGAAAATATCCATATTTCTTTATTATAAAATATAGCTCTTTTTGGAAATATAAACAAAAGTGGGGCACTTTTGAACTCACAGAATAGCAAAAGGTAGACTATCCACCAGAAAGATGGAGAAGTCTGACATAAACATAATCAGAAAAAGTCAGTCTCTGAGAAAAACTTGCAGAAAGATAGATCAATAATGCTGTTTGCTCAAATGGTAGAAAATTATAGGATTTGCCCAAGAAAGTAGTCATTGGAGGCCTTAGAGAGTGCAGTTTTAGTGGAGGTGTGAAAAAAAACAACACAAAATTGCAGAGCTTAAGGAAATTGAAGAAAAAGTGGTGTTAACAGATATAGAGATTTGACAAGAAAGGACCCAACAAAGGAAAGCCGCTCTATTTTGAGTTGTCTGAGTCAATAAAGACTCAGACCAAGCTAGATTACAATTACATTTTGCCCAAATTCAATTTCTATTAAAAAACAGTTAAAATCAGTTCTGTCTTTCAACACGGTTAGGGTGTGAGCCATTTATTTTATAGTGGGTTCAAATTTTCCAGTTTGTCAAAACCACGAAGGGAGTCGCCCACATTGCCACGTATCATTAATTTTATCTGAATCGCTTGGGCACTGAATTAGACCTTTTACTTCTTTTCCCTGCCTTAATAGGACACATGAGAGTATCCAAAGTCTCAATATTATGCTATTCTGTTACACTGAGGGGGAAGAAAAAGTGTGTGTGTGTGTGTGTGTGTGTTCGCAGAGAGAGAGAATCCTCTAAGTACAATAATTGATATTCTGATTATCAGAGTGTTGTTGTTGTGTTTTTTTTGTTTGTTTGTTTGTTTGTTTTTTTTCTGGCCCTTTAGCTCTCTGTCCTTGCACGATATATAGATAGGTTTTAATTGAGCCTAACTAGAGTATAAAAAAACTATTGAGGTAATCATTATAGGTACAAGGTCAGACCTTAGACAAGTCATAGAGTTCATGTTTTTAAACTTGCTTAGTGGGAAATTGTTGCTGAAGGAAGAAAGACATGCTTTCCAACCTTCGCTCTAAAACTAAATTCATATTAGGGGTAGAAGGATCCACAAGATCACTCACCTTCAAAAGAGGAGACAAAAAATGCAAGTGTGGGGAAGCCTTATATAGAGTATTCATTCAACATATCATCTAAAGATGAAATTTAGTTTACAAAAGTTGTATTGAAGTATTGAGAATAACAATGCCCTGTTTGTATCATCCCACTATAGCTGTCACATAATAATGTAATCTACTTAATGTATATGAATTTAATAGTTTATAAAGCTTAATAAAAGACAAATTTTTAGGATTTTAAGGCTGCTTATAGGAAAAACAACAAAGGTACTCTTTTTAAAAATATATATATTTTATTGATTTTTTTAAAAATATATTTTATTGATTTTTTACAGAGAGGAAGGGAGAGGGATAGAGAGCCAGAAACATCAATGAGAGAGAAACATTGATCAGCTGCCTCCTGCACGCCCCCCCACTGGGGATGTGCCCACAACCAAGGTACATGCCCTTGACCGGAATCGAACCTGGGACCCTTGAGTCCGCAGGCCGATGCTCTATCCACTGAGCCAAACTGGTTAGGGCAACAAAGGTACTCTCAAAACTTGAATTTAACTTATCAGAATAAAAACACAGTAAATACACGCTATAAGAATAAGTGAAAGGTGTAAACAAGGACAGATGTCTATAATTATATACAAATTTTGAATAACAATATATGCTATGCATGGTTTTACTTTTGTCTAAAATGCGTAATATCTATGTACTATATATGTGTATCTGCCTGAGTTCATGTATATTTGCTATATTTCTTCCTATATGCATGTTGCCATAAGATCATATTTAAATGAGGAATTAAGCTTCAAAGACAACCATATTTGCTGAAAATTACTTAGGTATAGTCTCCAATAATTATCTTTAATTTAATTATAATTGAAATAGTATAAAGAAATGATTGCATTGTACTATGTTCAGAGAAAGGTCATGTTAAGAGGAGGAAGATACAGAATTAAGTTTAGAAATAACAAACTCAAAGAAGAAGAAAATTTTAAAAGATGATCTGGGTGAGTCAATGAGTATCCCACGATTAGAATATACAGTCCATGGGGGAGAGATGCTGCTGTAGCAGAGCCCCGTGTAAGATTCTATAATAGAAGAGCAACATGAGTCATGGTGATCATTTAATTATTCTTGCAGAGCTATTCAGTTTACCTAACCACCTCTTATTAAAGCATCTAAAGGGGGAAACATCTTGCTCAGACACACAAGTACTTCAGCTACATTTTTCTTATAATTCTGTTATCTACACTATACTTTATATGCCATTCTCTTCTAATTCCAGGCTAATTAGTACAAGCCACTGGTACTCTACATCATGACCATGGGATGCGTTGATAAAAATGAAGTTCGCCGTTTTTAGTGTCAGAAACTTAGCATCAGACTTTAGAACTTGGTTATAGCCTTGATTGATTGACATGTCAATCTCAGTACTGACCTTCCGTGGATTATGTAACAATAAGCATGAAAATGAACCTGAAAATGTTCCCCAAAGTTCACTGTATGTTTCATTTGAATCAGTAAGCTTTCCAAGAAAAGGAAAAGTCATTTACAGTTGTAGGTATAAAATTTAATTTAACAAAGTTAAGTCTTCAAATTGCTTGGTAAATTTGGAGAGATATAAAGAAAGAATAAGCATATACTTTTCAGGAATACAAAATACCCATTTATAAATCAATGTATAAATTTATGAAAAAGAAGTATAATTATTTATAAGTAATGAGGGTCATAGTAGCAATAAAATAGGTTTGAGTAAACATTGGCCATATATGTCAGGTGCTGTGCTAAACTGTATAAAATTGAGTTTCAGAGTTACTAGTTTATAGGGCACTGAGCCTCAGGAAATGTTGGGACTCTATCAGATTATAAATTGGGTCTCTTCATGTAGTTGTTCTGCTTGTACACTACATAAGGATTCCAGTCACACCAGAGATATATACTGATTTATTCAACAGCTCAAGGGAAGGACAGAAGATTTTTGGAAGGACAGAAGACTAAACACTCAATCAGCCAGGGAGAACCATTTCCTTAAAAGGTCATGTGGCGTGCATGATTTGTATACACTTAGGAAAAACCCCACCACCACCCCCCAACACATACACATACACACTCATTGTGCATACACCTTGCTAACATTTGGCTCAAATTTAGTCATACTATTGTGACATACAATTATTTTTAAATAACACATTTCCTATATGATTATGGTACATGTTTTAAAAGGATTTAATATGAACAATTTAAAATGCAGAAGAAATAATAACACATACCCATTACCCATAATCATTTTCCCTTTTTCCCCTCTCTCTTTCCTTTTCATCATTTATTATGAACTCAAAATCAAAACAAAATAAACAAAAACACAAACTCTGTGCACAACTTAGTTAATTTACCTCATTGTGAATCATAGTATTTGTAAGAACAAATAATATTTTATATAATAAAACCCTAATATGCAAATTGACCAAACAGCAGAACAACCAGCCGCTATGACACACACTGACCACTAAGGGGCAGACGCTCAATGCAGGAGCTGCCCCCTAGTGGTCAGTGCACTCCCACAGGGAGAGTGCTGCTCAGCCAGAAGCCGGGCTCACAGCTGGCAAGCGCAGTGGTGGTGGCGGGAGCCTCTCCCGCCTCCACTGCGGGTGGGCAGTAAGGAGCGAGTGGTTCCAGACTGCGAGAGCCCAGGACTGTGAGAGGGATGTTCACCTGCTGGCTTAGGCCAGATCCCCAGGAGGATCGGGCCTAAGCCAGCAGGTGGACATCCCTTGAGGTGTCCTGGACTGCGAGAGGTCGCAGGGGGCCCCTCTGAGGGCCCCTCCACCCCGGTGCATGAGTGTCCTGCACGGGGCCTCTAGTATTTTATAGATGTTTTGCCCACACAACACAAAATTCAGCAGATGGTCCTGCTTCCTCTGTTCCCCATGTCACCTCCTTTTAAGGCTCTCCTCACTCAATTTGGGATCAAGAAACATATTTCCATTCAAGCAAAATTGTCATTATTGGTAATGCATTGAAGTATAGATAAAACATCAATCCTAATGCTCTGTTAAGGGGAGGGAGACCATAAACTACAAATCTATTAGGTTCTCTAAGTTTCTGTCAATTAGCTAAATTATTACATTTTAATTTAATTTAATATAATGCTACAAATTTTATTACCGAATCTAAAAGCTTATCCCAGCAATTAGAATGAGAAATATAAAATGATTTAAAACCTAGCCAAAGTTTTCATGTAAAGTTTTTGTTACAAAACATTAAAATAATTATATAATATGTTTTTCTTTGAAACAGTTTCACATATTTGTCTAAAACTAGAATATTCCATTTCAGTAAAAGTATTTATGAAATAAAACTTTATATTTGTTTGTCCTTCCAACGCTTCTATGCTTGAGAATATAAATAGGAAAGCATAAGGATGCTGTTCTTAATTAAAAATCCAGAAGAATCCCATCATTTAATTTAAGAAGACCCAAGATTGTTATACTAATAGCCTTAGTGTATTTTAACATTTTCTCTTTCATGTTTTTCTATGTAAAGCTCTTAACTCTATATAAATCAGTTGCAAATTATCAAAATGGGCTAACCCAACCAGTGGATTATCTATGGCAAGGTGTTTTTATTTTTAATTTCCTTGTATCTATCTTGATTTTGACTATTACCATTATCTTCCTTCAATCTATCCATGTACTTGCATACCCAAGCACTTGGACAAAAGACAAACAAACAAACAAACAAAAAACAAAAACAAAAAACAACTGTTCAAGAAATTCAGATCACATATTCCAGTCAAGTGTTATTATTTTTTGTGTTAGCCATACTTTGCCTAGTACCGATTTCATTCCTGCATAGTATGGACTCAAAATTTTATTTTATTTTTATTTTTATATATTTTATTGATTGTTTACAGGGAGGAAGGGAGAGGGATAGAGAGTTAGAAACATCGATGAGAGAGAAACATTGATCAGCTGCCTCCTGCACACTCCCCACTGGGAATGTGCCCGCAACCAAGGTACATGCCCTTGACCCTTCAGTCCCCAGGCCGACGCTCTATCCATTGAGCCAAACAGGTTAGGGCTCCCTTCAGTCTTTCTAAGTATTGAGTCACTTGCCCCCAGGAGAGACCTGGGAAGGCTTTCTAGCCATGGCTATAAAGAAGTCATCCATGAGGGCAGTGCTTTATGGGGCAGCAGTCCTATAAACTACCAATTAGCAGGTGTGAAGTTCCACTCTGCTCAGAGAGTAGATTATGTGATGGCCAACAGTGCCCTGAGAATCTTGTTTGGGAAGCTACGCAAGCACATTTAGAAAGACCACGGGCTTTGATGGGATTATTAAGAAACCCAATCTATAGCATTACAGGCTCAACTGGTAGTGATTTCCTCTGATAGCCTAAATTACATTTCTAAGAAGTACAGGGCTTATAAGGTCTAATGTTAGCAACGACACTGAATTCTCCCCTGCTTGCTCCACGTGAGCACGAAATATAAATAGAAAATAGAATGTCTGATAAGATAAGGAAATATCAACACACTAATGTGTCATATATTCCTGGGCACAATTTCAAATGCATTATTTAAATATAAAGGCATGCTCTTTTAAGTTGCACTGATTTTTATTTTTGTTTAAAAGTAGTGGTTACATTATTTATTTTATTAGTACATTTTTAGATGTGTGGTTAGGCTGGAGATTCACAATCTCCATAAATAGCATTGGCGTGAATTTTAAATTCAGATGCACTTGAAGTAAACACTGTGCTAATTAGCGAACTTTTCAGGGGAACAGGCTGTTGACTTTATGAAAATAGTTGCTATTGTGAACTGTTCTGCGAATCCCCAAAGAGGCATATTTTTTTCTAAATAGGGAGGGCTGAGAATATCCTAATATGTGCACATTTGAACACTGTTTGGGATAAAGCAAAAGTAATTCATTGACCAATAGATCATTCAATATAACCAAGCAAAGCATAAACACAATTCACAATCTCTGATGCCACTAAGAGCAATTAGTTCAAGGGGCAATAAAGATGAGGAGATGCTTATGTTAGACATGAGCAGAGCAAGTGCCATGGGCCAGGTACAGAAACTCACCAGGGCAGGAAGCCTAGCAAGGGGCAAAACTGGGAAAACAAGAACCTCACCCCCAGGGTAACCTTTCCTCCCAGAGCATATCACTAGTCAGGTGGTTTAGGACCTCCCCACCCCTACCCCGACCTTTTTCTCCATAAAGATAACATCTAGGCCTCAGTTATATTTCATTTTCATTGGCCTTAAAATCTTTTCTGCATTGATAAAAAGAACCGAGATCCCAGTTGCCAAGATCCCAGTCAGTAACCCCAATTGGTAACAGTTATTTACCTGTGTACTCTGAATGCTAAACAAATGTTGGGAAAAAACAATAAAAAAAAATAATAAAAGGACAAAACTCTTTTTTTTTTTCTTAAATAGCAAATTCTAGAGTGAGGAGCTCCCCCTCCCCATTTTGTTTTCTTTTTTTTTCTCTATTAAACTTAACATTATATATATCCTAACTCTCATTATATAGTATTCTAAGACATATTCCTTCAATATTGAAATATCTAAGATAGGCATATTTGGGCCACTGTAGACATAATATGTTAAATAGTTCCTAAGGAGTTTGATGATAAATATACCTTTCTAAAGTAACTAACTTACTATTAGGAAATGACTTACAAAGCCTAATGTCAAGTCTTTTATATTTTTACTCTTTCCAAATAAAAGAGTGGGGAATGAACTAATACAAAACAGTTAAAGTGCTAACACTAAAATCACTAATAACATCTACTTTTGACCCTATTGGGGATCTTTTATTATAGGAAATTCTGGTATCTTTTTAAAAATATATATATTTTTATTGATTTCAAAAGGGAAGGGAGAGGGAGAGAGACAGAAACATCAATGATAAGATAGCATAACTGATTGCTTGCCTCCTACATGCCCCCTACTTGGGATAAAGCCTGAAACCTGGGCATGTGCCCTTGACTGTAATCAAACCCGGGACCCTTCAGTCTGTAGGCCGATGCTCTATCCACTGAACAAAACCAGGTAGGGCTAGTATCTTTTCTGTTGTTACGTTTTCTCTAAGGCCACTATACTTGTGCTAGTTCAAGGGTTGTTAAGTAGGATTTATTTATTTATTTATTTTTCGTTTTCTTTGATAGCCACTAAGAATTTGCTCAGTGACAATTAGTAACTGTTCAAATAGAGGCCTTGCATTGGATTTTGTATCATACTGCAATCCTTATTAATAAACAAAGTGCATTGGAAGCCACTTCTGTAGGATTATATTAATTAAGGCAAATTATTATACAGAGCTACTAACCTTTGAAAATGAACTACAAATTAACATTCTTCATTTCTGTGGTGTGTTTCATTTACCGTTTAACCACAGAAACCCTGACTAGCTATAAAGGTCAGACTAAAAGCAGCTTTACTTACCATCTTCATACTGGCCAAAGCAGATTCCGAAGAAAGAACCAAGGATGATCCCCGAAGCTAACCATTTCCAGAGATAAAACTGTTGTAACATCTTCTGTCAAGTTCCACTCAAGGCTGATCTGAAATAACAAAAGGGAAGAAAAAAACATTTGACAAGTTCATCAATCTGTTATAGGTAAACACGACTATCAGGGCACAGAAGAGTCTTAATGACTTCATAGTTAATTACCTGTGCCACACTATCCATTAACCAAGTAACACACTTGTTTAATGTGCCGGAACTCTTTATCCACATGAATTTGCAGACAAGTAATCTCTAAGGAAAGCCATCTCCTCTGTTTCTTACTTTGTAAGCAAGTCAGTTGAGAATTTAACACATTGATAATATCAGAACCACACTTTCTTTAAAATTGAATCAAATGGTTAATCAGTTTAAGTTATTAAACTTGTCTATAGCATAATTCAGTCATACAGTGTAAGTTGTTCTGCAACCATTTAAGATGGTAAACCAGTTGTTAGTATTGTACATGAACATTTTATTGGGCATATGTGTTACACAATTAAAGTAGAAAAACCCATTATTAAAATGCTAATCCTTTTTAGTATAATTAACATGCTAGGAGATTGACTTAACTATGTCAAGTAAGACTAAGAATAAACCATCAATTTTTACCACATCTGTCTTTTGAAGTACTTGGGTGAATTTCGTTTTACTTCCTTTGTTCTCCTTTGCAACCTCTCAGTAAATAAAGAAACCGAATGGGATATCAGTGGCCAGTGAGCAGAATAGTAAGTCTTATTGAGAGAATGATGTGCTCAGTTTTTTGGTAAATTGAAGAATTTGTTCACACAAAATTGCTCGAAATGGCCTTGTTAATAAGGAGATAGAAGAGGGGTAGGAAATCTGTTCCTCTACCTCAGCAGTTCCAAACTCCAATGTCTACAGGGAACAGGAAGACAAAAGAGAAGAGTGAATGAGCCTAAGGGGACGACAGAATGGTGAAGGCTGTGAGAAACTGCAGACCACAGGGTTTGTGTGAATGACCAGCTGGTGCTCAGCCTCTGTCAATGCTTTTCATGTGGGAATGAACACCAGTGTTGCCAGGTCTTCTGATTTTCCAGAAGATGGTAGAAATCCAAATCTAAATGTGAGGTTGCTCAGTGTTTAGATGGTTGTCCAATCCTCTTTATAAACTAAATGTTTCTGGCAGGCCATATTGTTCTCTGAGTCCCATCAGTTTACGACTCCTGTCCAGGATTCGCTCTACTATACTAGTTGTGGATAATGTTCATTAGAATGGACAGAGAAAATGTTTATTAGAATGCACAGAGAAAATATTTTCATTCTGCTTTTACATGCATTTTATTTCATTCAGCATTGGGGTTTTAAGTCCTAGCTGGTTTGGCTCAGTGGATAGAGCATTGTCCCACTGACTGAAGGGTCCCAGGTTCAATTCTGGTCAAAGGCTCTCTCTCTCTCTCTCTCTCTCTCTCTCTCTCTCTCTTTCTCTCTCTCTCTCTCTCTCTCTCTCGTCTCTGTCTCTCTGTCTCTCTCCCCCTTCCACTCTATCTAAAAGTCAATGAGTCAATGGAAAAATATACTCAGGTGAGGATTAACAAAATTAAAAAAAAAAAAAAATAACACCTTCGTTTTACCTGACCCTCACACTGGTTTTCACTCTAACTGGTAAAAGGCTGAGCCTCTGCTTTTATAACTTCTAGACACAGTTAGCACAAAGAGCCCATATTTAGATATTAAAAGAATATAGCAATCCAAGCTTACTTGAAAGTAAAATAAAAATAAAGTAGATCAATGTTACTAGTTGTTGGAGTCAGTGAATTCGAGTAAAGCTTCTTTTTAAATTCAAGTTCTTCAGCTTAACTATTATATGACTTTGAGCAAATTAAATAGCATTTATGTCTCATTTTCCTCATTATTCCGATGGAGATAACATAGTCCCTACCTCATAAGTTTGTTTTGAGGATTAAATAAGTAAATGGCTGTAACTACATGTTCAGAAGAGTGACTCAAACAAAGTGAGCACTCCATAGGCTTACTATGAGGATTTTTGACTCAGCATCTATGAACTCTTGAAAGTGCTTTAACATATATTTTCTAATCTGTGTGTAGCATAGCCTCTGAGGTTGGTATTATAACTCCATTCTGTGGTGGAAACATCACATTCCCTGGCTCAAGATTACAAACTGGTGTGTGACTAAAGAAGGGGTGCAGTTTACAAGGCTGATACCTCTGTTCAGTTCATTAAAGAAAAGGATAGAAAACTAAGAGAATACGTGACTCAGAAGGCTTCAGGGGTTAAGGAAGTCTTGTAAAGTCTGCTGTATTGCTTCCCTGTACCTTAGGGAGGGATATTGCATTCCTCTTTCCAAAGCCAAGAGTATACTAAATTTATGCAAATAATGAATTCAACTCCTTTTTTAAAAATGAGAATATGAATAAACACACTATAGTGTTTAAAAACAAAGAGAAAACACTCAAAGAACAATTATTCTAAAAAAATTAAAGGAAAAGCAATATCTTACCAAATGATAAGAGAACAAAGTATGTTACTCTGTGGGTCCTTAGACGATCAACTTGATTTCCTAACTTATCAATTTTGAACTTCACACCATTTATGTTCCTTACTAGATAAAGCTGAGGTTCATTTCTCTGATATTCTGTGTTCCCAGAAATTCATTTATTCAATAAGCATTTATGGAGAGTCTCTGAGGCACCACTCACTCTTCTTGGTCATTGAAAAATATCAATAAAATAAGCCCACTCATATCTCCTTTCTCATGAATCTTATATACTAGCAACATGAAGAGAGATAAACAATAAACAAACAAGCTATATAACCTGTTAAATAATAAGTGCCATGAAAATAGCTGCTTGCATTCTTTAAACTTTATACTGCCACTTCACACTTAATTATCATTCAGAAATTAAGATTATAACCAAACCAGAATGCTTTCTCATAACCTAATTAAAATTTTTTCACAAGAAGAATGTATTTATTCCTGCAACTCTAGCTGAAAGCACCTTCAAAGACATCCACTGCCAGAATACAGATTGCTCTTCCACCCCTTGGAAGGAGACGAGGAACACACAATGTTCTGCCCTTGACTTGGTTATCCATGCTCCCTGCATCTGGATTGGTTGCAGTGACACATGGCAAAGGCAGCCAAGGTTGACATCATGGCAGTTTTTCCTCTGGCACATTTTTGACAATGTCATCATTTTTTAATTTTTTTTTAAAGAATGTCTCTGACTGCTATGTGACTAACCACTAACTTCTTTGATATATCAAAGTTTGGAACCCACTGCCAATACTGTGAAGAGAAATCCCAAATCAATGCCATGTCAGGAAGCAAGCTGGAATCTCTCAGGGAAGTGAGAGCTATACACATGCATCTGCCCTTCAACAATGTGTTCACTCAAACTTTGGTACTTCTCATTTCTAACATCTAGACAGAGCTATAAAAAATTGTGCCTGGGTGGTGTGGCTCAGTGGTTGAACCAGGAGGTCATGGTTCAATTCCTGGTCACAGCACATGCCTGGGTTCAGGGCTCCAGTGTGAGGCATGCAGGAGGCAGCTGATTAGTGATTCTCTCTCAACATTGATGTTTCTATCTCTCTTTATCTCTGAAATAATATATACTTGCATTCTAATAAAAGAGAAACATGCAAATTGACCACACCTATGCTATGCCCCAAGCCATGCCCACCAGCCAATCAGAGCGACTATATGCAAATTAACCCAACAAAGATGGCGGCCAGCAGGCACAGAGCTAGAGTAAGCAATGGAGGAAGCCAAGCTTCCCATCTGCCCTGGTGGGCTGTGGCCTCCGCTCAAGGCAACAAAGTTTCAATTATAGAAGATAAATAAATCCCAGATACCTGCTTCCAGCCAGCCTACACTGGGAGCTTGGGTGGCTGGGAGCCATGGCCAGCCTGAAAACAGCCATAAGCCCCTCACCCAGGATGGCCACACACTCATGGGGTGACGGTCCCCGCTGGGGGGCTTGGCCAGCCTGCAAACAGACATCTGCTACTCACCCAGGATGGTCACACCTTCATGAGGTGAGGATCCCCACTGGGGAACTTGGCCAGCCTGCAAACAGCCATCAGCCTATTACTCAGGATGGTCACACCTTCATGAGGTGAGGGACCCTGCTGGGGGGCTTGGCCAGCCTGCAAACAGCCATCAGCCCCTCACCCAGACTGGCCAGGCACCCCAGCAGGGCCCCCCACTATGAAGGGGGTCTGGCCATTCTGAAAACGGCCCTCAGCCCCTCACCCAGGCTGGCCAGGCACCCCAGCAGGGATCTCCACCCTGAAAGGGGTGTGGCCAGCCTGCAAACACCCATCAGCTCCTCACCCAGGCTGTACAGGCACTCCAGTGGGGACGCCTATTCTGAAAGGGGCGTGGCCAGCCTGCAAACACCCATCAGCCCCTCACCCAGGCTGGTCAGGCACCCCAGCAGGACCCCCACCCTGATCCGGGACATCCTTCAGGGCAAACCAGTCGGCCCCCATCCGTGCACCAGGCCTCTATCCTATATAATACAATGATAATATGCAAATTGACCCTAACAGAAGAATGACTGGGAATGACTGGTCACTATGACACACAATGACCACCAGAGGGCAGATGCTCAATGCAGGAATTGCCCCCTGGTGGTCAGTGCGCTCCCATAGGGGGAGCTCTGCTCAGCCACAAGGCAGGCTGATGGCTGCCAGTACAGCGGTGGTGGTGGGAGCCTCTCCCGCCTCCTCAGCAGCGCTAAGGATGTCTGACTGCAGCTTAGTTCTGCTCCCTGCTGGCAAGTGGACATCCCCCGAGGGTTCCTGGGCTGCCAGAGGGATGTCTGACTGCCAGCTTAGGCCTGATCCCCCGGGAGCGGGCCTAAGCCAGCAGGTAGTGATCCCCTGAGGGGTCCGAGACTACAAGAGGGCACAGGCCAGGGTGAGCCCCCCACCGCCTGAGTGCACAAATTTTTGTGCACTGGGCCGCTAGTGTGTGTGTGTGTGTGTGTGTGTGTATGTGCGTGTGTGTAGATATATATATAAATGTAACTTCTGACTGCTCTGCATTTCTTGGTAGAAATGTATACTATCAACTAGAAAAAAGCAAACCTCCTTTCAAAGCAGCCTCAATTATCAAGTAGAAGACACAAGGCTTTGCAAAGTCATCACTTCTCACCACACCAAATATGAACGTTCATAACTGACTGGTGGGTAACCTTTCCTTTATCTGACCACAGTGGGAAACTTCAAGAATGTTTCATTGCTACAGAGAATAGTTATCATGCATAAGAATGACCTGATGAATCATCTTCTGTTTCTTTTTTACCTTTGTAATATAAACTTCAAGAAAATAAAATTTCAAAGATTCTTTCAGATATATTCTGTCTTTCTAGATCACTTTATATTTTCTTATTATAGTTTATATATATATACATTTATATTAAATATCTCTATTAAGAAAATATTTGTTTATAAATAATATATTACATATCTATCTACACTAATAAAAGAGAAACATGGTAATTGGCGTATGACCACTACCCTTTTCATTGGCTAATCAGCCAGATATGCAAATTAACTGTCAGCCAAGATGGCAGCCTGCAGCCAGACAGCTTGAAACTAACATGAGGCTTTGTTGCCTCAGTGACGGAGGAAACCAACGTTCCCCGCAGGGCGCTGCAGGCCTCTGAGCGGGCAGTTTAAGAAACATTGTAACAAATACTGCTCAGCAGCAGATTCGCAACATTGTAACCAAAGGCCAGAATCCTACTTTCAGCAGCGGAGGCCTAAGAGCTGGAGCCAAGCCTCAAGGTAAAGCTGGCCCAGAATAAAAAAAGAAAAAAAAAAGAAAAAAGGAGCGGTTGGGAACTTCAGTCAGTCCCAGCCTGAAAACAGCCCTCAGCGCCTCATCCAGGCTGGCCAGGCACCCCAGTGGGGACCTCCACCCTGATCCAGGACACCCTTCAGGGCAAACCAGCGGGCCAGACCCATGCACCAGGCCTCTACCCTATATAGTAAAAGGGTAATATGCCTCCCGGCATCGGGATCAGCATGACAGGGGGCAGCGCCCAAACCCCCTGATCGCCCTGCGGCTCTGTGTGTGACAGGGGCAGGGCCCCAACACCCTGAACAGCCCTGCTCTGTGCCTGATAGGGGGGAGCTCCCCAACCCCCCCCCCCCCCGACGGGCCCTGCTCTGTGTGTGATGGGGTAGAGCCATAACCTCCCCATTGGCCCTGCCCTGAGTGTGAGAGTGGCGGCACCCCAACTCCCTGATCAGCCCTGCTCTGTGGGTGACAGAGGGCAGTGCCCCAACCCCCTGATAGGCCCTGCTCTGTGCGTGACAGGGGGTGGCACTGCAACCTCCCCTTCGACCCTGTCTTGAGTGTGACAGGGGACGGTGCCCCAACCCCCCGATTGGCCCTACCCTGAGCGTGACTGAGGGTGGCATCACAACCTCCCAATCTGCCCTGCTCTGTGCATGACGGGGCAGCGCCCAACTCCCCATTTGGCCCTGCTTTGAGCCCAACCAGGGGCTGCACCTAGGGATTGGGCCTGCCCTCTGCCACCCGGGAGCAGGCCTAAGCCAGCAGGTCGTTATCTCCCGAGGGGGCCCAGACTGCGAGAGGGCACAGGCCGGGCTGAGGGACCACCCCCCCCCAGTGCACAAATTTTTGTGCACCGGGCCTCTAGTCTATATATAAAAGGCTAAGCAACTTTCCGACTTTCTGACAGGCTGGTATGTATGACATACACTGACCACCAGGGGGCAGACGCTCAATGCAGGAGCTGCTTAGCTGTGATGACTTGGTAGTGGCGGTTCTCAGGTGAAACATCCCAGAACCAGAGAGAAGGGAGCCTGATTCTGGGTTGCATCACCTGAGAACCGCCCTCTTGCAATCCAGGACCGCTCAGGGGATGTCAGAGAGCCAGATTCAGCCTGATCCCCACAGGGCAGGCTGAGAGACCCCACCTGCTGGAGGGACTTTGCTCACTCTGCAGACACCTTTGGAGCCCCAGTGCCACCCCAGGTGCTGCAGGCCAGGAAGGGACCACGGGAGGGTGTGCCTGGCCCATCTAACCCAGTCCCGGCCCGCCGGCCACCCTCTAATTAATTTCTGGTCAATGTGCATGAGTCTGTGCACTGGGGCACTAGTTTATTATAATATGAAATATATTGTATTTATAAAGTACATTGTATTTGTGTAATGTAGAAATATGATGAAATATATTTGCATAAAAATAAAGTACAATAAAAATATATTTATATATTTTTTATTACATACTTAGACATAAAATCTACATGTAAAGAGATGCATTTAGGTTTTATTTATACTACACATATAAATATTCATGTTATTCCTAGTCATATATTTATTTTAGTCATGAGCAGAATTATACTTTAAAGACAGAAATGGTTAAATTGTAGATAATTTTATGTAAAGGCAGAAAAATAACATATGTTTTCACTTGGCACTGTGAGAACATACCTCTCCAATGTGTCCCAGACTATCCAGGCTAGAGTTTTCTGATATGCCATAATGTTTGAGTGAGCCTTGGTTGATGTCCACTTTGTTTTTTTTTTTGTTTGTTTTTTTTAATATATTTTATTGATTTTTTACAGAGAGGAAGGGAGAGAGATAGAGAGAGTTAGAAACATCGATGAGAGAGAAACATCGATCAGCTGCCTCCTGCACATCTCCTATTGGGGATGTGCCCGCAACCCAGGTACATGCCCTTGACCGGAATCGAACCTGGGACCTTTCAGTCCGCAGGCTGACGCTCTATCCACTGAGCCAAACCGGTTTCGGCATGGTTGATGTCCACTTTGAAATGTATAATTATTTGTAGTCCTCTCTCTCTCTCTCTCTCTCTCTCTCTCTCTCTCTCTCTCTCTCTCTCTCTCTATATATATATATATATATATATATATATATACTAGAGGCCCAGTGCACAAAAATTTGTGCACTGGGGGTGGGCGGGTGACGCTCGGCCCGACCTGTGCCCTCTCTCCTCTCACAGTCTGGGACCCCTCGGGAGATAATCACCTGCTGGCTTAGGCCCACTCCCCGGGTGGCAAATGGCACGCCCTATCCCACAGTGGGGCGGGTGGCGGATGTTGCTGCCCTGCCGAGCTGGGCACCCAGGGTTGCCCACGGCAGGCCCAATCCCGCGGTGGGGCGGATCCCTCGGTGGGGTGGACAGCGGATGGAGCTGCCCGACTTGCAGCCCCGGGTCACACACTGCAGGCCTGGATGGCAGCGGGATGGGCGGCGGATGGCGCTGCCCTGCCCTGCCTGCAGTACGGAAATTTAATGGCCATCTCCGTTGGGTTAATTTGCATACTCTTCTGATTGGCTGATGGGCATAGTGAAGGTACAGTCAATTAGCATCTTTTTCTTTTATTAGTGTAGATATACTGTTTATAGACAATGTGTTGCATTTCAGCTTTGTGCATTTTAAATATATACTAAACATTTGTAAACATTAAATGAGACTGATTTAAGTTAAAACACATTTTCTGAAACCACATGATACTCATAAAGAGAGTACAAGTTCAGAAATTCTTCTTCTACAAACTTTGGTGGACTTTACAAAATTCACCCAGTACCTTAACATGTCTATAGTGAGTGTCTCCTTCTTATTATTGATTTCAGAGAGGAAGGGAGAGAGATACTGAAACATCAATGATGAGAGAAAATTATTGATCAACTGCCTCCTGCAGACCCTACACTGGAGATCAAGCCCGCAACCTGGGCATGTACCCTGACCAGGAATTGAACTGTGACCTCCTGGTTCATAGGTCAACATTCAACCACTGAACCACATCAGCCAGACTCTTCTTTTCTTTTAATGATAGTTTAATCACAAAATTCTAAATAAAGGAAAGTGGGACATTGGTTTTCTTTCTAGGTAATACTCCTCACCAAGAAAACAAATTACTGACAAATATAATTAGCATATTAAATTTACATTAAAAAAGTGTATCCTAATAAAACATTCAATTTAATCAATGATAGGTATAAACCACATGTTATAATAACCTAGCCATACTAGTTAGTTTAATAAAATAAATAAGTCAAAGTTTTAGAAAGAGATTGGATTTAAAAACCTATGTTTACTATTGCTATACATACTGGATATTTGTTTGAATGATTATACATGCATTTAAGAATTTATTATATATTTAGTGCACATCAGAAACTGCTGCTTCTGAAGAAATAAATCAATTCCATTTCCTTGTGACTTTATTATTAAGCAAATACCATATTTCATATTTATTGCTTAATATGTCATTTCAAAGTACTTTAGTAATGTGATTTCAAATTAGGGGAGTATTAAAATTTAATTTCAAATTATAATGAATTTCTATTAAATCTATATTTTCTGAACTATCATCTCAATACTAGTCTTAGACGTAAATATATTTCCCATATTGTTTTAGAAAATGACAGGTAAATGTTTAGTTTGAAAGCGGTGAGCACTCTGAAATGAGAAAGGACCAAGTATTGTAGTACTATTATTATATTTATTTGCCTGAGAGAGAGAAAGAAAGAGAGAGAGAGAGAGACATCATCTTATTTACACACTCATTAGTTGATTCTTGTCTGTGCCCTGACCGGGGATTAGACACACAACCTTGGTGTATCAGGATAATGCTCTCACCAATTGAGCCACGCTGCCAGGGCCAAGACCAAGTCTTATTTCATCTATGCGGAAACTTAAAAGTATAACCAAGTAAATTTAAAATGAGTTTTAAAGCTCAGGCAAGTACATGCATGCTTTTAAAAGGAAGCTTGAAGGAGAGTCCTGTATAATATCATTCTCTGGCATAGGAAACAGATTATGACTAATCCTGTTTGGTGAAGTTTGAATTTCCCAAGAAACACAAATAAATTGATGAATAAATTATTCTTCTCTTAGAGAAAATCCATTAACAAAAGCCAAAGTATTAAGTCAGTCAGGAGTGATTAGAGTTGAAATTGTGATAATGCCAGTGACTTTCTGGATTAGAATAGAAAGTCCAGGCTTTGGGATGGGCGAGACTCCTGGTGCATTCCTAGTTTTGCCTCTTCTTTGCCGTATGAATAGAAAACTAGTGAAAAGTTCTGAGACTCGGTTTAAAATCAGGTTAATAAAATCCATTTTATTCTGCTGCAGTTGATAGATAAAAACTTGAACAATAAAAAATAATAGGAGCACTAAAGAACATTAATTTTAGAAATTTACTACATAGTAAATTCTGAGTGCTGATTCTGGGCAGGCACTTTATAAGGTGGAGAGGCTAGAGCAGTGCGAGAAAAAAAGGGAAGGAAAGAAGGAAGTGAGAAATAAAGGAAGAGAGGGAGGAAGAAGAGAGGGAATGATAAAGGTCCAAGCAAAGTTTTCAGTTAACAGGGTGTGAGAATAACACACTAAAGTGCCCCAGAATGAATCATGCATTTGTGTGATCCCTTCCTACAGAGTGAAGGTGGAATCTGTGATTTGTTTCTAATAGAATATGGTAAAGGTAACAAGATGCCATGCCCTTGATTCAGTGAGGTGATGTAAAACTCAGCCTTAGCACATTGGAACGAGAGATATTTTTCTGTCTGAGCCTGAAGATGGGAATGTTTTCGGTGCAGACAGCCTATGGAGAAGGACCGGTGCCAGGGAACTACAGGTAACCTCTTGCACCTGAGGGTGACCTCTGCCAACAGCCCTCAGTCACACAATCAAAAATGAAGTAATTCTGCCAATAACCTGATTAGCTTTGCAGGGGATTCCAGTCAATCCCCGGGAACATGGTGATCTGCAGGCACTTTGATTGCAGCCTTGTAAGACACTGAGCAAAAGATGCAGCTCAGTTGTGGCCAGATTCCTGAGCCACAGAGACTGTGAAAATATTAATGTTTTTTTAAGCCACCAGGTTTCTGGTACTTTGGATCCAGCAACAACACATTAATATGTGGAAGGATCTGATAAAAAAAATTATGCATGCAAACAGTTTAGTGTTTGCTCTAAATCTTTGGATGACGGCTTCTTATGGAATTGAGGATGAGAATGGAAGTGCTGAACATAAATTAGAAAATACACATTAAACAAAAAAGAGAGTGGTCTTGCGCAGAACAACAGTTATATTTTTAATGACTTGAAATATAGATGGAACATAGTCTTCAGCATTGTGGTACAACAAGTAAGCATTTCTGTAACACATTCCTTTGGTCAGATATTCACAAAAATCTCAAGTACAAAAGCTGTTTTCCTCAAGTTGTAAGATAAGAATAAAGGATAAAAAGTAAAAGATAGTCGATTCTAACTACGGTATTCTATTTGGGAGGTTTTGAATTACATTTTCATAAGAAGTTTATTTAAAAACAAGTAAATTAACCATTGCCCCTCTTCTTACCATGAACTTAGGGTTGCACCTTTTCTAAGATTCATTTATAAGTCACATTATATGCATGCTAACCAGGGATCACAAAGGTGAATACTATATCTATGTAGGTACAGAAACTACATACTCTACAGATTTGTATTGTCATTGCAGGACTTTTTAAGTAAAGTCCTCAGCAATCTGAATTGGAAAAGTTCAGTTATAATTATTTAAAAATTTAAAATATGTTAAAGACTAAATCTGTATGATTGATGATGATAAAAAATAAATATTGTTAAAGATGACTATTTTGAGTATGACATATATTACTGTTATTAAAATAATTTGAAATATTTAACTAATTTTTACAAACAGATGGTAGACTGTTCTTTACAATTTCAGTTTGTGCTTTTTTATTATATTAAGAAATTATGTGTGAAATCTGTAATATGAGTTAGTTGCAGAAATATCATCTTAAATAATAGTTTAATAGTGAAAAACATACAGATAAGGCAGTGTTTTCTAGAAATATTTATACATTTTTGATGCAATTATTTATGCTTTTACATTTTATCTTATAAATCTATATGATTAAGGAAGTATTTAATCTTCTCAACTGCCAAACATGTGGAGGTTAATAATTCGATTTAGAAAAATAACATTATCTAAGAGCTATGTAAGCTCTTCATTTAGGTTCTTCAAATCCATCAAGGCAATTATGATCTTTCCTAAACTGACTATATTTAATGTAATACTGAGTTTTATTTGATCATACAGAAGTCTGGTAAGCAATAATTTCTTTAGAGACTAGAAAAATAACCATAATAGAATTTATTTCAAAATAGATCCAATTTATATGTGGCTGAAACAGCTGAAAAGAGATATAAGTTTTAAAATGCCTTGAACATTTGGATATTTATAAATAACAGCAATAAGTTGATAATGTAAAGTTTTGGATATTTACCTATAGCATTAAAAATAAAATAAGTAGAAATTAAATTAAGGCTATGAAAAAACTTTGTAAAAAAAGAAATGATGCATTTTCAATCAATCAATACTTGGTAAATTTTTTAATGGTCACACAGGTACTGTGGCAAATTATTAAAAAATGATGACTTAGTTTAAGAATTACTAAGTTGGAGAAATATATATATATATATATATATATATATATATATATGTCAAAACATGATAAACAATAGAATGCAGTAGAGAAAAGAAATAAAGATGTTTCTTCAATGGAGATATGGATGGGAGTGTCACTGAAAACGGGAATGTCATTTTTCATGAATATAATAAAAACTTCTACAGAGAATTGATATCTGAATAAGATCTACATGGAAAAAAAAGGAAGGGGGAAAATCACTCAAATGTAAGAAATAGGTTAAAAAACATCGACCTATGAACCCAGAAGTCACAGTTCCATTCCTGTCAGTCAGGGCACATGCCCAGGTTGCAGACTTCATCCTCAGTAGAGGGTATGCAGGAGGAAGCTGATCAATGATTCTCATTGTTGATGTTGATGTTTGTTTCTACCTCACCCCTCGCCCTCTCCCTTCCTCTCTGAAAATCAATACATATATATATATCTCCCACGTTCAAAGGCTGTTAAATAGCATTGTTTACCCATATCTTCAGAAAAAATCACTTCTACCGTTGTGGTAAACAACCTGCTTCCCTATTATAATGGTCTGGCCCTCTAGCAACTTCAGCACAAAATTATAGCTAATTTGCCTACAAACGTCAGGTGGTCATAATAATCTGAACACTCAATATATGTGTGTGTGTGTGTGTGGGGGGGGAATATATATATATATATATATATATATATATATATATATATGCAGTGTTATGATTAAAAAATTATTTCCTATCAGTGAATGATAACTCAATATGATTTACTGTATTGGATTCTGTATGTTTTAGGAGCAAATACAATTAAAATATATTTTTTCTTTCTCAAACAGGTTATGCTTTATGAGTACTAAAATAAGCAAATTTCACCTCTGTGTCTGAGTGCACTGCCATTAGTAAAGCCCTTTGTAATATATAATGTCTATTTTTAATATGGGTCTTCATAGAAAAATCACTATAAAAGAAATGAACTTAAGCCACATAATACTATTTTAATATTTTGTTGGACTGGCAAAATTAATGGAAAGTGTTAAATAAGTACCTTCTTTAAAATGATTTTTTTGAAAAACAAAACAAAGTCTAAAACAAATCATGAGAGAAACATGAATTATAGTTTTGTTTCTACTTAATTAGCATTCTTGTTTACTTAAGCAGTAGTCACCATAAAGTTTCTACTTAGAATTATTGCTAAAGTTCATAGGTTCAAGGTTTTAATTACTACTCATAAAGCATAAAATGTGACTTTTAAAACTTGGAAAAGTCTCCAATTTTACATGATTCAGCAGGATATTTCTCTTAGAAAATATATCATTGAAAAGTATTAACTTTCATGCAAATTAATGGCTAGGAACTACCCCCCCACCCCTCCCACCCCCACACACACACACTTTATAGTCTGGGACTTGGATGAATAAATCAGAATCAGGAATCTTTTGTGGATGAAAGGAAGTAGAAGTCTTAAGATTCTACTTATTAATATGATGCCCATAGGCAAAGATGAAATCAGATCTTATGGATGATTTTGAAGTTGAATTTTAATAATGATTAGTGTATAGTGAAAGGAAAAACTGAAGAAAAAGTAAATTCCATCCCTACGTCCATATGCACCAATCTGTCATAAATTTCAAAAGCATATTTTGCTAAAAGCTGATATACAAAGGGTTTATAAGGATTAAAAAATAATCAGATACAATTGTGGTGGGTGGGATAAAATGATTGTTAAGGTACAGAAAAGAGAAATTGGAAAAAGTAGTTTGTGTGTGTGTGTGTGTGTGTGTGTGTGTGTGTGTGTGTGTTAGGTTGTATGTATTGTAAGTAGCCACAGTTGTTTAAAGAAGGCATCAAAAATGAGTAAGACTATAAGATTTAAGAAGATACTGTAAATAAGTGAAGCTGGGCAAGAAAATAATGGGGGGGGGTAGCTAAAGACTTTGCTGAAATTAAACTGATATTAACTTCTTTGTGCAAATATAATCTCCCAGTTTTGATCTTTTAAAATATTTTCTTATTAGATTTTAATAAGAATTATGAAAAGTAAATTGTTTTAGTTAAACATTTTTAACATATGGTATTGATCAAAAAATATAACTGCTTGTGCTGTCTAGTTCATGGTACAACAATTTGAAACCTCCAAAATGAGTATATAATGAACTGCCAGTTACATAATCATAGCTCTCTATGTATTTAGGACCACAATACTAACACCGCATTTCACAGTACCTGTTTTCATAGTCACATTCTTTGAACATTTTAATAGCTTGGAGTGCCTTTCTGCCTGGGAGAAATCGAGCTAAGTAATATATGCAATATCTACAATGTTGGGATGCCCATCATGAACATTTTAGTACTTCAATTGTCAGGATTTTCTCAAAAAGAATATGCAGAAATGCCAGGTAGTTACTAGAAAAAAGTAATACAAAGTATGTATGAATATATATCCACTAAAGTTTTCTTAAATGAACATCTACCTAACCAGGGAAGTATGCATTTAAGACACAGTCATCATCATTTCAAATTTCATTCTTGCCTCAAGTATTGATTTATGTACTAAATTTTCTAATCATGTGAGAAATTTTAAGGGTCATACAAAATTCCAGGTTAAATTCATATGTATGACATTCCCATATGCTTTGTTCTATTACTTTTAGGATTTAAAGATGGTTTGCAACAATATTTTAAATCAGTTTTTGGTATTTGCTACTTATCTTTTTGTAAGCATTGTCAACATTTGCATTTAAACTTCTAATGAAAGCCTTATTTTGGATGTAAGGTTATGCAAGTTTTTTCCTTGCTAAAACATATAAAAGGAAGAAAGAGAAAAAGAAAGACTTGCAAGAAATAATTGCAATCATAAAACTTGTTTCTAATTTTTAATAAATTGGATTACAATTAAGCCTTCCTAAATCAGTTTCAGACTGATACCAAAATTTTGTATGTGACCATAATGGTGGATATTATACTTGGAGAAAATATAAATTTTTAATAGTGAAATAATATCTAAATGTGGCTGGAAATAATCCTAAATAATAAAAGCAAAATATACAAATTGACTGAACGGCAGAACAGCAGAACAACCATCCAGATGACCCTGCAGGACCATGCTAGGACACCCACTGGCGCCAGGCCAGCCAAGGCAGGTGAGATGAAATTGGTTGGGGGTCTGGCCATTGCCCCATGATCGCCCTGCAGAGGGCGGCCCAGGCCATCCACCAGCTGAGCGATCAATCGTGGGGCTCCACGATCACCCCAAAGAAAGAGGCCCAGGGTCCTGGGTGCCAGCGGCTAGAGGGAAGACTGGGTCCCAGGTGCCAAAGGGTAGCCGGTGCAAGCAGCCAGGGGAAGGAAGGCCTACTATTGCAGAATTTCGTGCACTGGGCCTCTAGTATTAATATAAAACTGAATTGAATAAAGCACTGATGATATAGTTGGAATTCTAGAAACTTCTGCTTACTACTTTTGCCATCAATGTGAATTTCAAAACATCCTATATAATAAGAGACCAGACCATAAGCCTAACTACTGGAACAACCGCTTGACCAGTCGCTATGAGGTAGGGGCCGGCAAGGGGAACCGGCTGGCTGGAGGAGACGGTGGGGCGATATGAGGGCCTGCGAGGGGAACCAGCTGGATGGCAGTAGCGGCGGGGCAGTACCCAGGCCGGTGAGGAAAACCAGATGGCTTGTGGTAGTGGTGGCGGAGCGGAACATGGACCTGCGAGGGGAACCGGGTGGCTGGCAGTGGCAGTAGCAGCCAGAGACTGGCAAGCAGGCGGAAAATGGCCCTGATTGCAGACTAGGCCTAGGGACCCTAACCTTGCACGATTTCGTGCACTGGGCCTCTAGTATGATAGATAATAAAATATAGAATAAGTGGAATTTGTTAGTATAGACCCGTGGTCGGCAAACCGCGGCAAGCGAGCCACATGCAGCTCTTTGGCCCCTTGACTGTGTCTCTTCCACAAAATACCATGTGCGGACACGCACATACAGTACCATTGAAACTTCATGGCCCATGCGCAGAAGTCGGTATTTTGTGGAAGAGCCGGTATTTTGTGGAAGAGCCACCCTCAAGGGGCCAAAGAGCCGCATGTGGCTCGCGATCCGCGATTTGCCGAGCCGCAGTTTGCCGACCACTGGTATAGACTAAAAATTATTTTGTGAATATTGCTGTATCAAACAGAAAAACAAATTATGCCATAACGCTTACCAAAAGAGGCTTTATCCAAACAGAAGCACTAGCAAAAAGTACCGTTTTATGAGGGATTGCTAATTAAAGTGGGAAATACTGTGCACAGAGATTAGCCTCTAAAAATCACTTCTCTTGAAAACACCTGAGAACTAAAATTGTATCATGCATTATCTTCCACTTGCCAAATAATACATGCAGAGTGAAAGCTATTTTAACTGTCATATTAAAAACGTTAAGTGTGGCTGAAGTCTCTAATTTTTCTTGTAATCTCATTCTGAATGGAGCTTTCGTAAGCAACAGTAATTACAGAAGAGGTAAGAGTCTGGCAATCGTTACTTGTTTATAGAACAAAGAAAAAAACTAATAAGAGAAAGAACATAACTCAGTCCGATAAGGAAAGTTTTGTTTAAACTTCTGTATAGAAGTAAAACACTTCTGGCAAATTGAAATTAAACTCTATTAATTAAAAAAATATTGCCCAAGCTGGTTTTCTCAGTGGTTAGAGCATTGGCCATAGGTTCAATTCCAGTCAGGGCACACTTCTAGGTTGCAGGCTCAATCCCTGGCCAGGTCTGGGCGAGAGCTGGAAGCAACCAATCAATGTGTCTCTCTCACACTGTTTCTCTGTCTCTCCCCATCCTTTCTACTTTCTCTAAAAATCAGTGGAAAAGATATCTTCCAATGGGGATCAAAAACAACAACAACAAGAAAATATTATTGTTACTTAGTTCCTTAAAACCAAATAAAATAGACAATCATTTTCCAGTAACTTCTAAACTTAAATATAACTGTAATTATTGGGAATATCACATATGTGATTGATTAAGAACATTTCTCTAAGATATCTCCATGTGTATTTACTTGTGCACTTGACATATTTGCATATGTCTGTTAAATTTCCAAGATAATATTTAATCAAAACCTATGTAATTAAACTCTGATCAAATATATTCACTGTTTTACAGATTTCTTTCAATTATAAAAGCAAGTTAGGTTTTCTCTCTCAGGATAATAGTGATGAGTTACCTATTTCTCCTGCATAGCATGGTAAATATAATGATTGGAGATGAATGAAAAATAAGTAGAACTAAAAGATCAATAATTCAGCACTATGTCTATAGAAATACTCTTCAGGGTCAGCTCTGAGGTTATTTTTCCTCCTTCGTACAGTGAAATTCTAAAACTTATGAAAACAAACCGGACGTGTATACTTGCCATCTCATGCTGAGATGCATTTCTCCTTGTATTCAATACTGATACTTAAAACACAATGGTCAGGCATCTTTGTCTCCTTTGAACTTCTTCTTACTTTGTTTGAAAAGTATTGTCTAACAAACCCTTTATGGAGCTCATATTTTTGTGAGAAAAGAGAAAATATACAAATGTAGGTAGTATTGGCACATATAAGGGCAGATATTTACAAAAGCAGAAACTGTGAGTGATATAAGCATAGCATCCTGATTAAATTTTAATTACTCTCATGTTAGGCAATATGCTTTTCTTCTACATCAAGATCAAAAATTTTTAAATGTTTATAGTTTTTGAATAGGGACCCCCCAAAAAATATGTCTAGATCCTAACAATTAGAAGATGTGAGCATGACCTTTATTTGGGCAAAACAGAACTATAATTTTTGTCTTTGTAGATATAATTGAATTAAAGATATTGAGATGAAATTACACTGCATTAACTGGGTAGGCCCTAAATCCAATGATAAGTGTTCTTATAAGAAACACAAGAGGAAGACACACAGATAGAGACACAGGAGAATGTCATGTGAACATGGAAGCAGAGATTGGAGTAATGCTGCCACAAATCAAAAAATGCCTAGAATTATCAGAAGCTAGAAGACACAAAGATGGGTTTTCCCACAGAGCCTTCACTCATTTATATATTTCATTGTTTCATATTAATATATTTATGAATTATGCTTATCTATCAAGATACACACACACAAACTGATATAACAGTAATGAGAAAAGTATATAACAAAACCAGAAGATACCATTTTCTATGTACCATTGTCAAAGGTAAAATTTGGTTATTTACGGGGAAGAAGAAACTGTGGGAAAACAGGCACTCTCTCATACCTTGCTAATGAACATAAATGCTATAATTTGTAGTGAAAATAATTTGGTAATATCTAACAAATATTAAAATACATGTGTTATAATAAATAGCAATTCAATATTTAAAAATTATCCTATGTGTGTATTCACATATGTCTTCAAATAACTGTATATGAGGTATGATGTATCAGTTGTGATAACAAAACACTGGAAGTGATCACAATGTCTTCCAATTAGCAATAGAAATAGATGATAGATGGATAAATAGGTGAAATTTTATACTACATATGTAATATACTATATGTATCTATTTTTAAAAGAACCATATTTATATAATGAAATATATTTTAAAAGTTATATTGTTAATGAGATAAATCTTTTGTTTTAATACAACTTTAATGTTTATATTGAATCTTCAAAGTCTTACATGACCTTACAGGAAAATCTAACAACAGTTATATGTCCCATCTCATTAAATATATGTAGATATATATTTTTATTTCACATAAGTACATCTAAGGCATATACTACTGAAATCACCAAAGTAATTTATTTGTATTTATCTTTTAATGGCATAAGCTGAAACTATTACAAAGCCAGGTATTGATCAGTTAAAGAAAAAATTCTTTTACACTCCAATGTCAAGTTCATGTGTATATTCTCTGAACAGAAGCCATTTAATATAACACCATGATAATAAAAGAAGCTTTTTTCCCCATTTAATCTGTATGCATTAGGATATATAATAAGAAAAGTAGCTTTGAACTTGTCAAACTTATTAAAATAAAATTGTAATAGAGATGTTTCAAATTTCATTTTCTATACTTAAGAAATACTCAAGAGGGTGGACAAATCATTTAGGTCAATGCCAGCTGGATATTTAAATTATATCTTCAAAGTTTTCATTTCCTTTGTAGAAGATCTAGCAGCAACAATAATTTACACCTTATCCCCAAATCAAATAATTTTCACAGTGTGCTACCTCAGAGAATAAATGTATGAGAACAGTATGTCAATATACATTAAAAAGAGAAATAGAAAAAAAAAAACTAACAGAAGTATCAGAATAAATAATTCAGCAATTCCTTTATGTTTTACACTTACATTTATATAATAGTTTAAATTGAAAGTGTTAAATTGTTCAACATGAACAACAGTATAGACAATAAAAGCTAATTACAATTTCTGTTATCCATAACGTTTTGCATTGCTCATCATGCTGGGATATGTACTCATTCTCACTCTTTGGTCCTTTGTCTCCCTATCTCGCTGTATCCATCTATCCCCCTTATAAGTCTATCATATTTTGCCCTACTCCATATATTCATGAAGTTATATGCTTTCTACTTTCCAAGTAGACCCTAATCTCATCCAATTCACTCAATTTCCAAATAAACCACCATGTATGTATACATGCACACATGCATATGTATATGTATATATACATACATATGTGCATTCTTATCTTTCATATGCATCAGTTATATGATATGTAATATGTAATGATTCAGTAATTACATATATTTCAAGTTAAGATCCTTTCTGTTCCAAATCTTATATGAAAATCCAAGTCCCAGAGAACGGTCGATCCTGTTTAAATAATGACCTAGGTCTGATATGTTTTAGAAAATTAAAATTGTCTACTCTTAATTGAACTATTATTACAAATGTATGGAGTTTGTTTTCCTAGAAAAAAAGCTGAAAGTCTCTTTATTATTTTGGTAGGTATTTGGAAGGCTTTATTGAAAATTTGAATTTAATGAGTTTGGCTTTATATTATTATTTTTAAGGAAATACTAATAGGCAATATTTACTGAGTTATTTTCAACTACTTTGTTTAGCAAAATGAAGTTTTCATTGTATTAAAACTTACTATTTTTAAATCTATTTCTGAGGTGTTCATTAAATTGGAAAAAAATGTCAGCCCAATGAAAGCATGATTTTTAAAATGAGGATACATGTGGAAAGAGTAGAATGAAAAAGATAGAATTTGAAATTATAAAACTTATGTTTGAGCCTTACAGCTGTATCTATTAGTTTGGTAGTCTGGGTAAATTATGTACTCATCTAAGCCTCCATTTTACTCCTTTAGAGTTGTGCTAATCATAATAAACCAAGAGAATTACTATGATGTTAAAACATAGTCACTAACAAAGGGCAGTTAATTCTGGGTACAGACTGAATAAAATAGCTACTAAATTTTCATATAAGTAGAATTACAGCACAGACTTTACTTCCCTGAATCCAAAGTTTAATAGATCTAGATGTTAAAGATGCATTGCCTGATGAGTATACACTTTTCAAAAAATAGACATCTTATTAGATGTTTCAGAATATGCTTAGATAAGTATGCTTACATTGATTTTTCCTTATATTTTAGTTTAGAAAAACTAAGCATGTGAAATTAGAGTTGCTAGTTAGTGATGATGCAGAGATAAGCTAACCCTTATTAAAATTTTTATTACAACTCAAGATCTGCACAGGAGTTAAACTCCAAAAGCAGCATCTCTAAATCAACTATGAAAGGCAATTACCTTTTCAATAAGAAAAATTCATGAGGAAAATAGTCGTAGAATGCTGTGTCTCCACAGAAGAAAGAACCAGGCTAACATTTATACTTTACCATTGTTAAACAAATGTGAACCAGTTCTGGCAATGCTTATATTAAGAGCATTTATAAAGTCACAAGAAAATTAATAATTAAAAAATTAGATGACTTGACAAAGGTATCTAAAAATAGAAGCTCTGGTGCTCAAATAGTAATTCAATATTTTTATATTTACTAGATTGAGTTCTTGTTTATCAATAACATTTCCAAAATATCTTCTAATCACAGTTGTTGTTGTTTTTGATAACGGTGTAAACGAAATTACCAAAACCTTACAAGAAGAATCCCTACTGTTAATATTTATATTTCTTTATCTACATAAGTAATAAATTCAAATGGGTATACAAGTATTTGAGCTACATGTTGGTAATATAAGCCATTCTACAAATACATAGAAAATGTGTTCTTTAGTTAAAACATTCAAATACAAAGTATACTTCTTTAGATGTGGTAACTACAAAATCCCCAGAAGCAACGAGTTTAATTATTATGCAGTGTTCATAGAAAGCACTGGTCTCTAAACCAATAACTTATCATCAATTCACAATTAGGATAAACATTCTAGATTAAAATCTACATCTTGCTTCTAATCATTTCCATGTTAACTTATCAGGCATGGAAAGCAATTTACATGAGTAATTAGGGGACAAAGAATATATTGATGAGATAAATATATCATATTGGATATATCTGTTATATTTTTATCATTGTTCATTCATTAATTAAATAACAATATTAAAATCATGATGGCCATTGCAAAAATGCAATTATCAAATTCTAGTGGCATGACTATGTAAGTTATAGAGCAGATAGCAGTGAGGCTCTAATACAGTGGGGCCTTGACTTATGAGTGTCCGGACTAACGAGTTTTTTGAGATACCAGCTGTCTCTCGGTCGATTTTTTGCATTGAGTTGACAGAGTAATTTGAGTTAACGAGCTCCTTAATGAGCTCCTTAACAACCTTGGTCTCAGAAAGAATTAAACTCGTAAGTCAAGGCCCCACTGTATTGCTTTTGGTGTGTTCTTCACCTCTACTGAGACAAAAACAACAACACAACACACATACAAAATAACCAGGTATATAAAATCAAAAGGGAATATCCTATATAACAAAGAGGTAATATGCAAATTATCCCTCACACCCTCACACGGTGGCTGCCTACAACCAGGCCGGCAGGGGGATTAGTAAGGGATGAGCAAACGACTGAACAAGCAGGCTGCCTGGGGCAACCAGGCCAGTGGGGGGGGGGGCTGTGAAGGGGTTAGGGGTGATCAGGTTGGCAGGGGGGCAGTTAGGAGCCAGTGGTCCCGGATTTTGAGAGGGATGTCTGACTGCCAGTTTAGGCCCAATCCCCGGGGTCCCAGATTGGAGAGGGTGCAGGCTGGGCTGAGGGGACCCCCGCCCCCATGCACGGATTTTGTGCACTGGGCCTCTAGTGTTCCTATAATTCTGCTTCAATACCACAGCCCCAGATTAAACTCTTCTGAACCTCATGAGTGATAAATTGGGAGTTAAGAATGACCTTTTGCATCAATTAATCATGAAAGGTTTCTGCTATAGGAGCTGGGAAAGACTCTTCTAGGTATGAAAGTGAGAACATTAAAATGCCAACAAATGACAATGCAAAACTTTTCAACAACACTACTCTCTAAATTTGTTTGTACTTTACAGACACTATAGATATGAACATCACCCCTCAAGAAAATTTAATTTCTGTTTAATACATTTTTTTTACACTCTAGCTGTGATTTGTACATAAGATGCAGAGACAGCATTTGAAAGATTTCAAGAGACTATCCTATGCCTTCTGAGGCTTTCTACTTAGAAATTATAAATCACCCAGAAATTTAGCTTTATTGACTTTATAATCTTTTTTTATGGGGGAGGCAGGAAAATCACCAAATTAGGGATATATTTTAAAATTTATATGAAATGCAAGGTAATATTTAATAATTACTATATTTCAAAAAAATAACTTTGTCTCCCATAATTTTATTTGTTCCCAAATTACTTGCTGCCATGAAAGAAATAGCAATATACATATAATTTTAAAACATTGTTCATAGATAGTGCTGTTAGCTTTATTTATTTATCTGCATACACTGAACTAAAATTATAGACTATTTTCTTGGTGTAGATCAAGCTCACAAGATATGCCACTTGTTACATGTACTTTCAGTATTTTCAATTCTTACTGTGCATCCTTGCACATTTAAATATATCAGTACATACATATATACAGACTGGCAGACAGACAAGTGAAGAACACCTCAAAGGCAAGATCATATCTATACTGTTCTCTGCTCCTTGCCTATATATATGAGATACAAAATAATAATTCAGTCTATCTATAGAAATCATAACTGCTTTTTAACTCTCAAATTAGTATACACTTGATTCCAGCAGGATTTTAATTCTACTAAAATTTAGAGATTCAAATTATGGCATACTACTTAAACTCTAAAAATCAAAAAGATTTCTCAGGCATTTAAGTTTTTGTTTTCTCTCAAGTCAGATGCTTTGTATATGAAATATAATTTGGTTAAATATTCTTTTTGTTCTCTGATTTAGACTTTCCCGAACCAGCTCTTGCATAAAAAATAGCTACGAATAAGAAATGGTTAAGGCTTGTGATTTCAGTATGTAAGATCTAGTAATATCAGTTCCATAATTTCTAAACTAAGTCATATACCTAAGATTCTCTTAATTTCCAAAAGGGAATAATTCCAAACATCTCTGATGAAGAACTCAAAATAATAAGCTCATCAATCAGGAAAGAACTTGAATCTCAGGTGCAGCACCACCAAAATGAAAATGGTATAGTAAAGATTAAATGGGATAATGATGCCACATGCTTAACATAAACACAGGCACAAAATACCTACTCAAGTAAATGAGAGCCACTCTTATCATGGCATTTCCCTTTATATCTCTCTTTTTAAACCAGGGAGAGCTTTAAATAAATTATCAAAATAAATTAATAATCCAATATTACATGAGCTAAGCATTTTAAAGGGACATAACTGGGGAAAATGTGTTTAAATATATCTAATGAAAAATAAGTGAATCAAATAGTTCAAAATAATAAAACAAGAGTCAGTAAGAACACTATAATTGCCAAATAAATTACATTAATAATACTTCGCTATAAATTATTTTTAAGGTAAAGTAACTCACAAGACATTTCCTTTTTTATTAATTAGCCATAAAAATTTCATTCTAAAACATTTTTCATCCTGCTATTGGTGTCAGAAAAAAAGTAAAACAAAAGCAAACAAACAGCCAAAACCGGTTTGGCTCAGTGGATAGAGCGTCGGCCTGCGGACTGAAAGGTCCCAGGTTCAATTCCGGTCAAGGGCATGTACCTGGGTTGCGGGCATATCCCCAGTAGGAGATGTGCAGGAGGCAGCTGATCGATGTTTCTCTCTCATCGATGTTTCTAACTCCCTATCTCTCTCCCTTCCTCTCTGTAAAAAATCAATAAAATATATTTAAAAAAATAAAAACAAAAAAACACCTGGGCAGCTGAAGGCTAAAACCTTTCTATTAATCACCTCTAATCTAACCTGATAAATAAGTGGTATTTATTATGATAAATAATTCTTAGCATTTTAATTTCTATGCTAAATTTCTACTTTAAATTCTACTTCGGACTTGGAATTACACCATTTGCTTCTCAATTTTTAGACCTTTGAACTTGAACTGAATTAGACCATCAACTCTCCTGGTTCCCTAGCTTGCAGATAGCAGATCATGGAATTTCTCAGCCTTTATAACCACGTGAGCCAATTTCTATAATAAATCTCCTCTTATACATATCTGTTTCTATCACCATCTCTATCTATCTCTATCTCTATCTCTATCTCTATCTCTATCTCTATCTCTATCTCTATCTCTATCTCTACCTCTACCTCTACCTCTATCATCTCTATCTGTATTTCTATCTATCCCATTGATTTTGTTCTAATACAGCATACTTTACAAAAATGTAGAAAATGAAGAGTGCCGATCAGTAAATTAGTACAGCCTGAAAACACTATGTTGGTAAAGAACAATGATATTATAGTCCACCAAAAATATTTGTCATATCTCCTCTCATTTGGCTTCTAATTGCATAAAATAGTTTGTCTACTTTTTTATATTACGGAAATGGTATAAAATGGTATTTGGTGTATGTGGCTAATGTTGCTGAACATTTGTTAGTAAGATCAATCAATATTCTTGAAGAAGGATGTAGAACATTAACTTAGTTGTAACATAATCTGTGACCATATATAATTCATTTACCACAGTTTATTCACTTATTCTATTGTTGATCGTCATCTAAGTTGTTTCCAGTTTGTGGCTGTGTACATGCTGCTGAGAACATGCTGGTATTTTGGATCAATTCTGATGGCTACCTTCCTACGAGGAAAATTTTGAGGTCATAATATATGCATCCATTTCAATTTAGATGCCAATGTCAAACCATGTTTTAAAGTGATTACACACATTTATACTAGAAGCAGTCTGATAATTCTGAATGATTTGCCTCCTTTAAACTACTTTGCGTTAGTTTTCTTTCAATTTTAGCCCTTCTCATGGGTGTGCAGTGATACCTAGCTGTAGTTTTGATTTGCATTTCCCTCATAAAGTTGGACTCCTCATAAGTTTACTGCCTACTGGGATAGACTCTGTGTGAGGTTGTAGTTGAAGCCTCTTGCCCATTTTCCCCCCAGGGGTTCATATTATTTTCTTACTGATTGGTTGGGGTTTCCTCTACATTATCTATAATAGCTCTTTTCTGGTTACATGTGTTACAAATATATCCTTTAACTGTATGAATTGCCTCCTCACCACCTTACTTATATATTTTGATGAGCATTTTTAATTTTCACTTAGAACAATGTATCTACCTTTTCATCATGGTTAAGTATTTTGTTTCCCATATAAGAAATCATGCTTATGAGGATGTGCTCCGATGGAATCTTCCAGAATCCGCAGTAAGTCTACAAACCACCTGCAGTGTAAGGAAGGGAGGTGCTGAAGGCAAAAAATACTCTATATCATAAGTGAGTTTCCATGCAAATATGAAATAGCTGATGTTAAAGCCCAGGGGTATGGAGAAATAATTTATACAGAAACTGAAATAAAATGAGTTATGGCTGAAACAGTTTGGAGCAGTAGTGTAGACAGATTAAGCTGAAGAGATAGTGATGACTACATGAGACTTAATAATAACTTTGTAATGTAATAAATTATATGACTTAGAGGTACTGCTTTTGAGGATAATTGAAGATTGATTGTTCTCTGAGCTAGTAATAAGTAAAGGAGTAATGAGTCAGAGTGAATTACACTGAATTCTTGTTTAAAATGCAGGTCTTTTAAAGTAAAATTCCACAGGTTTGTAAAAATTAATTCTAAATGGCAATGCTTTATCAATAATTGTAATACTAAATTGACTAGACACCAAGTGTTGATACTTGAAGATTTTTAAATTTTATTTTTAAAAATATCATGTAATGTGAGCAATTTCTTAATCTGTTATTAGAGTGATATGAAGATGACTACACAAAAGGGGTGTGCCAGAAGCCCGTTAACTTTTTGACCTCCAGAGAAATTTTATAAATAAAAAAATCATTAAAAATTTATTTTTCACCATTTTTTGGAGCTCTAATAGAATAATAACTACTACTTCTACAAAAACTAATGGGATTAAGTGTCATAAAAATTATTTTAAAATACAGTGCTACTGAATTATAATGTGTCACTTATAGTTAATTATAACAATGTTCAACTCATCCCCATTTGCTAATAACGTTAAAAGGAGAAAAAGGATTAAAAACACGTTCAAATTATACAAAGATGCAAAGCTATCTGTAGTCACATCACTTCATAAATTTATCCCCAAATATATTTGAGATTATTAAGGTAAATTATTAGATACTACTAGAAACAAATATAGGAATCCAATAAACCATTCTCCCAGTTTTTAGCCATTCTATACAATATGAGTTTATCTTTTTGAAAGAACCAAATTGCTAAATATGTAGTAGTGAGGAATCTCCACTAGTTTCGGTGAAGGACATATACTATTATCAAACTTACTTCCTGTGCTCAAGGAACTCCTCGTCTATTTGAAAAAAGGAAGATCTCTATGTATAATGCTAAAAATTGGTTTAATGATTAAACTTTACCCAGAGTCATTGTCAGAATTTAAATTGCATTGGAATCTTGAGGCAAAAGCTTAAATGGTTAGGAGAAGATTATATAAAATTTGGAATTACTGTCATAGTTCTTAATTCTTGTTTTCAACCACCTTCCCTGGGGAGCATGCAGATATTTGAGGCCTCTCATGAAATACAAAATCAGAGAATATATGCTAGAACTTAGATAAAAGGGAGCATACAATCTTGCTCATAAGACAGAACCAAACCTCACTATGTTATACAGATCTGCTTTCCTAATGCAATTCTAAAAGGGTTTCAACATGTTTATAAGAGACATGGAGCACTTGAACTTGGTGCACTCCTAATTGCTGATCTCTCTAGGTGATGAAAGGAATTGGGCCTTAAGGCCTTAAGCTGTCTACCCTGGCCTTGACCTAACAGCTATGTGAATTGACAGGCAGGCCTGATCAGACCCAAAGGAGGAACAGAGAACTTGTTAAGTAGGACAATTAATGAAATGTGTCTCAAACTCAGAGAAAGTAGCATCTCATAGGAGAAATAAATAGTGCATCAGCAGCAATATCTTAATACTAAGATTCCACAGTTCTCACCCATGCCCACACGGACATCAGAAAGAAAGAGGTCTAAATAAAGCACCTCCCGGTACAGTTCCTTATTAGAATTGAGTTGCTGGTTTAGAAACCAGTTACAGTTAGAAACAATTTCAAAGACTAAGACTCCCTGCTCAACAGTTACATAAATAACAGATGAAGACAATGAATACATGAACAAATGAATGAATTCTCTTAAAGTAGTAAGAAGGAGAGGGTATGGAATTATGATCACTAGACAAATCTAGCCCATCTTATAATGAAGATATTGGTTATGTATTGCTAGGAATTAAATAAAACTACCCTATTATTAGGAAATTGGACATCTTTCTTTGTTTAACACAAGCCTAGCTTACGTTGTAAAATAGAAAATAAAAAAAAAAGTATGACAAAAACGTGGCTCTCATACAAAAAATATGCATAATTTTGTATCCTGCTACTTTTCCAAACTTATTAAAGTTAGCATTTTTGTTTGGCCAGAGTGGCTCAGTGGTTGAGCATCACAGTTCGATTCCAGGTCAGGGCACATGCCTGGATTGTGGGCTCAATCTCTCGTTCAGGGTGTGCAGGAGGCAGCCTATCAGTGATTCTCTCTCATCATGGATGTTTCTGTATCTCTCGCCCTTTCCCTTCCTCTCTGAAATCAATAAAAATACATTTAAAAACAATACAAATCTAAATTATTTTGACGAAGGTTTCAGATGTAAAATGAATTTTATTTCCCACTATTAATCCATTTACTGCCCATTCCTATTCCTTTGTGAGACCTATAAATTTTATTGCCATTAGTAATAAATCTCTTTTCTTTTTTCTTTTTCCATAATCAGGATTTTACCTGTGTATCCAGCGTGTCTGACCTCTTATTTTATTAATCCCACATTATTGGCTTTCTTCTTGGCTTTAAATTGAACGACTTTCAATATTTTCCTCCTAATCATATACCCTTAACTTCAGGTAAGTAGCATCAGGCCAGAATAAAGTGGTGTGTGTGTGTGTGTGTGTGTGTGTGTGTGTGTAGTCATCTTACTTATTCCTGGTGTACTTGAATAGAATTTCATAACTGTCCTCTCAGATAGTGAGCTGTAATAATTCTAAAGATCACTGACAAAATAGAAACAAAACCGCTGAAGCATACACTTGCTTTTACCATTTCCTCAGAGGGCTTTACATTTTCACCTCTTTAGCAAGGCATCATGTTGTGAAGTGCCCTGCAGAATAATTATGGATTGACTAGAAAACATAACTGAATTTTTTGCTTTATATTTTCATGATCATTGAGTATCTTATTTCAATCTGAGGAAAAAGAAAGGCAAACAATGCATTATATGAATGTTACCCTTGGTTATAATTAGAAAGCAGTTGCTTAACCAGTGAACACAATATTTGCAAATATATTTCTCATAGGCTCTGAATCATATGCTATGGAAACAGCTGATTTACCTCTTGATCCATTTTTAGTAAATAAGAATATTATGCTTGGTTCTGATGTTTTGCACTTATCCTTGGATGGCTTGAAGAGAGTAGGAAATAAATCTACTTTAATCATTATCATACAGGGTTAGGCTTACAACTGTTCAAATAGAAAAAATGCAATAATTAATAAATAATAAACTCACCTACAACTGTGAACCTACCTTTGCCCTATCCTGTATATTTGTACAAAACTATACATTTCCTTCAAAAGATACATTGCTTAATCTCCTTAAGCCTCAGTTTTATTTTCTGTAAAACAAATATGAAGATAATAATATTAAAAGTTATTATGACAGCCCTGGAAGGGCAGCTCAGCTGGTTAGAATGTCATCCAGATAACTCTAAGGCTGTGAGTTCTATTCACAGCCAGGGCACCTACAAGACTCAACCATGAATGCAAAACTAATGAAACAACAAATAGGTGGTCCACTGTCTTTCCTCCCCCCTCTCTAAAATCAATTTAAAAATTTATGATAAAAAATAATAGTTTTTCCCTTCTTTGGTTTTTGTAAGGATTTCCTGAGAAACAGCCCTTAGGGATATGGCTAAGAGGAAATGTTCAAGAAGTCTGAACAATTAATAAGAACCCTTACTTGTATATTATATCTTGCCTAAAACAGCAATTCGCAAAGAAATTGACATAATCCCAACAAGCAAGAGCCTGCGTAATCCTTCTTTCCCTGACTCCACTAACTCCAATCGGTGCTGTCAGTCTGCTCTCCAGAGGAGACTCATGAGATGATTCTTTCTAAAACCAGTAAACAGAACATCAGTTACCTAGTGAGAAGCTTTCCTCTGAGCGTTACAAACACTGGGAAAGCAATAAATAGCACTAGAGAAATATTGTGATGGATATTGCTAGTTTTAAAATTAATCATGTTTAGTTTAATGCTATTTAATAACACATGATATGATTCTCACTGTTGGTGAAACTTCTGAGTGAAACATGCCTCTCTAGACTATATGACTCCCCATTCAGAGCTTCAGAATATCAATATACTGTGCTATTATTAGCTCATTTATTATTGGCCACAGATGAGAGTTCAACCTGTTTGTGTCAAAAGGATTTTGATTACACTTCCTTTCTAGCCCCTGCTCACACCCTGCCATGGATGGGGAAAATGAGACTTTTTTTTGGGGGGGTGGGGGGGCGGGAAAGGGCTACTAATCTGAATCTAGCCACTGTCCCTTTAATTGTCTGGTCCCCCAAGACCTGTTTATAAACCGTCCCTAGATGAAGTTATCAGTGCTGGCGCCAGGTCAGGCCTTTGGTTGAGGTCTCAAAGCCCCAGCACATAGGGCTCTTTAAGAACTTGCAAAGGGGACCGGATTACCCCATGTTTAGGAGACAAAGACTGAAAAAGATATAAAAAGGGACAACTTCCTCCATGTTGTTGCCCAGAATTTAAAAGATATTTATTTCTGGGCTCGCGTGTAATAATAATAAAGTGTAGCTCCATTTCTCTAAGCATTGCTTGGTTTTTCTCTGGTCTTCTGCAACACCATAACTTGTTGCCATAAAGTGGATGAGAAAGAAGTTTTCTGTAATTGGTGTTGCAATAAATACTCAGTCAAGAACAAAATGAAACTTTCGTTTATGTAAGCAGAAAAAAATAAATAAAAACACAAAGCAAAAAAAAATAATATTATTTCTCTTATTCACTTACTGGCCTGGTTTTTCAATACTTTTCTTAATCTACCACCTACCTAATTATTTTCATTTCAAGTGTTATAATTAGCAGTAAGATGACTGTGTCATTTATGTTCCAAAGCAGAATACTTTTGAGAGTGAAAGGGGGTGCTGCTGATAATTGCACCGCAGACGTACACCAGGACTGCTTTGGGAAAACCAGGATATTTGGTCACCTGTTATGAGAAACTACTTTCCAGTGTCGATAGTTTACAAACACTATACTTACAAGTACCTTAGGATTCTTTTAAAGTTTACTTCTATGACCCATGCAATTACTTATCATTCTAAAGGAAGAAAATGCCTTCCCTTTGATACTTCAGGTCAATGCAACATGTTATTGAAACAGTTTTAAGGAGGGCCTGACGCCATTTCTTTCTAATAATGATAGTTTGACTAGGTCTATTGTCCTTCCTTTCAGACATTTAATCTGACAACCTTGCACCTTTAACACTAGGAGACAAGTGAACTTCATTATTGACATGGAACAAATCATCACCATGAGTTTCTGAAACTCATATGGACTCTACAAGCCATAGATGTCCATTCCCAGGACAATACAACAAGGAAAACAAAACAAATCAAAGGTCTTGGCTAGTACATAGATGAAAACTAAATAACCAAATACTTTGAAATTGATTTGAACCAAAGAACAAAGAATAGAGCTTAGAGTCTATTATATAATCCAATGTTACGCTAAAAGAACAACCACTTTTGCAACATACATTATTTCTAGTAAGCCGTTTTCTGTTTATAAATGTCCAGAAATATCAGATTACCTCCTCAAAAGAAAGCAGTGTTAAAATATACACATTTATTACTTTTATAATTTAGCCTTAACTTAAAACCCAAATATATTAGTATGTTATTTTTTTCAGCCTCAGTTCTGTTGTCTTTAGCGATGCAGTAAGACTTTACATGAAGTACTACTCTGTGAAGAATAAATATTCTGAACTAGAATTGGAGGCTCTAATTTCCAAAATTGTGAAAACAGAGGTAAACAGTTAACCAATTAGTTTAGGAATTAACATGTGTAAGCTATTAAACTGTATAGAATTATTCACATTATGAGTTATAGTGTATCAATCAATATTCACCTTCTTAATTTTACTTGTTATAATAATCATCAAATAGATGGGTAGTTTAGGTGAACTTTGAATCTCACTATGTGGTAAAAGAGATTGTAGCAGCCCATGATTAAAATAGACATATCATAGACATCTGATAAAAGAAGGTGGCATGGATGAGATTTACAAACATAGCTTTCAATGCTAGAAAATCTAATACAACAATAAATTAAAAACATAATACCTCATGACCAAGTGGGGTTCATTCCAGGGTCACAAGGATGGTTCAACATATGTGCATTGATTAATGTAATACACCACATTAACATACTAAGAGAAAATAATCATATGATCTTATCAATAGACACAGAAAACATTTGATACAATGCAACATTCATCTGAGATTAAAACACTCAATAAAATGGGTATAACAGGAAAGTACCCCAACATAATAAAGGCCCTATGTGACAAACCCTCAGCTAACATCATACTTAATGGTGAAAACTGAAAGTTTTTCTTCTAAGATCAGAAAAAAGGACAGGTGTATGATTTTAATTCTCTCTCTCTCTTTTTAATTTTCTTTATTGTGGAAAGTATTACTGATGTACTCCTTTGTGTCCCCCATTGATACACTCTACCCCACTCCCTGCCCTGCCTTCACCACTACTATCTGTGTCCATGGGTTATGCATATATACATATAAATTCTCTCACTACTCTTATTCAATATAGTCCTGGATACCCTACCCAGAGCAATCAGGCAAGAGAAAGAAATAAAAAGCATCTAAATTGGGAATGAAAAAGTAAAAGCATTACTTTTTGCAGATGACATGATTCTTTATATAGAACACCCTACTAACCACCAAAAAACTACTGGAAACAAGAAACAAATAAAGTTGCAAGATACAAAATCAATGTACAAAAACCCACTGATTTCCTATATACTAACAATGAAACCTTAGAAAAAGAAATGAAGGAAAACATTTCCTTGTGCAATTACAACAAAAAGAATAAAATACCTAGGAATAAACTTTAAAAATGTGAAGGACCAATACACTGAAAACTACAGAGCATTATTAAAAGAGATTGGAAAAGACACAGTGAAATGGAAAGGCATTCTGTGTTCATGGATTGCAAGAATCAACATAGTAAAAATGTTCATATTACCCAAAGCAACATAGAGATGCATTCTCCATAAAATCCCAATGGAATTTTTTAAAGAAACAGAAAAAAAATCATATTTGTATGGAATCACAAAGAAACATGAATAGTCAAAGCAATCCTGAGAAAGAGGGAAAAGCAAGTAAACAAACAAATAACAACAATAACAAAATGAAGCTAGAGATATCACATTCCCTGACTTCAAATTATATTACAAAGTCATATAATCGAAACTGAATGGTATGGAACAGAATTGAGAACTCAGAAATAAACCCGCATGCACACAGGCAGATAAGTTTTAACAAAGGAGCCAGAACCATAAAATGGAGAAAATAAAATCTCTTCAATAAATGGTGCTGGGAAAAATTGAAAAAACACATGCAAAGGAAGGAAACTACAGTACAAAAATTAACTAAAATTAATCAAAGAATTAAATATAAGACCTGAAACAATACATTACATAGAGGAAACACAGATACCAAACTTGTGGACCTTGATCTTAGCGAAGATTTTATGAATTTGACCCCAAAGGAAAGGGAAGTAAAGGCAAAAATAAATGAATGGTATTATATTAAACTAAAAAGTTTCTGCAAAGCAAAAGAAACCACCAACAGCCATAACCGGGTTGGCTCAGTGGATAGAGCGTCGGCCTGCAGACTGAAAGGTCCGAGGTTGGATTCCGGTCAAGGGCATGTACCTGGGTTGCGGGCATATCCCCAGTAGGAGATGTGCAGGAGGCAGCTCATCGATGTTTCTCTCTCATCGATGTTTCTAACTCTCTATCTCTCTTCCTTCCTCTCTGTAAAAAATCAATAAAATATATTTAAAAAAAAAAAAAGAAAGAAAGCACCAACAAAACGAAAAGGCAACCAAGTGAATGGGAGATGATATTGGTAAACAAGAGTTGTGACAAGGGGTTAAAATTCAAAATATATAAAGAACTCATACAACTCAAAATCAAACAATCAATCCAGTTAAAAATGGGCAGAGACCATGAGCAGATACTGCTTCCAAGAAGAAAAACAAATAGCCAACAGATATATGAAAAGATGTTCAACTTCTTTAGCAATCAGGGAAATGCAAATCAAAACTACAATGAGATACCACCTCACACCTGTTAGAATGTCTATTAATAATAAGACTACTAATAAAAGGGTTGAAGAATTTGTAGAGAAAAAGGTACCATCATTCACTGCTGGTACAGCCACTATGGAAAATAGTATGGAGAGTCCTCAAAAAATTAAGAATAGAGTAACCATTAAACCCAGCAACCTCTCTTCTGGGTTTCTATCCAAAAAAAAAATTGAAAACATTTATTTGCAAAGATTTTTGCACCTCTGTTTTTGTTGCAATATTAGTCACGGTGGCCAAGACATGGAAATGATAGAAGTAACCTCCAATAGATGATTGAATAAAGAAGATGTGGTACATATATACAAGGAATTCTATTCAGCCATAAGAAAGGATGAAATACTGCCATTTGCAGCAACGTGGATGGACTTTCAGAGTATCATGCTAAGAGAGAAAAGAACAAGAACCATGTGATTTCATACATATGTGGGATATAATCAATGTCTGTGTAAAGTATATATATATAGCTATTATGAAATACTTAATTATTTCTTGATAAATGTCTAAGAACATTAGAATTTATTAGGCCCTATATCAATTTGGTTTTATTTTAGTCTACAAGCATCTTATTTATTTAGCTTGAGAAATTAACTAAAAACAATTTACCAAACCAGTTTTATTGCTTAGACTGAGTCAAAGAAGCAAAACACATTAAGTTTATCACAAAGAATGAACCTTTAGCCTACCAACTCCATTTTGACTTTGACTTGAGCAAGCTTAGAATTATATTTTGTACTTTGGTTTCCCAGAAGAATCAAGCAGCTCATTTCATCTCATGTCTGAGGCTTGCCCCCGAAGCACTAGAGTGTGGTAAACAACAGGGCCTGTGAAGCTGACAGTGTCTCCGGCTGAAGTTATTTAACCTTCATGAGCTTCAATTTTTAAGCTTCATCAGCAAATGTGTCCACTAAGCAGCCCTTTTATTTTTCAGTTATATTTTCTTTCACAACTTCACAGCTGTACACCAGTTAGAAAGAACAATTCGAGGCAGACTAAAGTGGGACACAGTACTGTAATCAGAGAAGGAGATCTCTTTTCGAGAAAGGTGTCAGGTATCCTGTGAGGTGCATGGTCTATCGCAAACATCATGGTTCTGTAAATAGCTCCGTTGGTCACAAACACCAAAGCAGCAGCCCTTTTCAGTGGTGTAGAGGTGAGCAGAGAAACAGGGACATAAAATAATAGAGCCTACTGCACACATGCAGACTGTGTCTGTGTCCAATGTGCTATAAACAAGATCAGTGGTGTACACAGATGTCCCGTAAAACAGCCAATCTTTATCCTCAGTAAGACTCAACAAAGTTGTTTCTAAAAACCCTTCATCACTAAATTTCATAGCATTAGGATCATATTCCAGTTTAGGAATCATTGGACAGAATAACTTTTCCCAAACACAAAATAAAAGAATCTTGGCGGCTTCTTAAATAAGTTAGGTGATTCATTAAGACCAGCACGTCATTTCACAGTGACTTTGCTCCATTAACTGGCCATATTAATGGGAAGTCAAATTCTTTCAGTCCTTGTCTAAGAGGGGTAACTTTCAAGAGTGTCCTTTGACACTTCTTCAAAGTTTAAAAAAGTCCTCCTATCATTCCCAAACCATAACCTTTCCAGGTCACACACAAAGCCTTTTATGTATTCATATTTTCTGTTCACTTACTGTAATATTTTTGTAATTTCCATACTTGGGATGCATGCAAATATACCCAAGTCCATGTTAACATCTTATGTAGTGTCGCATTCTATTATATTCAGTTTGGGGTGAGAAGTCATTTTTTTAAGTTAGAAAAAAAATATGTTTTCATGATTAACCTAATAGAAATTACTAAACACATGTTTGTTAAGAAAGACGTTGAGATTGGTAATTTCTACAATTTATTTTTCCTCTGCCTGTCCTCAAGTTAAATATATACCAGGAATATATATATATATATATATAGTGAATCTCAGGAGGACAGGATATATGTCTGTTTTAATTCACAACTTTATTCCCAATACAATGCTTAAAATGAATTTGAATATAAAATAGTTATCTTTTCCAAAGGTCACTATGTGAACTATTTGAATAGATTTGACTTTCCTATCCATTAATAAATCACTATTAGCTGTAGAGTAGTATACCTTCACTGAATGATTATGTATAAAAACTGTACGATTCAACTGTAGAGATGTATGAGTCATATTAAAAAATAGATGATAACTATAATGGATACTACCACTCTCGCCATTTCTAGGAGAATGTCTTTGTTCTTAGACGATGAATAAAGGTTTAAATTGTAAAGTGAAGAGTTAAATGCACTATGAGAAAGCAATTGACTTAAGTTTGCTTGATACAAATTTACAACTTAGCAGCTCCTTTTCTGATATGAGCAGAAATATGTGCTATTCATAAATAAGTAGTCTGCAGCTTGCATTTCACTCTAAGACAGTTCAGATGTTATTTCAAAACTAGAAAATTCTATTTTTGCAGCTTTATCTTTTTTTTAAGAACAAAGGGCAGTCTCCAGTTAAAACTGAGAAAGAGGTAATAATAGCATCCATGTGAATGGCTGAGCTTAATAATACTTGACAGTAAAGACAAGCATACGAGGTTGGGCTAAGAATGCTGGCCAGTTGCACGTCAGACTTCACTTCTGGTTACAAAAACTGATGATATGCACCGACTTGGTTGTCAGAGGTCAGCGTGTGAACTAGAGAGATTTAAATGGAAATCCATCTGAATTCATGGAGGCCACAGTAACAAATATGTGTGGAAACCTCAGGGCATAGATTCCCTTTTTAACGAGGACTTACTCGAGATCAAGCTAAAGAGTAAGAACTTTTTATTGTGTCTATTAATACATTTTAATTATTTTTTTCCTTTCTTAGGGTTGAGGAAAATGGCAGTATTAAAAGTATTTTACATATTTTAATGACTACAGGCTCAGAAATATTTAATAAGAGACCAAATTCCACTATTTGACTTAGTTTAATCTCCCAAGAAAATAAGTATCATTATAGATAAGCACTTATTAGAAGAGAGGTAAGCATTTGATATGTTTATTAACTAATGATCTTGAGCTTGAATCTACATATCACACCTCAAAATCAATCTCATTATTGTTATAATATTATTAGGTGTGTGTGTGTGTGTGTGTGAGTGTGTGTGTGTGTGTGTGTGAGTGTGTGTGTGTGTGTGTAGAGAGAATGTGATTAGCTATAGAAAGAAAGTGATAGAAAAGTAGATGAGAATGCTTCAGAAAAATAATGATGAGAGGGTATGGGTAGGAAATTTTATATTTAAAGTGATCAGAGCAGCACAGTGTACTACAGAGAGGATGACAAACTTAAGTTAAAATTCTTTCTATCAGCTGATATCTAGGTAAATGACCCAGGACACAGTAAATCAATAAAAACATGAACTCCCAGCCAGACAGACAAAAGAGAGAGAAAGCCAAACTATCAATATTATGATTAAAGAAAGAAAATCATGATGGAATCAGCAAATATTAAAAAGTATTAGAAATATTAAAAATCTATTTATATGAATTTGACAAAATCTAAAATAGGCAATTCAGGACATAGTAATGAACAAAAGATACTTATATCCTGTCCCATTGGAGTCTAAATTGTAGTGTAATGAGTCACAAGGCAAAATAAATAAGTGTACAGTCTACTAGAAGGTGATCAGTTACAGAGAAAGAGAAGGGAAGGTACAAAAGGAGGCCAGGGATGTGGGTTATAGTATTAAATAGGGTGTCCAGCGCAGGCCTCACTGAAAAGCTGAGGCGAGGAATCCAGCCAAATGGATAATGGTGAAGAGAATGCAAGGCAGAGAGGACACTGCAAGTATCCAGAGAAGGGAGTGGGCCTCACAGGTTCCAGAAAACTGACAAAGAACTCTGTGACTTGAGCCAAGTGATGGAAGTGGAGACTATTATGTGAATGATTTCAGAGAGTGAAGGGGGAGGTTAGACCATGTAGCACCTGTAGGACATCTAAAAAATTTGTCATTTATTCAGAATAAGGTAAAGAGGCATTGAGAATTCGGAGCAGAGAAACGATGTGGTATGACATAGATTTTTAAAAGCATCTCTTCAGTCATTGTGTTAGAGGAGATTACAATGTGGCAAGGACGTAAACAGGGAGATGAAAATAAATAGTTTATAAAAGATACATCTCACAATAATGCCTTTAAAATTAATCACCTGGTTAAAATGATGATGATGACTCCGCATGTTTTAACTTAGTCTTTTTTTAATGCTGTGACCAGCAGAGTGGCTTAAAAGTTCTATTTATCCTAAAGTTGACTACTTTCCTTTAAAAAATAAAGAGCCCACAATAGAGGGATCATACCACAACATAATAAAAGCCTTATATGACAACCCTACAGCCAACATCATATTCAATGGGCAAAAAATAAAACCATTTCCCCTAAAAATAGGAACAAGGCAGGGATGCTCACTTTCACCACTCCTGTTTGACATAGCACTGGAAGTGTTAGCCATAATGATCAGACAGAAAGAAGATATAAAAGGCATTCAAATTGGAAAAGAAGTAAAACTGTCATTATTAGCAAATGATATGATATTGTACATAGAAAACCCTAAAGACTACATTAAAAAACTACTAGACTTAATAAATCAACACCCAGAAATCAATTTATTTAATACACCAATAATGAACTCACAGAAAGAGGAACTAAAAAAACAATCCCATTTACCATTGCACACACAAAAAAATTAAGATACCTAGAAATAAACTTAATTACGGAGGTAAAAGACCTGTACTTGAAAAACTACAGGATATTGAAAAAAGAGGTAGAGGAAGACATAAACAAATGGAAGAACATATGATACATGGATTGGTAGAATCAACATCATTAAAATGTCCATACTACCAAAAGCAATTTATAGATTCAATGCAACACCCATTAAAATACTAACGGCATATTCCACAGACCTAAAACAAATTCTCCAAAAATTCATATGGAATAAAAAAAGACCCCGATTAGCCACAGCAATCCTGAGAAAGATGAACAAAGTTGAAGGGATCAAAATACCAGATATCAAGCTATATTACAAAGCCACTGTTCTCAAAGTGCATGATACTGGTACAAGAACAGACATATAGGCCAATGAAACAGGCCCAGAAATAGACCCAAGCCATTATGCAAAATTAATATTTGGCAAAGGAGGCAAGAGCATACAATGGAGTCAGGTCTCTCCAATAAATGGTGCTGAGAAATTTGGTCACATACATGTAAAAAAAATGAAACTAGACCACCAACTTATACCATACACAAAAATACTTAAATATCTTAGAAGACTCCATAAGCAGCAAAGTAGCAGGCATTTTTTGTAGCAATATCTTTACCAATACAGCTCCTAGAGCAATGGAAACTAAGGAGAAAATAAACAAATGGGACTACATCAAAATAAAAACTTCTGCACAGCAAAAGAAACCATCAGTAAAACAATAAGAAAGCCCACTGCATGGGAGAACATATTTGCCAATGCTATCTCAGATAAGGGTTTAATCTACAAAATTTACAGGGAACTCATATAATTTAACAAAAGGAAGATAAACAATCCAATAAAAAAATGGGCAAAGGACCTAGATAGACACTTTTCAACAGAAGACATACAGAAGGCCAAGAGACATATGAAAACATGCTCAAGGTCACTAATCATCCAAGGGATGCAAATCAAAAGGACAATGAGGTATCATCTCACACCTGTGAGAATGGCTATCATCAACAAATCAACAAACGACAAGTGCTGGAGAGGATGCGGAGAAAAAGCAACCCTTCTTCACTGCTGGTGGGAATGCAGACTGATGCAGCCATTGTGGAGAACAGTACTGGGTTCCTCAAAAAATTAAAAATGGAACTCCCATTTGACCCAGTAATTCCACTTCTAGGAATATATCTCAAGAAACTAGAAACACCAATCAGAAAGGATATATGCACCCCTATCAGCACAATTTACATTAGCTAAGATTTTGAATCAGCCTAAGAGCCCATAGCAGATGAGTGGATTAGAAAACTGTGGTACATCTATACAATGGTATACTAAACTGCTGTATAAAAGAACTCTTACTATTTGCTACAGCATGGATGGGCCTGGAGAGCATTATGCTAAGGGAAATAAGCCAGTTGGAGAAAGATAAATATCACATGATCTCACTCATATGTGGGATATAATCAACAACACATACTGATGAACAAAAATAGATCCAAAGACAAAGAAACACTGAACACACCATCCAACCTCTGAGAGAAGGTGGGGGGTAAGAGATCAACCAAAGGACTTGTATGCATGCATATCAGCATAACCAATGGACATGGACTCTAGGGTGGTGGGGGCTTGTCCTGGGGGTTGGCTGGAGGGGGGTCAATCAAGGAAAAGGGAGACGTATGTAATACTTTAAACAATAAAAAATAAAAAGCCCACATTACTTTCTCCAGGGATCCATAGTGAAAATGTCACTGTCACAGATAAGTAATGCCATAAGAAGAAAAAACCACAACAGAGAACTAAACTGGTAATGTATTACCCAGTAGTAGATGACTATAGAAATTAATGGGTTTATGTTCTTTGAGAACAGCCATATTGTATACTGGATTTTAACTGTCCTCTTGGTGAAATTTTCATCACTATTTAAAAATCTTCAAGATAATTTTGTTAAAGCTTACAAATTTGCCTCTCCTCTTACTATATTTGCGGAAAGAATGGATAGGTGTCCACAGTTCAGTTGAAACATTTAGAAAAGAGCTACATAAGCATGAAGAAAGCTAGACGTGAATAACTTGCATACAGTTGGTTATAGATTTGAATCCAGAAAAAGATGGTGAATAGAGGTGGGAAGTGAAAACCAGGAAAGATTTTGGAATAGACACATGACCCTGGAAATCGCTGGGTGCCGAGTAAATAATTAAGTCATTACATATAATCAAGTAAAATTGGTCTCGGGCTTTTCAGACTAGTGGAATTTGCGACACATGCAGACTACATAAGTCCTTTGAAGTGGCATGTTACTATTGATTTGTATTTTATCCAAAAGTGCCTATTTCAGTAGTCATATTTAGTTCATGCAAATATAAAGCCTTGACAAAATAGGGAAAGCAAACATTTGTAGATTATAAAAATTCTCACAGGACCACTTAGTCATACTTTAACAAGCTTATACTAATAACCCAAAGCATACTTCTTAATTTGGTTTCTAAGTATACTTTAATCCAGTTATTATAAATTGCCACCACTTCAGAGAGAGAGAGGAAAAAAAGAGGAAGAGATGTATATATCTTTTACAATATAATATACAGGCAAAAGTGGAATCCTTACCATAACATATGCTATGCTGTATCCCTAAATATTGCTCCTAAATATTAAGGGTGACATGGTAGATGCTAAAATATATTTTTATCCTTGTGTGTTAGGGAGATGTAAACCAAAACGACAATGAGATACCACCTCACACCTGTTAGAAAGGCTGTTCATAACAAGACACGTATTAACAATTGTTGGAGAAAGAGGTTGTGAAGGAAAAAAACTCTCATTCACTGCAGGTGGGAATGTAAACAAATGCAGCCACTAAGGAAAGCATTATGGAGGATGCTCAAAAAATTAAGAAAAGAGTTACCATATGACCCAGTGACCCTTTTTTTTGGGGGGGGGCATCCACCTAAAAAAATTGAAAACATTGGTTCACAAAGTTATATGCACTCTTATATTCAGTGCAGTATTATTCACAGTGGCCCAGACATGGAAACAAAGGAAGTGTATTTAAATAGATGATTGGATAAAGAAGATGTGATACCTATGTACCATGGAATACAACTTCGCCATCACAAAAGATGCAATACTGCCATTTTTGACAATGTGGATGGATCCTGAGAGTATCATACTGAGTGTAATAAGTCAGATGGAAAAGGAAAACAACCATGTGATTTCATGCATATCCTACATAATAAAGAGAATATATGCAAATTGACCATCATGCTCTCACACAAGATGGCCGCCCCCATGTGGTCACAATATGGACACACCGAAGAGCAAACAGGCCAGGAGGGGAGGGCAATTGGGCCAGCAGAGGAGGGCAGTTGGGGGTGACCGAGCCAACAGGGGAGGGCAGTTAGGGGTGACCAGGCTGGCAGGGGATTGGTTAGGGGGCGATCAGGCTGGCAGGCAGAAGCGGTTAGGGGCAATGAGGCAGGCAGGCAAGTGAGTGGTTGGGAGCCAGCAGTCCTGAATAGTGAGAGGGATGCCCGACTGCTGGTTTAGGCCGGATCCTGCAGGGATTGGGCTTAAACTGGCAGTCGGACATCCCCCAAGGGGTCCCAGATTGGAGAGGGTGCAGGCTGGGCTGAGGGACACCCCCCCCCCAGTGCAAAAATTTCATGCACCAGGCCTCTAGTATGGGGTGGGATTTAAAACAGAAAGCAACCAACAAATAAACTCACAGATATCAATATCACCATGGTGATGTTGTGAGGGGAAAGGAGCAGAGGGAGGTATAAAGGGTAAAGGGAGTCAAATATGTGGTGACAGAAGAATACTAGACTATGGGTGGTGAGCACAAGATGTAATTTACAGATGATTTATTATATAGTTGAACTATGAAACTTAGATAATTTCACTAATCACTTTTGCCCAATGGATTTAATTTTTAAAATGATATATTTGGTTACAAAGGTTTCTTCTTTAAATATTTCCAAGAAATTACAAAGGCCCCTAAACTTTTTTTTATGATTTTTAAAAACTGACATCAGAGAGATGAAGGGAAAGAGAAATAGAAATGTCAATGATGATAGAGAATCATTGATTGGCTACCTGCTACACACCCCCTACTGGGGACTGAGCTCAAAATTGGAGCATGAACTCCTGGTTCATAGGTTGATGTTCAGCCACTGAGTCACACAGCTGCACAAGGTCCCTATTCTTACCAGTTTATTTTTTAATTTGATCACTAATTAAATTATATAAGGAAAGTTTCTATCGTGCCATAAATTATGTTAATTTTTGAATATTTTTTTCTTTTTGTTTATAAGCACATCATGAGAAGGGGAAAAAAATCTTTTGACAGCAATCATACCTCAACGATTTCAATCAACTCAAGGGGCTTATGATTGTGGCAGATACTAAAAAATTAAACTTTTTCTCCAAAGCTAAGTTGATTACTAGTTCGTACCTACCTGTGTTCTTTTAAGATTTTATAAATTGCATGTGATTGGAGCTCAGTTGAAAGCTAGATTGCTAATTACCTTTAGCCAAGGAAACACTATTCAAAGAAAGATGAAAAAAAAACAAAACAACTAAATCCTTTTACATAAATGGTGAAAAAAACACAAAAAGGAGAGTGATCTAATCAACATTGCACAAAACAAACAAAAATAATCGACAAATATATAATATGTCTTAAAAGGGTAAACAAGTTTGCTCTTGTGGTAGGCATTAGTCTACTGATGTATGCTGGCTGAATGTGTATCACAACATACTAAATGTGGCACTGAACTTGAACTCAATTAGTAAGATTGACAGGTGGTTTCTGCCTGGATTCCACATAATGCTAATACTTCATGGGATTTCCAAGTTTTAGACAGGTTTAGAAACTCACTTTTGATCAGTTAATGCAAGATTGCTCTGGTATAATACAGAACTTATTCAGAAACTGACAATAAATAAAAGCAGAATGTAGAACTAATCTGAAGTGAAGGCCAAAGTGTTTTCAAATATTGGCCAGCACATTTCTTTAATAGTTTTTAAATGTCTGGGATACTTAATCACTAGTTACAATATTGTTGAGTGAGACAAAAATGATAGAAAATAAGATATTTTTATGTAATATTTTCTTGTAGTTGTGGTCATTTAGCAAGAAATTATTTTTATTAATAGGAATAGTAGAAAAACGTCTTCTCTGTAAAGTGAGATAAATTTCTCCAAATTCACTAAATCTTCTTTTTAAAAATCTTCACTATTACTTTTTAAAATTTTCAAAACATGCCCCAACTGCAAGTTTCAGATTTTTTTACATATTTGCCTTTAAATTGTTTTTTCAATACCTTAAGTTCAAACCATAAACCACATAGCTCTATAGCACATAAAAAATAGTTAATTCTAGGACTATTTTGTGGAGTCCTTAATTTCCAGCTATGGAGAAGTCTGTGCTGCTTTTTATTCACTGAAAATAGTTATTTTTGAGCAGGGTCTCTCACCCATTATTTTTAACTCTTTATTATTACGAGTATTACAGATACTCCTCGCTTTCCCCCTATTACCTCCTCAACCTGGTTCCCACACCACACAAGGCCTTCGCCACCCTATTGTTTGTGTCCATAGGTAATGCATATATGCATATATGATCTTTGGTTAATCTTTTCCCACCCCAACGCCCCTTCCCGCTGAGATTCATCAGTCTGTTCCATGTTTCCATGCCTCTATTTTATTCATCAGTTTATTTTGTTCATTTATTTTGATTTTAGATTCAATTATTGATAGATATGTATTTATTACCATTTTATTTTTCATATTTTTAATCTTTATTTTCTTCTCTTCTCCTTAAAGAAGACCCTTTAAGATTTCATGTAGCCCTAGCTGGTTTGGCTAAGTGGATAGAGCATCAGCCTGGAGACTCAAGGGTCCCAGGTTCTATTCCGGTCAAGGGCATGTACCTGGGTTGTGGGCACATCTCCAGTAGGGGGCGTACAAGAGGCAGCTGAATTGGTTTCTCTCTCATCGATGTTTCTAACTCGCTATCCCTCTCCCTCTCCCTTCCTCTCTGTAAAAAAAATCAATAAAATATATTTTAAAAATAAAGATTTCATGTAATACTGGTTTGGTGGTGATGGACTCCTTTAACTTTTTCTTGTCGGTAAAGCTCTTTAATGTTTTACAATTCTAAATGATAGCTTTGCTGGGTGGCATAATTTTGATGGTAGTGCCTTGCTTTTCATTATTTTGAATATTTCTTGGCACTCTCTCCTGGCCTGTAAAGTTTCTGTTGAGAAATCAGCTGACAGTCATATGGGCGCTCCCTTGTAGGTAACTTGCTGCTTTTCAGATTCTCTCTTTGTCTATAACCTTTGGCATTTTAATTATGATGTGTCTTGGTGTGTGTCTCTTTGATTTCATCTTCTTTGGTACTCTATGTTTCCTGAACTTGAATGTCTATTTCTTCTACCAGGTAGGGAAAGTTTCCTGTCATTTTTTCCAATAGGTTTTCAATTTCTTGCACCCTCTCTTCTTTTTCCGATACCCCTTTGATGCAAATGTTGGTACACTTAAAATTGTCCCAGATGCACCTTACACTATTTTTTGTTCTTTTTTTCTTTATGCTCTTCTGATTGGGTATTTTTTGCTCCCTCATATACCAAATTACTGATTTGATTCTCAGTGTCCTCCATCCTATTTGTTGATTCCCTGTAAATTATTCTTCACTTCAATTAGTGTATCATTCATTATTAACTGGTCCTTTTTTGTGTCTTTGATGTTCTCACTATGTTCCTTGAAGTCCTTGTTAAGTTCCTTGAGCATCCTTATAACCATTGTTTTAAACTCTGTATCTGGTAGTGTGCTTGCTTCCATTTTATTCAGTTTTTTCTGAAGATTTCTTCTGTTCTTTCATTTGCAACATGTTTATTCATCCCTGCATTTGAATGCTTCACTATGTTTATTTATATTATTAGGTAGAGCTGCTATGTCTCTGGAATTGGTAAAGTGGCATTGTGTAGTAGGTGTCCTATAGGGTCCAGTGGCTCAGCCTCCCCAGTCACTTGAGCTGGGGATTCTATATGTCCCCTTGTAAGAGCTGTGTGCAGTGTCCTGCTGTAGTTGAACCTTGACTGCTATTGGCATCACTGGAATAGATCGGCCCCAGGCAAGTTGCAACTACAGTGGACGAGCTGCTGTGCAGGAGCACCACTGTGGAGCAGGACTTGCTTCAATGGGGATTTGGTGTTTACCAAGTCTTCCCCTTGAGTGTGCCATTCATGGATTTGGTAGGGTTGTATTTTGGTGTGGTCTGAAGCTGACCGCCAGGGTAGTGCAAAACCATCTTCTGACTGTGCCCCACCAGTGACCACCCATATGGCTGCTACTTGTGTTGGGCCTGTAAGTGTCTAGGAGAGACCAATCTGTGAACCCAGGTAGGCTGCTGCTAGTATTGGGCCTGGAGCAATTTATCAAGAGGAATGGGACATGCTGAGGCCAGATGCTGCTTGTTTGAGAGATTTTATGGAAGTCTGAGGCCTGAGTCAAGACAGCTATTTATATGGAAAAGTGACTGCAAGCAGCTTGCGTGGGCTGAAAATTGGGTAGGGTGGGGTGGGGTCTCAGGGAGTTACCAGGAAAAGGTGAACAGTGTGGGCCAGGCTGATGGCGACTCAGATATGGTGACTGCCTTTCAGCGCTGTGGTGGGGGAGGCCTCAGCAAAGGAACAATGATCTCTGCCAGCACTTTCATCAGGGAGAAAGCTGCCCCCCAGTTCTTGCTCTGATGCCAGACAATTTTGTTCCTTCCCATATGCTCCTAAATCCTTTCAAATTGCTGCCCCAGCACTGAAGTGCAGAGGGAATGAGTCCAAGTAAGTCCCTGCACCAGCCCTTTAGGAGGAGCTGACTCGGACTCTAGCAGCCTTCGTCTTTCTCAGCCACAATCTCAGCTGGTTTTTATAGCCCAAAGTTACAGGGACTTCTCTTCCAGGCACTAGAATCCTGGGCTGAGGGGTCTAGTAGACCTGCTCCTCATGGGGGCTTCTGCAGCCAAGATATTCCTCCCAATTAAAAAAAAGCCACACAAGGGTTTTAAATTAGCCTGTTCTATGCCTATGGCCTCCTTACAGTCTCAATGTGGCTTCTTCTTTAATTCTCTAGTTGTAGGTCTTCCATTCAGCCAGATTTCAGATGGTTCTAAATAATGGTTGTCCTATGGTTTAATTGTAATTTTGATGGGGTTGTACGAAGAGGCAATTACTTTGTTTCCCTATGCCACTTTCTTGACCCTCTGCTATGTGTTCACTCTCATCCATTTTTTGACGATTTCAAAATATCACTTATTCTAAGTGAGGAGCCCGCTTCCCAGAGTGATTGGGGTGAACTAAGTCTCTTTCTGTCATCTGTCAGCTTCGGTTATCCTTAAGTCATTGAATTCAATGTGCTCTCCTTCCCATGTATCCACAAAGATAAATGACATAACTCAGTTTGCCAGGAAGTGCTGAATGTATTCCATACTTCTCTTTTCATTCCAGTGCATCATTTGAGTGGAAAAAAATGTCACCAAAACAGGAGCTAAATATGATATTCAGCAGTTACTTTGAATTCCACATCAAGCTTCCATACGTTCCCCTAATAATTACACAATTTTACAAATTATTAAGATTCAATCAACATATCTCAAGCCACAGGGTAAGTAGAAACACTGGAATTTAACTCCAGATTTGACTTCAAAATGCTTAATTTGCTCAAACCATCAGCAAACAACATATAAAGGATATTGCTCTCCCATGCCATGGATGGATTCCAAGGTTCATGTGGTACAATTTCATTGCCAAGAGAAAACACACACACACACACACACACACACACACACACACACACACACACTATAGTGAATTTCTGACTTACTCTCTCTCAAAATGCCCATATATATTATATATTGCAACAGTTTTTTTTTTAAATAAATGTAGTAGACCCTAAGAATTCCTATTCCCTCCTACTTTTAAAATATATTTTCATTGATTTCAAAGAGGAAGAGAAAGGAGAGAGAGACAGAATGATTAATGATGAGAGATAATCATTGATTAGCTGCCTTCTGCACGGCCCCCCTAGGGATCGAGCCCGAAACCCAGACATGTGTCCTGACTAGGAATCAAACCATGACCTCCTGGTTGATAGTTCAATGCTCAACCACAAGCAATACCACCTGGACCCCTCCTATTTTCTTAAGATTTGTCTGTCATACTCCTGTCTAATTTAAAATTGAGACCAACTTTTTATTGATCTAGAAGCACAGGAAGCCTTATCTTATTTTCTATCCCTCTAAACCTATCATATTAACATCCTGAGAATAACCTGGTTTGGGGCACAGTTGAAGTCTGAGTGACTCTTATGCATTTGTTTTGTCCCCAGAGCCCTACCATTGTCATTTATAATATTATTTCTCCAGAATGTAAGAATTTAAGATGTGAAGGAGTAATGTAAGGTAATCTCTTTATTGTCCACTTCTTGTTGATATGAAGAGTGTAATTTTCAGAACCACTACCAGAATTGCAGCAGAGATAATAGGTATCTGAAACTATGTGTTCCAAATGCATTTCTTGCTAGCAACAGTAAGACATTCGTGTAATATTTACATACTATAATTGAAAGTAGTAGTGGAGTTGTACACATCTTGCAAGAGGGAAAATTTGGTCCTATTCCTATTGAAAATGACATTCTCTATTTCAAACAATCCATTCTTTAAACACTGGGGGTAATGTAGTTATACATTTGAGAGGGCTATTCATATTCAGGTCTCCAGTAGTTTCATAAGCATTCTGAAGAGTTTTTAGGCTTGGTAGCAACTTCAATTCAGGTTAAATTATTTTTCCTTTGTGCATTCTGCCTTTGTACTTATTTTCCACATTTTTAGTTTTGATATTTAATTGACTATTATCTTGCATTCTTATATGAGGTTTCTCAAGCAAAGAACCATGGACATTTTTGGCCACATAATTCTTTGTAGTAGAGGATGTCCTACGCATTGTAGAATGTTCAACAGCATCCCTGGCCTCTCTCTGTCCACTGAATGACTCCCCCTTCCCAGTTGTGATGACTGAAAATTTCTCCAGATACTATTGCCAAATGCCCCCTTTGGGAAAAATTGCTGTTGGTTGAGAACCACTGATCTTCAAGGTTTTGCTTCTGAGTCTCATGCACAAATAAGACTATATCATCTTTGAGATCACAACTAGTATATATAGAAATATGTATCTTTCCTGTGTGTGTTAGAGGATCCCAAGGCCTTTCTCAGATTCAATGATTCACTGAAACTCACAAAACTCAGCATATGCATAGCTATGATTGGTTGCAGTGAAAGGATGCAAAGCAAAATCAGCAAAGGGACAAGGCACATAGGCAAAGTTTAGAGCAGTGGTTCTCAACCTTGGCTGCACATTAGAATCACCTGGGAATCTTTTTAAAATCCTGATTTCTGGGCCTCATCCTCTGGAAATTCTATTTCTTCATTATGGGGTGGGGCCACAACATTAGTAACAAAGAAATAGAATTTCCAGAGGATGAGGCCCAAAAATCAGGATTTTAAAAAGATTCCCAGTTGATTCTAATGTGCAGCCAAGGTTGAGAACCACTGGTTTAGAAGAAACCAGGTGCAAGCTTCCAAGAACCCTTTCCCTTTGGAGCCCCACAGATGTAGGTAATTCCTTCAGCAATGAGTTGTAACAACAGGTGTGAAATTTAGTTCATCAGAGAAGCTCATTAGAGACTTAATGCTCACATCCTAGCACATAAAAAACCCCAGACTCTGAGAAGGCAAACAGGTGTTTAGTCAAATTCACATTGTTTGTACAATTTATGTAACTATGAGCCACACTTTGTAGTTAGTTATCATGAAAATTGTCAAGAAAACCTTGCAAGCAGGTGAACAGTGGTCCTAGGATTCCTCTTCTTGCGTGTTTCCCTACACAGTTTTCCTGAAGTATCAACCACATTTAAGTCATCCGAAGACTTAAAGAATAATAGTTGAGTGAACAAAGGACTCAATCTGTCGTGTTCTCTGTAAGAATCCATTAAACAGTCTACTTGGAAATTCTTAGCCCAAAATAAAAGAAAATGTTCCAAGCAATGAAGTATTATCACACATTTTAGAATTAACATTTAGAAGCTATGAGTTAATTAAATTGTGCCAGCCTTGAAAAGCATTTCCATAAAATCTTCAAACAACTCACTAGGCCATGGAGGAGTCCATTTTCAGTGAAATGGCATATGATAATGTCTGGTCATATCATTTCAAAATGCAACCACTAAGAGAATGAGGAGTTAGCATAGACTCTAAAAGCATATGAACCACCCTTCTGCCAAAAAGACCATGTCGTTTCTAAAAGTAAAATCAATCATTAGTTACATTCTATTTTTTGAAATAATTGAGTGTCTAGTGTTCCTCAGTCCAAAAACTTTCCCACCATTATGCGACCCTCCTTTATAACACTTGTCCGAAGAGTTCGTTTAGGTTGCATTTTTGGACTATTGTCTGGTCCTCACCCCTCCTCTATCCTGAATGTAAGCTTTAGTGAGAAGAGTGTCCTTGTTCTTCCCCCCCCACACACACATTGGTCTTGCGAGCACCTTGCACAGTATGTGACAAATAATACTTAACAACTATTTATGGAAATAAAATTTAAAAATAAGGACTTAAAGGGATCACACTCCAGAGTGCATGGGATCTCAGGGTGTTTTAGGTCCTTAATTAAAGGTAAACAGAATAATTTTTTTAAATATATTTTATTGATTTATCACAGAGAGGAAGGGAGAGGGATAGAGAAACAGAAGAAACATTGATCAGCTGCCTCCTGCACACCCCCCACTGGGGATGTGCCCACAACCAAGTTACATGCCCTTGACCGGAATTGAACCTGGGACCCTTCAGTCCGCAGGCCGACGCTCTATCCACTGAGCCAAAACAGTTAGGGCCAGAATATTTTTAAAAAGCTATAATAAAGACAAAACAATGAATTATCAGATTTGTTTCCTTGATACTAAGACATGCGAACAGTGGGTTTCTTGTGAACCTTAATGCCATTCAGAAGATTTTAATCAGGGCTCAGCAAGGCCTTATCTGTACCAGATACTGCTGATATAAACAGGCGCAGACATTTTCCATAGGATGCCCTGCAAGTATCGTCTTCTGCGTTTGTAATGTTTAAGTACAGGTTTGGAAAGCATTCCTAAACTGGAGCATTTAACTTTTAAATTTCAACATCACACCTTTTAATGTATCATTATTCCTGGTTAGACAGATAAGATGCATTGGTTCCATGCCCTTGACCATGAGTTTGTGTATTAATTCTTCTGTTTCTCTTTCTCTCTCTCTCCCTCTTTCAATATGTGTGTGTGGGTGTTGAGCTAGTTATTTTGTTTCTTTGTGAAAAATTGTACCTTTAGGGAACTATTCTGTCCGCATTATTTTCCAGAAGCTGAAAAGAAATCAGTAAACATTAATGTCTGTAAGGATACCTTGACCAAAATCACAAAATTAACATAGTGCTTCAGGAAGTAAGAACTAGTTAGATGTGCCAATAAAAACCAACCTTCTAGCCTGGTTGGTGTGGTTCAATGGTTGTGCATGGACCCAGGAACCAAGAGGTTGCTGGTTTGATTTCTGCTCAGGGAACGTGCCTGGGTTGTGGATCCCCAGTAGGGAATGTGCAGGAGGCAGCAGATAGATAATTCTCTCTCATCACTGATGTTTCTCTCTCTCTCTCCCTCTCCCTTCCTCTTTGAAATAAGTGAAAATCTATAATAATAAAAGTGTAATATGCAAATCGACTGAACAACCAAACAGCAGAATAACCATCCAAATGACCTTCTGGATGGCCACGCTATGACATGCACTGGTGCCAGGCCAGTCAAGGCGGGTACCATGTGATTGGTCAGGGGACCCTGCCATCACCCCACTGCCCCAGAGAGGGAGGCCAGGCCACCCTCTGTGCAGCAATCAATCACAGGTGGGGTGGGCGGGGCCTCCCTCTCCGGGGTTATTGATCACAGAGCCCCATGATCGATCGCTAGGAAGAGGGAGGCCCAGGCTACCTGGCCGGCGGCACTGCAGCTGGTGGGTGGAGCCTCCCTCTGTGCGGTGATCGATCTGGGGCCCTGCTATGATGGCCACACAGAAAGAGGCCCAGGCCACCGGCCAACGATGCTGTGGTTGGTGTGCAGGGCTGGCCAGTGATAGCCCCACGGAAGGAAGCCCAGGCCAGCCAACCGATGGCACCCCACACCTGTTGCCCACATAGGGAGGTGACTGGTGGCAGTGGGAGGGGGGCAGCATCCTACAGATGGCAAACAGTGGCAGCAGTGGGGGCAGGGCCAGCTGCTGACAGCTGGGGGAAGGAAAGCCCATATAGGCCTTGATTGCCATCCAGGCCTAGGGACCCTACCTGGATTGCAAGAGGGCACAGGCCAAGCTGAGGGACACCTCCCCCACACACACACCGCCCGCCCCCCATGTATGAATTTCACGCATCAGGCCTCTAGTACACTATATAAAAACAAACAAATAAACAACCTTCTAATCCTCAGACCAACGTTTCCCCACCATTTACATTGGTGCTTTAGTAACTACACAAATAACTTTTTATTTAATAAATATAAATAAAATGCAATGATTTGATGATAATAATGAATAATAATTTTCAGAAACTTATTTTCAAAACTAAGAAGTCATACATTTTAAAGTAGATGGTTTTAAGTAAACTATTTCCTGGATGCTAAATTATAGTAGAAGTTCACCTCATTAACACTAAGGAGCATATTAGAAGAATCCAAAACTCTAGCCATTCTTTGGCCTGATTACAAGAAGGTAATTTATATTTGAAATATTTTAATATTATAGCATCTCCGGTTCCTTTTATAAAATCCAGAGCTCCACTTACTCATTTTAATGGCTATCCTTTCTTGGAAGCTCTTCAAATTGGCTCTATACATTCTTCTTAGATATACACAGAATATTTAATCAGCCAGGTACTTCTTTCCAAGTATTTTTGCTTATTATTCAATTTCATTGCACCTTTAAGCAAAGGTCAGAAAGGTCAATGCAAGTGACACAATAAATACGTGGTAGCAGAGTCTGAGGTTTAAAAACCTAGGTGTTTGTTTTTTCTTGAGTAAATGATTACTACCAAGCCTGCACTGTACAGTTAAAATCACAGGTCTCTGGAGTAACACAGATCTGAGTATGAACCTAGTTTTACCACTACCTACATTAGTGACTTTGAACATCTATTTTTAAAATATATATCTTTATTGTTGGAAGTGTTACAGATGTTCCCCTTTTCCCCCATTGGCCGTGTCCATGTTGCACCCACACCCTCCTCATGCCTTCAGGGCACAACTGTCTGTGTCCATGAGTTATGATATATGAATATATGTTATTTGGTTAATCCCAACCTATTTTTAACTTTTCTGATCTCAGTTTATTCATATCTTATTTTTTCTTTATTTATTAAGGTATTACATATCTGTCCTTATCACCCCATTGCTTAAAGAAAGCTGTGTGTGTGTGTGTGTGTGTGTGTGTGTGTGTGTGTGTGTGTGTTGGATGGAAGGGATATCAGTACGCTCATTAGTAACAAATATTAATGTCATCATCATATTATCAAAGTTACCACTACCCAGATAAATGCAATGTGCTATCTCTTTCATTGCTCTCCCTTTCCTTTCTTCCTCTCTCTTTCCCTCCTTCCTCTTTTATTTTCTGTCTTTATTTCAGGGTAATTGAAAATATGATTGGAGAAATTAATTTCTCAACTACCATTCTCTCAAGAAAATTTCATTATATCTTTTTACATTTTATATATTTTAACTTTTAAAAACTATTTTATTATATTGGTAATGTGAAAGCAATAGCTCATGTTTTTAATGTGACATTCGTAGCTTATTCACAGGATAAATACAAGTTAAAGATAGGCTAAATAACTAATCACCACCACAATAGTTTGTCCTCTTTAATCAAGCTAGTCAACCAGCTAAAGAAAACAGTCTCCTCAATGAATACAGATCAATTAGGCAAAGATTTGGCAGTGAGCGTTTACAATTCCACTGTGATGAATTAAGTTATAAAGAATTTACTTCACTGTGTTATTCATACTGGATATTTTTTTCTAATTTTAGCTATTCTTATTTTAACTTCAATTTTAAAAAGTCAACAATTTTGGAGACAATTCAAACAATATTTGTTATGAATTACTATCTTTTTATGTTACTTTAAATCAATATACTAGTAAATATTGCTGGCACTAAATTCAAATTGAATGCTATTTTATTTAGAATAAAAAAACTGGTAAAAATAGTGTCATAGTCTTATATTTGTTTCACATCCAATAATATCTAAATTTTTGTTAATTTACATAACAAAAGATTGAGACTTGCCAGCAGCAAATTCAATGATAATTAAAATTTAAAATGCTTTTCCCAAGTCAATCATCATTACCAGGAGTAAAAATTTAGTAATTTCACAATTTTATTTATGGCGGTTATATCTAGTTTATACTTGCTTAAAAATATCAGGTCTACATTCAATGGCAACAGTGATAAAAACTTGACATCTTTATAATAAACAAGTGGGTTAAAAGGATATTAAAGAGAAATAGCAAGAGAGTTAATAGCACTTAGGGACATATAGTCTCTATTAAATACTACACTATTTTTGAATATTAATAATTTTCTAATTTTTTTCTTTGTTAATTAAGGTATTACATATGTGCCCTTATCGCCCCATGCCCCTACCCCCCCTACACATGTCCTCACCCCCCTGGTGTCTGTGTCCATTGGTTAGGCTTATATGCATGTATACAAGTCCTTTGGTTGATCTCTCCCCTGTAGTCCCACACTCCTCTACCTTCCCTCTGAGGTTTAACGGTCTGATTGATACTTCTCTGTCTCTGGATCTGTTTTTGTTCATCAGTTTATGTTGTTCATTATATTCAATAAATGAGTGAGATCATGTGATATTTATCTTTCTCTGACTGGCTTATTTCACTTAGCATAGTGCTCTCCAGTTCCACTCATTCTGTTGCAAATGGTAAGAATTCCTTCTTTTTTACCGCAGCATCGTATTCCATTGTGTAGATGTACCACAGTTTTCTAATCCACTCACCTGCTCATGGGCACTTAGGCTGTTTCCAGATCTTAGCGATGGTGAATTGTGCTGCTATGAACATAGGGATGCATATATCCTTTCTGATTGGTGTTTCTGGTTTCTTGGGATATATTCCTAGAAATGGGATCACTGGGTCAAATGGGAGTTCCATTTTTAGTTTTTTTGAGAAAACTCCATACTGTTCACAGTGGCTGCAGCAGTCTACATTCCCACCAGCAGTGCACGAGGGTTCCTTTTTCTCTGCATCCTCGCCAGCACTTGTCATTTGTTGATTTGTTGATGATAGCCATTCTGACAGGTGTGAGATGGTACCTCATTGTTGTTTTGATTTTCATCTCTCAGAAGATTAGTGACTTTGAGCATGTTTTCATATGTCTCTTTGCCTTCCTTATGTCTTCTTTCGAAAAGTATCTATTTAGGTCCATTGCCCATTTTTTGATTGGGTTGTTTATCTTCTTTTTGTTAAGTTGTATGAGTTCCCATAAATGTTATTTAAATTACATAGATGGGCTTGAAAGTATCATTCAGAAACAGTAAGGAGCATTCCATGAATAAGCACACTAGCTCATTTATTCTTTACACTCTTGCCAGATAAGAATTATTATCTCTACTATGCTAAGAATTAAAACTGAGGCTCGAGGTGGTTAAAAATTTCCATGATAAATTCAACTACTTGGTAGGAGTTCCAGAATTCATAATTAGGCTTGTTCAACTCTAAGTCCATTATTATTCTACTATATCTTGCTGTTGTGCAAACAGGTGTGCTTTTAAAATTGCTTATGAACTATGCACAAACAGATGGCACCTGTGAGCATATAACTGACAATAATATTCTGATATTTTCAAACACTCAAATGTATCTAGCACAGAGAAAGAGCTGAGAAATTTGAAATGTAATATTTGTACCTAGTAAGGACCTTATAAAACAGTCTTCTTCATCACTCTATGTTAGAAAAAATTAGCCAATTTGCTATCTAGAAAATTTCAAAGTCAAGAATTGACATGTTTCTTAAATTCCTTTCTAGAGCTTTCCATATTATATCAAGGAGACAAAATTAGTTATAATGTTTACAGTGTTTTCTTTCCCCATCTAGAAGGCAAAAATGCTAATTCTCCATAATCAACATAAAGAAAATATTCAGAACTACTGAATATTTTTATCACCTCCCATTATATTAGAAAAAGCTTTTTTATTGAATTTATTGCGTTTCATTGGTTAATGAAATTAAATAGGGAGCTTTTTAAAAGGTGGTAATAGCTGTCAGAGGGGAGAGGGGTTGGGGATCTGGGTGAAATAGGTGAAGGGATTAAGTGAAAAAAAAAAATCTCATAGACACAGACAGCAGTATGGAGATTACCAGAGGGAGAAGGGGTGGGGCAGATGGAGGAATGTAAAGCAGGGATAAAGAGTGATGGAAGGAGATATATATTGAATAAGTGATTACATTAGTTATAAAACTTTGTGCATATATTTTATGAAGAATATCAATCATGTTCTTAGTACAATTAAGAAAATCATACATAATACTGCTAAGTCTCATGGTCTTCTTTCAAAGCCTATAATTAATAAAATGACTAGAAAAGGCTTGTTTCATTATAAAACTATTATTTAAAATGTTTTATCCAGATAAATGGAAATCAAAGATTTCTAGTACTGTTAGTTTGCTTTGAAGATACATCTGTATTACCAAGACTATGTATAAGCACTAGCAATTGTTGCAAAAGTTGTATAAAACTCATTCTTCTTTAAACACCCTGAAGAATAATACAATCTTTCCTTTGTGTCATACAAATCTTTCTTGCTTTACAGTCTTTACCTGGTATACAAATCCCTCAAGGAATACATTGAACTGCCTGATTCTATTACATTCTTTGATGTCTTCTCTGCTTCAAACAAAATGCTGCCGATGCATCTTTAGAATTTGTAAACAATAAAAATGTTATAGTCAACTGACAGAAAAGCATTGGTATTCTGCTGTTTCTTCAGTAGTCATGAGAGATTTACATTTCATCCAAACCTTCTCATCTGTCATCCCTTATAATCAATGACATACATGGTTGAAAAATATGAGGGATAGTGCGTAGTCTGAATATGTAAAATAGGTGTATACCAGTAATTCATATACAAGTAAACCCACTATTTGCGTTCAAATAAATTAGCAACAGAGACACCTGAATAGAGAAAAACAAAAAAGGTCTTTAAAAATCCATCCCATAAATACACTCATATTATAATTCTATTTCAAAGGTTAGTTTTGAATCCAGCAGCCATATATTGACTGCCTAATATTTATCACATAGTAGTGATATACTGAAGTGAAGTGTTATCCACATAATATCTCATCCATGTATGTTAAATATATGGAACTCACATTATTTAGATACATTTAGTATCAGAGGATGTTGGTTGGTATTGATTAATAAAAGGGAGGCATGAATTAAAATGGCATTTGAATTATATTTTCACCCCAACTATTTATTTGATCTTTACAAGTCACATAATTTCTGTTTTCATGTTTTTAATAGAATTTAAGAACATTTGTCTTTCTTGCCACTGTACTATTTTAAGGATGATATACATATAAAAACTCTCTGAATAGCAAGAAGCAATATGCTAATACATTCATACTAAAAAATGGCAAAAATGGTCTCCCTTGATAGCTTGTCCCTGTGCAGAAAAGGTGACCTCAGCATTAGGGTACTGGCTCATTTTCCTAATCTGCTCTGTACCCAGAACTTTACTGTCAAACAAAGTGGCAGACTGAGTGATACACTAGGGTTTCGGACAAGACTGGTCATGTCCAAATATATCCTATATTCTTTAATATAGAATCTTTAGATTAGATTCTTCAGACTAAAAACACCAGAAAATTGCTTTTAATTTTTTTCAATTAAATTTATTGGGATGGCATTAAATAACAAAATTATGAAACTCTCAAGTGTGTTTTTGTTTACTACCTAGAGTCCAACATCCTTGCATCACCATATATTTGACACCCTTTACCCTTTACTACCGCCCCCTTCCCCAGCCACCTTTCTCTCTGATAACGACCATAATGTTTTGTCTGTGTCCATGTAATTTTGTTTGCTTGTCTTGTTTGTTCATTTGTTGCTTTCAGTTTTATAACTCACATATAAGTAAAATCATATTGTTCTTGATATTTTCTGTCCTATGTATTTCACTTGGCATGCTATTCTTAAGATCCCCACCCATGTTGTTGCAAATGGCAATAATTCTTTATAAAATTCTAGTTTGGAAGTGATATTCTTTCTAGTGGATTGAGATAGTGCAATCAACCTTGAGCCAAGGATGCATTATTGTTATTCTTGGTAGATACTCTTTAGCAAATAATGGATCTACTACTTTTTTTTTCATAAGGCTTGAAATTCATATTAAAAATATACAATATCACATCAAACTAAATATAATTTGACCCTAGGATACTCAAAATAAAATCACTATTAAGCCTTGGTAGACTAACAGCAATATGTACCATTAATATGATACATATCAAGTTACAGTTGTCCTTTGACCAACATGGGATTGAATTACACATGTCTGCTTATATGCAGATTGTTTTTCAGTAAATACTGCCAACCTCTTCCTTATGATTTTCTTAATAATATTTTATTTTCCTTGGTTTACTATATTATAAAATACAACATATAATACATATAATGTACAAAATATGGGTAAGCCAACTGTTTATGGCATCAATAAGGCTTCCAGTCAACCATATCTTTGACTGCACAAGTTAGGTAGGGGCTCCTCACTTCCTCTGTTTTTCAAGGATCAACTGTATTTCATATAAATATATTTTTATTTTTATTTTTCTTGATAATGAGGAAAGAGATTTTAACTGGAAGCAAATTCTAATCAAGAAATTTTGAAAGTTATATATTGTTTATAATTTATTACTAGTTTATAATTTTTTTAAAATTATACTTTATCAGATTTTATTAACTTATATTCCATTGTAAAGATAGCATGACATGTCTATTTTAGTTCTTTTCAAAATAGTTTATATAGTCATTTATAGTGTATTGCTGTTTACACAATTATCAGATTACTGAAAATATGCCAGGAAAATATTACCCAGCCATTTCACATATGTATGTTCTTCCAAGATTCAAACTAAAATCTGAGAAATATTTTAAGTAGATTAAGGTAAAATTATTTGTCATGTTTGTTCATCCTTATATTTTATTTTACTTAGAAAGCATTGTCAATGTCAGTTTAATTTTTTCATGAAGTACCAAGCTCAGGAAATTATTAATACATTTTTTTCTTAAAAACATATCTTAATATTATATTGATTTGTCTAGAGAATAAAATTTATTAAATTTACTCTAGCTAAAATACCGCATAAATTTTCTTGAGTTAATATGCTCATTCTTTAAATGCTTAAGGCTTCAGCTCCAGTCAGATCCATTATTTAGTCATGCCTCAGTGCAAAGGATAATAATTGAAGAATAAAATTACTTAAAATCAAAGACATGTTTTAGAAAAAGAAGTATGAATAGAGAAAGCAGGGAAGAGAAAAATATATCGTCGTAAATTATAAATAAGGTATATGTTATGTTTACAGGTCTTATTGGCACCTTATTAAACATATGTATGAAATATGAATGAATCTAAACAGAGCCCCATATATAAAGATCTAGCTGGTATTTTCCATTTAAAAAAAGTTAAATTAGCTCTATAATCTACTACTTAGGATTAGTAATAATGAACTAAAGGTATTGGCTGGGTCATCAGGATAAAGCAGTGATCTCCTCATTGGGTTATTATGAATATTACTAGAGGTCTGGTGCATGAAATTTGTGCATGGGGGGTGTGGGGGTGTACCTCAGCCTGGCCTGCACCCTCTCAAATCTGGGAACCCTTGGGGAAGTTTCGACTGCCGGTTTAGGCCCAATCCCTGTGGATATCCCTCTCACAATCTGGGACTGCTGGCTCCTAACCGCTCGTCCTCTTGCCTGCCTGATTGCCCCTAACTCAGTGGTTCTCAACCTTCCTAATGCCGCGACCCTTTAATACAGTTCCTCATGTTGTGGTGACCCCCAACCATAAAAATAGTTTCGTTGATATTTCATAACTGTAATTTTGCTACTGTTATGAATAGTAATGTAAATATCTGATATGCAGGATATATTTTCATTGTTACAAATTCAAAATAATTAAAGCATAGTGATTAATCGCAAAAACAGTATGTAATTATATGTGTGTTTTCCAATGGTGTTAGGCGACCCTTGTGAAAGGGTCTTTCGACCCCCAAAGGAGTTGCGACCCACAGGTTGAGAACTGCTGCCCTAACTGCTTCTACCTGTCAGCCTGATTGCCCCCTAACCGTTCCCCTGCTGGCCTGATCGATGCCTAATTGCTCCCCTGCTGGCCTGATCGCCCCCAGCTGCCCTTCCTTGCAGGCCTGGTTGCCCCTCACTAACCACCCCTGCAGGCCTGGTTGCTCCCAACTGCCCTCCCCTGCTGGCCTGATTTTGTCCCCAACTTCCTTCCCCTGCCAGCCTGATAGCACCCAACTGCCCTCCCCTGCTGGCCTGTTTTCCCCCAACTGCCCTCCCCTCCCAGCCTGATCGATCACAACTGCCCTCCTCTGCTGGCCATCTTGTGGTGGCCATCTTGTGAGGATGTCAGAGCATAGAGCATAGTGGATTCTAAGTAAATGTTACTTGCTCTCTTCCTATTATGTAAACTACATGAGTGAAAGAACAAATCTACTTTACGAGTACTATTCCTTCCATAGTGTCAGGTACACAATAAGAAACCAGCAACAGGGATTTTTTGAAAACGTAAATAGAAAGTTCCTGATTGCAGTGCTAGACTCCATATATGTTTGGCTCACTCTCCAGTTTCACTTTTTTGCCATGAGGTGAGAACAAGCCATACATGGGCATGGTTTCTAAAAAAAACAAAAACAAACCAAACAAACAAACAAACAAAAAAAAAACCCGCAGCCTAATGGGCCAGATGGGTTCACACGGATCAATTCAATGGGCTTGGTGAAATTGTCAAAGACTTATAGAGAGATACAGTGCAACCCATCTGACAAATCCATGATTCCTTAAACAAACCCATCACTTCTTTCGTGCGTAAAACTTTTTGTATTTTGTTTTTCAAAGTCCTGGCTTTGCCTTGGGTCAGGGCCAATGACTTCACAGTCAGTTTTCCTATGTGTATGTAAGTTAATATTCAGCAGTTTAACTAATAGTCTCTTTGTTATTTGCACTGTAAAATTTATATTAATAAAAATAAAATTCATAAATAGGACATTCATTTACTATTTGAACTTTGTTTTATTTTGTTTGATGATAGAGAAGGCTTTGGTAAGTTTGAGCTTTAGTAAGCAACTCTCATTTAATAGAATTACCATAACTTTCAATACATGTTGATAATAAATGTCTTTTAGATAGAAGAAAAAATACATAAGAAATATAAAACACAAAATTGAATGTTCTCCTGGGCAGGGGTAATTTCAGTTGTAGCTGAGATAGTTTTATCATATTATGTGGGGGGCGATTTGAAATGGTCCCTATTAGAAACACACACACAGACACACACACACATATATTTTTTTTTTCAGTTGTCAATAATTGAGATGTATATAGTTCCTTTCGCTTTTCTCTGTGTAGTATCCCTTCTTTTATTTTTTAATTGATATTTCTTTGGGAACCACTTCCTTTGTTGTCCTTACAGTTGTCCAAGTGTCATGCCTACCACCGCTGACAATAACAGGACCTATACAGGACGAATTAGGTTATTCCCTCAAGCTTTTTGCCTATAGAAGAAGCCAGACTCAGGAGGCAAGAATAAAAGAAATAATCCAGCACAACAAAGGTAACTTGAAAGGATAAAATTTTAAAAATCTAAGCTTTAAACTTTTGGCTTGAGTTTTGAACTCTTTTTAATAAAGTAATGCATTTTTATATAATTTTTAATCTGACAAATATCAGGCTATATTATTTCAGCCTTCTCTTCAGTGCAGATGTTCCTAGTTATATTATTTCTCTGCATGATTTATAATAGCCATGTCAAAAGAGAAATCTGTTTGAGTCACTGGATGTAGCTAAGCCTCAGTAAGTCCTCATAACGCTTTTCATTCCTTGAGCTTATTTGAGCTGGTTTTCTTTCCCTTACAACTAAATAAACCCTAACAAATTCTAGGTGAGTAGAATGTTGATGAGAACATTTCTGAAACATGAATGTTTTTGACATAAATAAAATTATTTGAAAACTTTAAATTATAAGCTATATACTATGTAGTTCACTGAATGTAATGAGTAGTTCATCAAATTAAAATTTCTTCATTTGTAAATATACAAAAATCACTCAGTTTTCAGCATCTTCAAATATTAATGCAAACCTTTCTTTTATACTTAAATCGTGGGTGCTTTTCTCCTTCATCTAAAGGAAGGAGAACCAGATCAATGAGAATACTCAATTGATTTAGACCGTAGAGAAGCTTGCATGGTAGTATTACAAGTAAAAATTCAAATACAAATCTACGCTTTAAACTTTTGGCTTGAGTTTTGAACTCTTCTTACTAAAGTAATGCATTTTTATAATTTTTTTTAATCTGATAAATATTAGACTATATTCTGTCAGCCTTCTATTCAGCAGAGGCTTTCCTAGTTATATTATTTCTCTGCATGGTTTTATCCTTCCAAGGTTCTGTCGTTGTGCTGGATTTTTGCTCTTCCCCTTGTCTCCTAGGTCTGGCTTCTTCTGGAGGCATCTCTTTCACTGACTACCATGTTGCTTTCACTTCTGTTTCTAACTCTTTCTTTCTTCTCCCTCCGTCTATCTTACTTCTCATCAGCACACTTAAAAACAGAAAAAATATTTTTATATAATAAATTAGATTTTAAAAAGGCATTCAAAAGATATTACTATATCCGTGTTTACAAGCAGACTGTGATGTGTGATATTAAAAGAAAGTTATTTCTAATCAACTGCCAAAAATTAAAAACAGACTCATGAGAACAGACTGACAGCTGTCAGAGGTGAGGAGGGTGGGAGGGATGGGTGAAAAGGTGAAGGGATTAAGCACCCCACCCCTCCAGAAAAAAGAAGAAGAAGAAGAAGAAGAAGAAAACCTTTTTAGAGGTTGAGATACAGGCAACAGTATGGTGATTACCAGAGGGAAATGCAGTTAGAGGGAGGTAGAAGAGGGTAAAGGAGGGATATGGTGATGGAAGGAGACTTGAATTTGGTGGTGAACACACAATACAATATACAGATGATGTATTATAGAATTGTACACTTAAAACCTACATAATTTTATTAACCAATGTCATCCCCCCGAAATCAATATTTTTAAAGCAAATTATTTCTAAAAGTGTTTAATTCCACTCAACCACTACCAACCAGGCAGATACCTGAATTTTCTTTTTTTTGCTGTTTTGTTTTGTTTTATTGCTTAAAGTATTACAAAGAATATTATATATGTCTCCTTTTTTTTTTCTCCCATTGAACTTCCCCTAACCTCCCATACCGCCCAGTGTCTTGTGTCCATTGGTTATGCTTATATGCATGCATACAAGTCCTTCGGTTGATCTCTTACCAATGCCCCCAACCTTCCCCAGCCTTCCCGCTGTAGTTTGATAGTCTATTCAATGTTGCTCTGCCTCTGTATCAATTTTTGCTCATCAGTTTATAATGGTCTTAATTATCCATAAATGAGTGAGATCATGTGGTATTTTTCTTTCATTGACTGGCTTATTTCACTTAGCGTAATGCTCTTCAGTTCCATCCATGTTGTTGCAAATGGTAAGAATTCCTTCTTTTTTACAGCAGCATAGTATTCCATTGTGTAGATGTACCACGGTTTTCTAATCCATTCATCTGCTGATGGGCACTTAGGATGTTTCCAGATCTTAGCTATGGTGAATTGTGCTGCTATGAACATAAGGGTGCATATATCCTTTCTGATTGGTGTTTCTATTTTCTTGGGATATATTCCTAGAAATGGCATCACTGGGTCAAATGGGAGTTCCATTTTTAACTTTTTGAGGAAACTCCATACTGTCTTCAATAGTATCTGCACCAGTCTGCATTCCTACCAAAAGTGCACGAGTGTTCCTTTTTCTCCACATCCTCTCCAGCACTTGTGGTTTGTTGATTTGTTGATAATAGCCAGTCTGACAGGTGTGAGATGGTACCTCATTATTGTTTTGATTTGCATTTCTCAGATGATTAGTGACTTTGATCATGTTTTCATATGTCTCTTGGCTTTCTGTATGTCCTCTTTTGAAAAGTGTCTATTTAGGTCCTTTGCCCATTTTTTTATTGGATTGTTTATCTTCCTTTTGTTAAGTTGTATGAGTTCCCTATAAATTTTGGAGATTAAACCCTTATTGGAAATAACATTGGCAAATATGTTCTCCCATGCAGTGGGCTTTCTTGTTGTTCTGTTGATGGTTTCTTTTGCTGAGCAGAAGCTTTTTATTTTGATGTAGTCCCATTTGTTTATTTTCTCTTTAGTTTCCAATGCTCTAGGAGCTGTATTGGTAAAGAAATTGCTACGGCATATGTCTGAGATTTTGTTGCCTGTGGATTCCTCTAGTATTTTTATGGTTTCCCATCTTACATTGAAGTCCTTTATCCATTTTGAGTTTATTTTGGTGTATGGTGTAAGTTGGTGGTCTAGTTTCATTTTCTTGCATGTATCTGTCCAATTTTCCCAACACCATTTATTGAAGAGACTGTCTTGACTCCATTGTATATTCTTGCCTCCTTTGTCAAATATTAATTGAGCGTATTGGTTCGGGTCGATTTCTGGGCTCTCTATTCTATTCCATTGATCTATGGCTGTTCTTGTGCCAGTACCTGGCAGTTTTGAGAACAGTGGCTTTGTAATACAGCTTGATATCTGGTGTTGAGATCCCACCTACCTTGTTCTTCCGTCTCAGGTTTGCTGCAGCTATTCTGGGTCTTTTTTTTATTCCAGATGAATTTTTGGAGAGTTTGTTCTAGGTCTGTGAAATATGCCGTTGGTATTTTAATGGGGAGTGCATTGAATATATAGATTGCTTTGGGTAGTATGGGCATTTTAATTATGATGATTCTACCAATCCAAGAACATGGTATGTTCTTCCATCTGTTTATGTCTTCCTCTATGTCTTTATTCAACGTCTTGTAGTTTTCTGAATTTTCTATTGTTCAGGTTGCAAAACATAAGTATAAAATTTGCTGTGAATTTAGCACTAGTGCAGAACCCAGTTTTTAAGATATGTATAAAAATTTAATAGGAATTACTTTCATTAAAATGATATGTTAAAGAACAAAGATCTAAGCTTTCCATACAACATATAAATTGTAGGTAAATTTCCATTTCTATAGTTCCTTTGATATTGCTGTTTTCTCTCTTCTAGTATAGAACTAATTTTCATAAAAAATAGTTAAATTTCTCAACCACATATGACCTCATTCTCATCCTGGCCTAATTTAGAAAATATCAAGGTTATGCTTTGGCGCAGAATTAGGACATCATGTGGTTCTTAGTGTATGTTGTTAATTTGCATGAATGAAGAAACAGACAACAGCCTATTAAGATGTGCACTCACCTTTAGCAATAATACAAACCACCGAGATATAATCTCTTCCCCAATGTTTTGAGAAATTCTAAAGTTTCCTTCATCGAATAGATTTGGGCTTAGGTTCTTTCATATGTCCTATACTTATCTCATGTTGCAGGTGAATTTGTTGGGGCTGTGAGTGTCTCCATTGAGCTACATGCCAGAACAATCCGTTCACTGCTATTCCCAAGGAAAGAGAGCCTTGAGGTACAGAAATGGACAAATGCCTTCTTTTCTGCTTCTGCTTTAGAAGGAGATACTCTTCATGTCATGATCTCCTCACATGTATGGGGAAAGGAAGGGTAGTATGTTCACACAGCTCAGTAGTTAGCAAGAGAAATTGATACTTGGTTTTCAGGTCACATAACTTATATTTAAGACCAAAACATGTTCCCCCCACAAAAAACGAGGTAAAATTTCACCTCTATTTACTTTCAGGACTTTTCATGAGTACGTGCTACAGGGTTTGGAAAACCGTGATAATAATTTCTGAAGTGGTAAGCATAGATACACAAGTTATCAAGGGAACAATACCTTGATCTGTTTTCCCTGAACATCTTTTACAATTTATCAAGTAAATCATTGAGCCCACTTCTCTCTATGCTTTTCTTGCTAGTTCTTTAAAGTTCTATTTACCAATGCCTCTTTGAAAAGCTGCTTTTTAATTTATTTTTTTAATTACAATTTACATTCAATATTAGTATTAGTTTCAGGTGTACAGGATAGCATCTGGATAATCCAACATGTGCGTGCATGCACACACACACACACACACACACACACACACACACACATACTGGCTGAAGTGAGGAATGTCTCCTTTCCCGCAGACCATCCAGTGCCTAATGTAATTTGTTAACACTTTAGATAATGAGAAGAGCAGAAGTGGCTACTAAATATCTTATTTAAGTCAACTCAAATCCCAGTGCAAATGGGGAAGTATCCGTGCCATTCACTAACTGCTGCCCCAGCCCATGTTTTATTACAATAGCCGTGCTTGATGATTTGGGCACTCTTGATCATTTTCTGTCTTTAAAGTTACTGAATTCAATGATCCATCCATTATTTTTATTTAATAGGACTGTGAACCTCATAAAGAATTTAAAATGTTTAGAATTAAATGTTGAGTTTAAATGCAGAGAAATGCAAACTTGGGTAACATGTATTAGTATAACTTTCATGATCTCTTTGTTAATAGATATGTTCTTTCCCAGATGAATGGAAGTGGTGGGAGAAGGTGAGGAACTATTTGAGTTCAAATTTATCAATGCTAAAATAGAAAAGTAAACATATCTCTTACTTTTGCATGTAGATATCTGATAGTTCATAAGATACAGTGAACATATTGACTCATATAACTGGTGGTTCAAGTTACTGGTAGTTCAAATGAAGAAAAACTGTGTTCAGAGCCTCAATGTCATTAGAGACTCACCTCTCTATTTCTCTGGCTCCCTCCATGCGAGCTTTATTTACAGGTTGGCAATCCCCTAATGGTAGCAAAGATGCTCATCACAAACTCTCACATCTTGCACTCCCTGCCCTCCTCCCTATGGCCCTACCACAAAAGAAATTCTTTCCAAGCATTTATGACAAAAATCTTCATTTTCACTCTTGTTTTGCCTATCTTGGATGACACATAAAATAGGTATATTTATCAGGGAACAGAATGACCAAGGTAATACCCTCTCTGGATCTGTGAAGTAACGCTTTGAAAGCAATGGGTTTAGAACAGGTGAGAGGTAATTCACCAAAGAAAAACAAGCATTTTTTCCCCAATAATGAAGAATGGATTCTGGTCAGTCAAAAACAACTGGTTTCTATAATCAAAATGTAGGTCTTACTGAGAAATGTTTAATAAAGAAATGAAACATTCTTCCCAGGGACTAGACAGCAGTAAAAGTTCAGGGTATAAAAGGCTAGATAGTGATAACAAAATATGTATATCCCAATATTAGTCCAAACAAAGTGTTCACACCACTGACATCAGGCCTTAACAATGATTAGAAGACCAATCTTCTTTCTAGGAAAGTGAGGACTCAGACCAACGGTCCAACTAATTTAAGGTTAATTCACATTTTACCTACTTGTGAGTTACAGCATAATGTCAGAATCACATATAATCAAAAGTATTAGAAAGAATGTCACAGTGAAATTTTCATAGTTCATTATTTTTAGTTTTAAAAAATGGTAATTAGAGTGAAAATTAATGTTCAACATCTTTACATGTAAATAACTTCAAGAAAAATTACTGCTGGAGATATTAGCATGTTGCAAATTCAAAAAAACAACAACATGAATTTGGTCTAAACTGGTTTGAATATTGTTATGAGTAAGATAGTCCTTGGTAGAAAACATGAGGTTAAAATCTCTGCAGTAATATCTGATGACAATGAAGACATTAAAATGTTCTCACTGATGGGGTTTAGAACACACTACCCCCAAATATGGCACCTTGGCATATTGAGTATTTTAAAAGAAAAGAATCTGAGAAAAAAGCAGAAGCAAAAAGTTACTCCATTCTTCCCCTACCCTTCTCTCCTAAAACAGGTCAGAAAACCTGCCGATGAGAGGTACCCTCTCTGCACTCAGAGATTCCTTATTTCTAAAGACAAAGGGACAATGAAAAGTATCTTAGCAAACAGGTCTTATTAAGTTTCTCCCAGTTTACTACATTCACCTCCTAGTCCTTGACATGTATTATATTTCTCCATGACTGTCTACTTTTCATCAAACTTAGTATAAAATATGTAGGTCTGTTTCTTCTGGTCTTCATTTCCCATAAAGACTCTCATATCACAGAAAATTTACATTAAATACATTTGCATGCTTTTTTGTCAGTTTAATATTCAGAGTAATCAGGACCCCAAGGGCAAGAAAAATCTTTTCCTATCCTATATCACAAATCCAAGACCTGATGCTTCTAATCTTATCTAATAATAGACAAACATGGTATTTGACCGTACCTTTGCTATACTTCCCGTTGGCTAATCAGAACAAAAGGCAAATTAACTGCCAACAAAGATGGCGGTTAATTTGCATACCTAGGCACAATGCTGGGAGGCGAAAGGGGAAGGACGGAAGAAGCCGCCTGCCGCTGAAGGTGATCGGAAACCCAGGCAGCAGGCAAGAGCCGGGTTACAGGGCAAAGGGGCCTTCGGAGAACCGCCCCCCGGATGGTGATTGGAGAAGCTGGGTGGGGCAGGGAAGAGGCGGCTGCCAGCAGCCGCCTCTTCCCTGCCCCCCACCAGCCAGTGTTCGGAGAAGTACCTGTATTTTTTTTTTCAAAGTACCTGTATTTTTAATAATTTCTTGACATGGTAAAAGAATTGTACATTACAATCCAAGGCTGGTGGGGTGAGGAGAAGGAGCAGCAGAACAATCCAACAAACAAAAAGGGAAACAGAAATTCATGGTGGAAGGAATTTGAAGGGTGGGTAGGGTCATTGCCCAACTAAAATGCAATTGGTTTGTTACTGAGTACTATTCATGGGAAGACAGCATCCTGACTCCTTCTCTATACAGCAAATTGGGAGTAAAAATGATGCATCCAGGTGGAAATATGATTAGGGGTTGGAAGATAGAGGAAGAAGAAGTCAGAAATAGACACTGAGAGAGTCATTGGCTGGCTGGCTGCAAATACTGACTCTCCAGTAGTGATAGAATAAAAAAGTGGGGGATATCTCTGGAAGATTCAAGAGATAGGAGGCAACTCTTCTATGGTTTTGACTTGCCCAGCAGATTTCCACATACACACATGCACACGCCTATGTTTGCATGCACACACATATACACATAACTGACTGCCCTCCCTGGAAACACAGAAGAAGAAGAAGCTGCCAGAAGAAGCCAACCACCTTTGGTCCAGGCTCCAGTGCCTGCAGCTAGCTGCAGCCCAGGAGACGGAAAGCCACCCACCCAAGGTCCCAGGCTGCAGCCACCCAGAGAAGCTGCCAGCTCAGTGGTCCAGAGCGCCAGTGCCTGTGGCCAGGGAAATAGATCCCCTCTTCTCCTACTGCAGTCATTACTTCAATATTCCCCTTCTGAATTTCTCTCCTGTGCTGCAACCCAACTCCACTTTTCATCGGAAGGATACAGAACAGAGAGAGCAGTGTTAAAAGCTTACATTTTTAAGCCAGTAAGGTTGGTACTTAAACATATAAATGGAAAACTAGAGTCCTTAAGGTAACAAAGGCTACAAAGGACAGGGACAGCGCATGACCTATTATATCCAGCAATCCATATGGGGACTGAAAACTTTGCAATGATGACAATTAGTGAAGATATGAATCAACTAAAATAGTTGACAGGGACAATTCTTCCATCTTTGAAAATATCTACATCAAATCTGTTTAAATAGATTTTCATCTGCATAATATAACGCATTCTGACAAGACCACCACCACCACCAATGTGGTCAGTGTTGTGCCAATAAATGTTTAATAACTGAGAGACACCCCCCCACCCCGAGTGCACAAATTTTTGTGCACCAGGCTACTAGTTATTATATAATGGTAGATGAATCATTCAGTAAACACAAACGAAAACATTCTTGAATCTCTCAATATAAATTCCATACTGTTGAGAGGTTAGCTATAAGTTTGTCTAATTTAAAAATAATTTTGAAAAATTCATTATATATGTATATTATTTGACCATCCTAATAATTAATACATTATTCTTAGAGTAAGCATTTATGAAAGTCTTATAAATATAAAAAAGTGTTTACCATCGTAAATAGCATTAAAAATATACAATTATGCAAACTAATGTTTTTATCATGGAACAGGCATATTTCTAAACTGCAGTCACACATTTGAGCTGTTTAGACATATTGCAATGAAATGAAATGCAACTGCCAAACACACATTTCAAATAGAGGATAGTGCCAATATTGTCATCTTGAAATATTCTTTTTGCTCTATGCTTTTAGAGAATAGATTTGTGTCACAATTAAAGTTGAGTCTTGCAACTTGCAGTTAATCCTTGACTGCTTGTCATGATTAGATATTCTACCTAGGTATACACCGCAGACCATCTGTGAGAGGACATTATTTCATCTGTTGCTCAGGGAATAAGGAGGCTCATTTTGAGGATGGGCCCACCCTGGCTTTCTGTGAAAACAGGAGAGTGCCAGGTGGTTGGTACAGATAAACACAAAGAATGATACTGGAGGAAAAAAAAAACAACTAGGACTTTGCCAGCAAACCCTTGCAGGATGTCTGTACACCACAACAGGTGGCAAACAGTGCGATCTCTATGTCATATATGTTTACAAAGTCTGAATATGATTCACAAATTGCAGCTCAATTCTGTGAGGCACTGAAAACACAGATGTTAGGATGTTTCAAAGTTCAAATTGGGCCGAATCTAATACTATCATGAAATCCTCCCTTTCTCAAAGTGCCTGTACTTACATCGCTAACTGCAAAAGAAGAGATCTTGGAAGTAATTATTGGAATGGGTGGTACTTACATTAAAATGTTAATATAGGCTATTTAGCCTTTTTCTAAGTTTTAAGAGAAATGTTTATATTTCCTTGAGGGAAAAATGGATATTGGCTTATTAACATGCACATGTGATCTATTAGGACCAGTTTTAAAAGTGAAAAGAGACATTATCAATCACCCTGAAGAAGAGAGAGAACCTTTTCCAAGATTCCCTTGTCCTGAGTTCAACCATTATGATTGTGGCAAACTGGAGTAGAGAACAAGGTAAAGGAAAGTATATATTTTTATAACCTGCTTTGGGAGAGAAGTGTAGGAAAAGCTTGTTCACCTATTTCCTTTCAGATTTGTTATACACCTCAGAGTGACAATGACTTCTATGAGCTGCTGTCAAACATGTTTAGCAAAAAAATAAATTTTAAAGATAAAAACACAAAAGGTTTGGCGATAATAATCACAACTCAACTGGACTCAAAGAGAACACCATTTTACTCAATAGAATCGCGATTGATTTGGTTAGAATTCCTTCATAAATGCCTCTCTGACTTTTTAGTACATTTATGTTTTATTGCACTTGATCCAAAAAATTAATATATTCAAATTAAATTGGATATCAGAAGATGAAAAAAATCATGCATGCATATGAGAGTTTTAAAACCTTAAATATCACCTTTCCTCTGGTAGACCTTGTGAATATTTTGTGGCAGGTCAAATTGAAAATATTTTAGCATTTTTTTTTTTTTGCTGTTTCTATTTTTAAAATTGAACATTGAAACCTAGTCTTAGATCACTATGACTATATTTCAGATCCAAGAAGAAAAATTATACAAATTAAAGAAAAATGAAAAACACCAACTTGCACATATTATATGATATCAAAGTATGGAATTTTAAATTCAAAGAATCCTGATTTTAATAGAATCTCAGAGGCTATCTAGTAAAATTCATACCATTGAAATCATTTGATCCAAGTGTCTGAGTCCCATCATGATAAAAATGAGTATTTTATTTATTTATTACATAAGGAAATGTGTATATTTATAAAATTGTAATAGTATATTTCAAAATTGGCAAATGTGTTTTTAAACAAATAAGAATGGATTGGATTTAGTCAGATGCCATATAAAATATATTTATTTAATAGTGAACATGGAATGACTCCTTCAGCATGCAGAAGTGTTAGTGTCAGGGAATTATAGAGAAACTAGAGGCCCGGTGCATGAAATTCATGCATGAGTAGTGTCCCTAGCAGCTGCCCGCAGCTGGCCGGGGCCTCCCTTCCCCAGGTTGCCTGCCACTGCCACCAGCCAGGGCCTCCCTTCCCACAGTTGGGTGGCCAGTCCTGCCCTCTGTTCGAACTCTGGGTCGAACTCCTGGTCAAACTGTCCATCGAGGAGAAAATTTGCATATCAGGATTTTATTATATAGGATAGAGTCAATAAGAGTAGACATGGCAGTCTAGATCTAAAAATTAGATTGAAGTGTGTCAATCCTTAATAACTGCTATGAAAAGACAACACTGTACCTTTACAATTCCTCTATTCCAAGAATGGTTTTTGAACTACTGGAGGCAAACAACCAAAGTATTCACCATCTCAAAACCTATGTAGAGAAGTGAGTGATCATAGCTACCAAACAGTATGTTAGTTAACAAATATAAACAAAGTTAGATTTTTGCCATACTTGACTTTTAAATCAATCTGATACACTCACACAAATAAGCTCCAAATTTCAAAATAAAATGTACTGAAGATAAAGAACAATCTTTGCTTCTTTTTTATATGGTCCCATGCAATTGAGTTCCTTAGGAAATTCTTACCCTTGACTCCAACTTCTGTTTATGACATTTTTATTTTAAACTTTCTTTGCATTTTTGTCATTTAGATTTCACTTTGGATCTAGTCAAGATATATGTTCAGATCTCAACTGTGACATTTAATCGCTATGAAATCTTAGGCAAGTTGCCTATCTCATCTGATACTTAGTTTTGTCATCTATAAAATAATAAAATCTGTTAGTATTTATTGAGCTAATTATCATTAATGTATTTTAATCCATAAATCTCCCCATTTTAAAGTTCAGGGAGCTGAGAGAATTTAAAGCCAGTTATGAACCACCAAACAGAATTCAATTATTTAACTATATCATTGTTTGTGGTAATACATCATATTTATCAGGGTGGTTTGCAGTTGAGATAGTGTGCATGAGATACCTCTCACTACATTACCTTAAAAATTCTCAATAAAAAAAAGTACCTGGTACAGATTTCATAGTATATATTAACTAGTGTCATTAATTTATGATGTACACTATTAATATAACAACAGCAACGTGATTTTACCTCCATTATGAGAACTTACACTGCAAATCTGGCATCTTTGGATGTTCTGGTCAAGTTTCATTTTTTGTGTTCCCTCCCTCAGATCTGAACAGCTATTCCAGTGCCTATTGTAATTCTGCACTACATATGAGAGACAGAACTTGGATAAATATTTCTATTAAGTAGGAAAATATTTATCGTTTAGTAGAAAAAAATGGAAATTAATTTGGCCTTCATGAGAATAATCTCAACATTATAGCACAGATAAATAATAATAATAAAAAAAACCCTCAATAGAAATCAGGAACCTACTGATATTATTGAGATTTCAAAAATCTTATGTGAACTTCAAACTGAAGTTAAGCCCATAATCACACAGGGACATAATCCATAAAGCCAAGTCTGAAAGTAATTAGAATGACATCACCTTGCTATTTTTAAAAGAGATTTCACAAATCGCATAAGCCTCTATGTGATCGGCCAGGACGCTTCAGAAAGTATGAATAACAAGAATTCCTCCATTGTGTTTCAAAAACAATGCTTGAATTAGGCATGGGGAAATGCATTACTTTATACTTTGCTTAGAACATTATATATGCACATTTGTTAAATATGTATGAAAATCAATCATTATAAAATATTTATACTTTTTATTATTTTGGTTAAAAATGTAAAAAGGTATTTTTAAGGTTTCAAATCATATGTATGTAATAAATGGCCAGGCCTTATTATCTGAAACAGTACACTTTGTGAAATAGGAGCCCTGCTCAGCTGTTAGCTGATCTGTGATACAAGACATCATTATAAATTCCTTTAAGCGCCTGCTTTCTCTCAACTTATCCTATATGCTGTCATCTATATATTTGGTTGTAATTAAACTTAAAAATTATGGCACAGTGTGATATCCCCTTGTAATTTTATTTTATTTTAATGAGAACTACAAAGATTAAATCCTCTTGGGTGTGTGAGTTTGAAGGATTAATGAAGAGTGCTTTAATTAAGTGGTCTTGGGGAAAATGTTTTAAAATAGCAAAACAACTGAAATAAGTATTTTTTAAGATTCATAAAACTATTACATAAGGACTAAGTGAGCACTTTGGTCAATTTTCTTTTATATCTGACCTGAAATTTTTAATTATATCTGAAATGTGACTTTTAACTGCATGAAGACTCACCTGTCCGCTCATTCATTTATTGCACAATTATCAAGTATGTAAAACAAGGTCTGTTCTAGTTAGGAGAAAAAAATCACAACAGTAGCAACAGCAAATATTTCCACTTTGATCAGAATCATCAATCATTTCTAACATTTTATCTCATTAATACTTAACCTGTACCCAGCTTTAAAAAGTCTATAAGATTGTTAGCAGGGATTTTAAATATCTTTCTATTATTGCATTTATCACACTATAAAAAGGGTTATATATTTTATCTCTCTCTAGTATGAGCTCTTCAAGGGAAGGGACCATACTGAGTATTTAATGAATATTTCCTGGATCAATAATATGAATTAAAATGATAAAAATCAGTTAATTTTAAAGGTATAAAATGTATATAAAAATATATCAATTACACAATTATTTTGCTTTTAATATAAACTTCCTATTCAACATGAAATTATATTTGCTAACTGTTGCAATTATAAATGCTATATTTTAACACTGAGGATTCAATAGCATTTCTAGTTAAACAGGATACATGATAACACCTTTATGTTTTCTAATTTGCAGACAATATATTTTTACTATTATTTTAATCCTCACTTGAGAATATTTTTCTATTTATTTTTTTTTAGAGAAAGAGGAATGGAGAGAGAGAAACAGAAGCAACAATGTGAGAGAGAAATATCCATATGGTGCCTTCTGTATACATCCCGACTGGGGATGGAACCTACAACCTAGATATGTGCCTTGACTGAGAATAAAACCCGCCACCTTTAGGTGTACCAGATGATGCTCCAACCACCTGGGCCATCCAGTCAGGGCTGCAGACATCGTTTTAGGCTTTTAAAAAATCATAATTAATTGGCTAAAATGTATTAAAATGCTAAAATATTTTAAAATATTGAATAAAAATTTAGAAAATTGAAAAGAATTATCATAAATATTTAAAAGGACTAGGGAAAATGCTTAACTCTAATAATAAAGCATGAAATCTATAAATATCAGATGATTATCCAAAGTATAAAACAAGTATCTATTTATATCAGTTTACACCAACATAAATAACTGATTGAGTGAATTAACAATGGCAGAGAAGATACAAATTTCCAATAAAGAATTACACATAAGTATGTGGACACTCCTAAAGAACCAGCTCACTATTAAATGAATAAAAAGAACTATGAGAGTTCTAAGGCCTTACCTACCTCTATTATTCTATTACTTTATTTATTAAAGATGTAACCCTCAGAGATATTATAATCTATGCGAGAAAACTATACTTGCCAACATGGAAACTAAATGAAACAACAAATTTAGGAATGGAGCTACAGGCTGAGGTCATATTCTGTGTGTTTACAGTAGGGGGCTCCAGAGGGCCTGAGCAGCTTTGTGAAACAATGAAGAAGTGGATGAGCCTGAAGGACCACTCTGAAAAATGAATGAATATGGATGAATGAAGAGTACCCTATATCTCAAATAATTGGAATCTAACTCAGATTAATTTCTCATTTTCTTCCTCTTCCAGTTTTGGCAGAGATAAACCATTCCTTCAAAATCTCCTGATTCCTCATCATTCCCTATAACAGCAAGCCAGGGGGCCTTTCATGGCATATCCAACCTTTCCTGATCTTGCCCTTGTCAACAATCCAAACACATGTCACGTAAGTCTGGAAGTGATTAATACCCATGCAGCTCTAAACTGCTTGAAGTTTCCTGCTCAAGGTATACTGGCAAATAACCTTGTAATTTTGAAAAGCTCTTTCCCTCCTCTACCAGTGGTTCTCAACCTTCTGGCCCTTTAAATGCAGTTCCTCATGTTGTGACCCAACCATAAAATTATTTTCATTGCTACTTCATAACTGTAATGTTGCTACTGTTATGAATCGTAATGTAAATATCTGATATGCAGCATGGTCTTAGGCAACCCCTGTGAAAGGGTCATTCGAAAGCCATGTTATGGGGTGGGGCCACAACATTAGTAACAAAGAAACAGAATGTCCGGAGGATGAGGCCCAGAAATCAGGATTTTAAAAAGATTGCCAGGTGATTCTAATGTGCAGCCAAGGTTGAGAACCACTGCTCTAGAGTTTCCCTCCATCAAGACCACTGAATACCCTCATTTAGCTTCTCACATTGGTCAGACTGCATCTATCCCTGCCCTAAATATTGCAAACATGGGCACACTTCCCTCTTCCATTCAATGAAAGAGGTCATGTCATATGACTCATTACACTAAAATCACTACCCAGCAAGTAATGATGATGATGATGATGATGTTGACGGCTGTTGTGAAGACTGAATGACTTCTGTTATTGATTGGCTGGTTTTGTGCCATGAACTGCATTTTGAATTAAAACCAAGTTTTATGACCCTGTTTATTTTATAAAACTTGTCTGTTGAACAGATATACATGCCTAATAAATATTTGTTAAAGTTGAGCTGAGGAAGTTAATTCTATAAAATCTTACTTAAATGAAAAAAGGTAATGGACATCTAGGAATCACAAAGAAAAGGTCACATGAATAGCATATGTTTGTTAATCATATAGATAAATGCATATGGACTAATGGGTAAATGCCTTAGATCCTTAGTCAGCAAACTGCGGCTCGTGAGCCACATGCGGCTCTTTGGCCCCTTGAGTGTGGCTCTTCCAAAAAATACCACATGCGGGCGCGCACGTACAGCGCAATTGAAACTTTGTGGCCCATGCGCAGTAGTCGGTATTTTGTGGAAGAGCCACACTCAAGAGGCCAAAGAGCCGCATGTGGCTCGTGAGCCACAGTTTGCTGACCACTGCCTTAGATAAGTATGAAGATTCCACCTCTCCATGCTATGATACATTTATGATATTATTTTCTAAATCTTTGCATCTTTCTAGTATTTATATTATTCAACCTCTCTGGAACTACACCAAACAGGAATCAGCAAATACCAAGGAAGTTAAATGAACAGCTTGTATATTTTCCTCCTTGTATTGTTCTCCCTCAAAGATCATACTTTCATTGATCTTTTCTTTCCTATGACATACAACTGAAATGCATCTTTCTTGATTTGTATCTTAATTTTCTTTTTAATGGCGGTACTTGAGGAGTTAGGTAAGAGGGACAAGTTGAAAGCAAACATGTGTCCTTAAGTCAGAAAAGTACTTTTTTTTTTTATTCTATTCACAAAAGAAATACAGAAATGCCACTGATAATATTTTCTCTATTTGATTCCCAGGGACAATACTCTTCAGCATAATCTAGAGGGAGAACCATATCTCTTTCTTACAGAGAAAAAACATGACATTAGAGTGATAGTTCCCTATCATCTCTTTTTTTTTTTTTAAATATATATTTTATTGATTTTTCACAGAGAGGAAAGGAGAGAGATAGAGAGAGTTAGAAACATCGATGAGAGAGAAACATCGATCAGCCGCCTCTTGCACACTCCCCACCGGGGATGTGCCCGCAACCCAGGTACATGCCCTTGACCGGAATCGAACCCGGGACCTCTCAGTCCGCAGGCTGACGCTCTATCCACTGAGCCAAACCGGTTTCGGCTCATCTCTTTTTTTTAATTTGCTTTGGACTTCTTCAAAATTTCAACTACTCAAATACAATTTACTTTTCTAAAGCAACTTATAGCTATATCACAGTTACCTTTCATACATGTAAGATGTGCGATTCACAAAATATTTCTTTTCTGGTTTGATGGCTTTTAAACAAATACCCACATACCCAGATAAATTTTAGTATGTATACTAGTAGTGTAGATTGTTATCTTTGGAATTTGCATTTCTTCACATCTGCATTATGGCATTATAAGCTGTATGATAATAAGTACAGCACATTCCCAGCCAAAAATTCTTAAGATTAGTGCCCTGAAGGTCAATTACTATGTAAATGTACTTTGAAAGATACCAACTTGGACTTTGGTTAATGGTGAAGTAAGTAATTTGCATAAACCTATCTTCTGAGAATTATTAGGGAAGCTGGATAAGATATTTAAAAAGTCTGCCTGAAGGCATCGCAGAGTAACAAACTAGTGAAAAAATTATAAGACCTGGATTTGGGGAGTGACAGGTAGGCCAGCAGTCCTGGGAGGTGAGCTGAGCATTTGGGTATGACTCCATCCCGCGGACATTTCCAGATTCCACAGTGGGCCACTGAGAGGTTAAAAGGGTAAAGTGAAATATTTACCATATTTGTGGATCTAGGGAGAAAAATTGCAGCCCATGGCCTGATAAACAGGAAATGACGAACTCTTTACTTTCGGCTGTGAATCTGAAAGTTTTCACCCACAAGGTAGAATGAAGCGTAGGTATACAGCCCTGCAAACAATTTGCAGCTCAGCTCCTAATTCTGTCAATTCCAGAAATTGGATTGTTGTGATCCTAGTGGTTACTATCCTTATTTTCCTAGCAGAAGCAAATGTAAAATTCCTGTGTAGAAAAACAGCATCGCCCAAAGTCTCAAATTCTCTCTGCAATAGTTTTACTTCTCTCTCTTTCACACACACACACACACACACACACACACACACACACACACACACACACACCAGGTACATGAGGAGAAAAGACAACATAACAAAAATAAACAAGACAGTCAGATATAGACTAATGAGTATTGGTCCTGCAAGAACTTCCTCATACACTCTAAGTTAGTCTCCATTACAGTCTGCTTTATGGGGAACCCAGTCACAATTAATAGTTCCACAAATGACCAGAGAAAACTGACATGAAGATGAGATTCTGTCGCTGGAATGTGTGCTGCCTTGCAGGCAATGACGAAGCCATCACCGGAACCTGTGAAACACGGTGGTTGATGAGTATAACATTTTTCTCAGTGGCAGTGAACTGAGATAGGGCAGTAATGGAAGAAAATGCTCTATAAGGTGGATTGTATCAAGTGTTTGGGAATTATATGAGCATAGAAATTAAAAGACCAAGGAAAATGAGATAGTTCTTGCTCAGGGCAATCCATGCTTTGAGACACACCATGATGGGCTGAGGATGATTTAGCCTAAGGACTATGTGTGATAGTCTCCTGATAGCATATGAAGAAGAGCTCATCTCCTGCAGCCACAAAGCAGAGAAAGTTAAAAATCAGAACTAAGATTTAATCTCAAAACTCTAGAAAACCAAAGAAGTTTACATTTGAAACCTAGCGAGACAGCTATACCAAGGACAAGAGTCTGGCTGGGAAAAGATGAAAACTTTTAAGACTTGTGTGGAAATACTCATTAATTTTAATTCCTCAGATTATCTGGATCATTTGAGCCTGCAGAAATGACAAATTCATCATTTCTCTCAATCAACCAAATAATTTGAAGATAAATGAAATTTCTGTATATAAGAAATCAAATTTCTGTGAGTATTTATCTCTTCTATAGGAACTAAGTAGAATATATATCTGTAAACCCTACTCCTAATTAAAGTTGCAAGATATTTCACATTGAGAGCTATGGGAAACAGGCATCGAAGAAGATAATAGTGGATTTATATCACGAATCACTCCAGGCCATACACTTATTGACTAGAATGGCAGGCACAGTTGTCAACCAATTATGTGTTTTTTTCATCTCCCACTACTTTTACTTTTTACCAAGCACATATAATTGAACTTTGGTTACATAAAAGGGGCATTCTGCAGGAATGTTTCTCAGGATATGATGACTGATACTGAGATGAAGTTTTACTCATTCTGATGTTTGTAAACATTAGTGATTTGAGGAGAACTTAGCTCCCTTGTAAATTTACCTATGATTCTGTATGTCCCAATAAAATGTAGAAACTCAACACCCTAGATTTTCTTATGGCTACAAGTCTGGCAGGCAACATGGTTTCACAAATGTGGCATATTCACAGGAGACAACAATACAACACGTGTCAAATCTGTTCTGGTGAAGGTGAGCAGAAGCACCCTGCCTTTGGAAGCAGTTGTGAAAAAGTTTCTAGAATCCAGTGCCAAAGAATCAGCAGGCAAGATGTAGCATTGGTATCCCTCAATAATATATTCTTTTGTATAAACATGTTAGTGTATAATCTATTTGTATACACAATCTATTTGCGTATAATCTATCTGTTTGCACCTCACAGCAGCGACATAAATAATCCTTCCTAGCACCCTGGTGCTTACCAAGGCTGTGTTTTCACATTGATTGTACCGAAAGAGGGGGAGTAAACCTACCGCATATACACCCCAACCTGGGTCCTTTGCCTGGTCTATATTGTGATTGTGGGGCTATGAAAAAAAAAGAAAGAATCCTTCTCTTATTCCATTAATATATTTCTTGAATTGCTTACCAAATACAGTTTCTTATACGGGTCTCTACTTTTGGTTGGATTACCAGATGAAAGTACATACTCAAAGTATCTGCTCTCTAAAACTGTGGTCCGTACTGGTTGTTGCTATTTAAATTAGCTATGAAATAAACTTAAAAATTAGTTTCTGTGGTCATATCAGACACACTTTAAGAGCTTATTAGTCACATGTGGCTAGCAGCTATAGTGTTTCACAATGCAGTTATAGAACACTTCCATCAATGAAGAGAGTTCTGTTGATAGTGCTACTTGAGACATAGACAACTTACCTCAGACATGCGTGACTGCCTTCAGATTAGAGAAGCCTTTCTTAATGGATTGATTGATTCTATTAACAGTTTCAAGTTATGACCTTGATACTCTGTGATATTATAGTCATCCCTCGCTCCATTATTTTATTTGATTTTGCTATTAAGGTTACAAAGGATCAAATTAGAAACAGAGCTCACTTCATTTTAGACTAACAGAAACCAAATTTCATTAGCGCTCATTATACTAAACATTGAAGGCTTCCTCCCTGCTACCGCCTCATGAATGATATTAAACTCTATTAGTACAATCTAAAGGCTGACACTAACAGACTCGATCTTTTATCAAAATACATTTGGCTTATGTCTGAGTGTTCATTTTGGTTCACTGATGCCTGAAATGCAACATGGGAGGTGGGCATTTAGCGTATTTGCCTGAATAGCAAACCCATCTCCTCCTTTTGCTAAGGGTCCTATAGTTTTTCAAATATGCCCTGTCATATACAACCTTGGTGCTTCTGTAAATCAAGGTGATCCACCCACCCTCCTTCCCCTGGCCTAGAGCTTGGGTTTGGAAACAGGTAACCAATTGCTTCATGCTGCAGAACATAGTACAAAGAGCAAAATTAAATGGAAGGAATACATCCCAACAGCAGTTACCTAAACAAATCCTCATGGGTTCCTCTTTTCTAGACCCCTAGAGCTGTCCTAATTTTGTACTTCCTGAAATTTAATTGTTTAACCTTTTATTTTTCTTTGAATGTGTATCTTCCTTCTAGCTTGTAATCATTTGTTTACCTTTGTTTTCAAGATAGCCAGTTAGTTTTGGGGAAAGCATTTAAGACAGGAGGGAGTCCTAAATATTGATGAAAATCCATAGTGGGATTTTCTTGGGATGTCTACTTGATATTCTGAAAAGCCATTTGTGCCTCCTTGCCCTCTGCCATGGTAACTTCTCAGACTGTTGATGGGTAGCTTCACACCCATCATAATCCCCATGGGTTTTGAATTCAGCTCCCAGGAATGATTTAACCACAACAAAGCCTCCTTCTGCCAGAATACTGCTTTAATCCTCCCCACAAATGTTAACTCTATTTGAAGTTAAATGCCCACCTGTTTGTGCTATGAGAGATGTTGGCAAATAGAAGGGAAATGAAAGAACTTTTATTTTAGAAAAATTTAAACTTGTCAAATTCATTGTAAATTTTTAAAAACCATATTGTCAAAGTGATCCGTTTGGCAAAAACATATATTTAACTCTTATTTTCTGTGTTAACATATGGTCCAATAGCATTAAGTTAGATATTTGATAATATATTTTCCTGAACCATCTTAAGATCATTATTATATAAGATATAAATTACTCTAAAAACTATTGGTTTAAACCAGCAATTTTCAACCAGTGTGTCTCAATCATTTTTAAAATATGTAAAATGACATTATGAAAAACTTGGAAAGCTAATAATTCCAAAATTTAAAGGGCTCAGAGCTTTAAAAATTGCCAATGTGAAGTAATACCAAGCAAATAGACATTTATTTTGATAAATACAAATATTTGTTATACTGAGATTTAACCTCAGGATACAGAAGACAGGTTAGGTTAAAGTTTGATTTAAATTCACACATCCATCCTAAAAGGTTTACAAAGTGCACCTTCTATTTATTCATACATGCACACTGGTCTGCTTCAATATTTGAATAAAAATTAATAAGTGGAAAGCATCTGTGTATGTAAATTCCAGCAAAGTCACATCTAAAAATCTCTGCTATCACACCACCTTGCAAAAGAAAGAGGATTTGAATTCTGCATATTAAGTATTTGGCAGAAGTGTCAGGGTAAAACACATGCTATGAATGTCAGCCGTTAAATAGAAAACAGCTAACAGGAAAAGCCTCTCATTAATCTATTCACAAGGTGTGTTCTCCTCTTCCCTGTTTGATAAGAGATATTTTAGGAATATTTGAAAGAAAAAGAAGTTTAAGCATCTGAAATCAATGAAGTATCCCACATGTTTTTATAGCTACATACTATATAAATTTAAGAAGTTATTTTTAATTTATCAGCCACATTCAAAGCTTAAGCATGTTTATTTGGAAGAAATTTTAAATGCACATCCCCAAGCAAACTTTATCATCTGTACTATCCATATTCAAGCATTTTTCAATAATTAAATATTTACTTCTCCAAAGAAATAAACTAGCCCTGGTATGTTTACCACGTTCATAATGTACAATACAGTTAAGCTTAGAAATATTGTGTTAGAAGGAGAAATGAGATCTAAATGATCCATGCATTACAAATGAAATACAAATGTGCACAGGCGTTCACTTGTCCTACTCTGTAGGTTTTTCCTATAAATTAGGACTGTGTTCATCAGCACTAGTGGGCCATCAAACCATGTAAATGAGAGGTCTTAATTTTTCATCTTCACAAAGTGGGTATAGCTAGCATCTATGCCCCTGACAATTAGCCACTAGCTTTTGTCATCAATCACCCACATCTGTGGATGCGGTCGCAATCCCCAATGATTTTCAGTATCACATTAGGAGAGATGTACCCGCGGTTCTCAACCTGTGGGTCGCGAACAATGAAAATACATCCTGCATATCAGATATTTATTTACATTACAATTCATAACAGTAGCAAAATTACAGTTATGAAGTAGCAACGAAAATAATTTCATGGTTGGGGGTCACCACAACATGAGGAAACTGTATTAAAGGGTCACAGCATTAGGAAGGTTGAGAACCTTTTAACTCTGAGTGCTTTGGAGGTGGCAGAGATGATTGTCATGTTGTCACATGGAGACATGTTGCTTCTAGCACTTCTTGATTCTTCTATAAATATGTTAGATCATTACGAGTAGGTCAATAACTTGCCCTTCTCACCTATGATTAAAAACACTTTTTTCAAAGTTCCTTATTGAGTGTTTCTAGCTGTTTTTATTTTTATAACTTTCAAAAATAACAAGAAAATATCATTTAATGCTGTTGCCAATATAATCTATGGAAGAAAAACAACCCCAGCTATAACATACAATAAGAATAAGCTGATTTCTTATGTAGCCAGTGTTGTAATTGTGTAAGAGCCAATTCTAACCCTGCAATCTATTGCTTAATACCTGATGCTTAACACTTCAATAAAGTCAAGTCCAGATGAGCTGGCATTCTTCATATTCTTACTAATACATTACTGTCATAATCATTAAAGAGCAAAAAAAAAAAATCAGTTTACTATAAACTGACATTGGCATCTGGAATGAATGAGATCACATAAATGTACTGAAGCCCAGTGCATGGAATTCGTGCACTGGGGGAGGGGGGTGGTCTCTCAGCCCAGCCTTCCCCCTCTCACAGTCTCTGAGCCCTCAGGGGATGTCCTACTGATGGCTTAGGCCCTCTCCTTACAGTCTGGCCTCCCTCTGTGGTCAGACCAGGGGAAGGCACCACCCCCACCCCCCCACTGCTGCTGCCACTGCCGGCCGCCAAGGTGTTTTCATCAACATGGATTCCAGTCCCTTCACCATGAAAAAATGACAACATTCTTTAGGCATTTTCAAGATATGTCTTTCATAGGATATGACATTTATTTCTTTATTTTTTTTATCTTCACCTGAGGATATTTTCCCATTGATTTTTAGAGAGCATGGAAGAGAGAGGGAAAGACAGAGAGAAGCATCAACGTGAGAGGGATACTTTGATTGGCTGCCTTCTGCATGAGCCCTGACATGTGCCCTGGCCAGGGAGGAGCCTGCAACCTAGGTACATGCTCTTGATCAAAATCAAACCCAGAACCTGTGGTTCACAGGCCGGGCTCTATCCACTGAGCCAAACCGGCTAGGGCAGGCTATGACATTTCTTAGCCCCTCCAGCAGCAGACCTTCGTTTTTCCCTCCAGGAGTGAGGTGGAAAACCCTAGAGCACCTTCTTGGATTCTTATTACCAAAGTTATTAAGAATGCTGCCAATGCCATACAGAGAGCTTAGCCAATGAGCTGTAAGAAAAGGTGTTTCCTCTGCAGCTCACGTGCAGAGGTGGGGCTGCTGGGGCCCTCGCTGTCTCCCAGTGGAGGTAGCAGCCTGGGCACGCCCCCAGCCTCCTGGCTCCTGCTCCCTCTGTGGGCCTGTTCCGCCCTGCTCTCTGCAGACCCGATCTTTGCTGCAGTGACTGGCATGCCCTGCTTCCTGTTCTCTGTGGGCCTGCTCCACCCTGCTCTCTGTGCCCTGCTCATTGCCTTCCTCACCAAGCAGCAGTCCCCTCCCCACCATCTGCGCACACAGCCTATAAAGAGGTAATATGCAAATTTGTCCAGTCGTGACTGTTATGGCTTCCGGGACAAATTTGCATATTCTCTCTCTCTCTCTCTCTCATATATATATATTATGAAACTAAAGACCAAGAAGAAACAAGTCTCACAAATTTTAAATATATATTTCTCCAAAAATAAATCCCCCCACACAGAGGCATATCTATACTATAATTACAACACAGCCCTAACTGGTTTGGCTCAGTGGATCGAGTGTTGACCTGTGGACTCAAGGGTCCCAGGTTCAATTTCGGTCAAGGCCATGTATCTTGGTTGCGGGCACAACCCCAGTAGGGGGTGTACAGAGGCAGCTGATCAATGTTTCTTTCGCATTGATGTTTCTAACTATCTCTCCCTCTCCCTTCCTCTTTGTAAAAAAATCAATAAAATATATTTTTTAAAAAATCACACACACATATAAATTAATATTAGTAGCAAACCCTACATACTTAAAGTCACCAATGATTAATTATTCCAATAGTATTACCTACCCACTAGGCCTCAGAGACCATTATTTTCATTTCAGTTCCACTAGTAGGCAAAATCCAAATGTCAAAATTTAGCACAATGTTTAATAAGTTAATATATATTAGAAACCACTGCTCTTGAAATCTTAGGTTAATCATTATTAGGGGTTTATTAGTTTTAGTATATGACATTTACTCATTTTTTTCATACTAGTTTTATTTTGTATTAATTACCTTCTGCTTTGAAGATAATCTATTTAATATATATATATATATATATATATATATATATATATATATATATATATATTTATTGTTCAGATTATTACATTTGTTCCTCTTTTTTCCCCCCATAACTCCCTTCCTCCCAGTTCCCGCCCCACCCTCCGCACTCACTCCCCACCCACTGTCCTCATCCATAGGTGCACGATTTTTGTCCAGTCTCTTCCTGCATCTCCCACACCCCTTTCCCCCCCAAGAATAGTCAGTCCATTCCCTTTCTATGTCCCTGATTCTATTATGATCACCAGATTATTTATTCAATTGATTCTTAGATTCACTTGTTGATAGATGCATATTTGTTGTTCATAATATGTATCTTTACCCTTTTCTTCTTCTTCCTCTTCTTAAAGGATACCTTTCAGCATTTCATATAATACTGGTTTGGTGGTGATGAACTCCTTTAGCTTTTCCTTATCTGTGAAGCTCTTTATCTGACCTTCAATTCTGAATGATAGCTTTGCTGGATAAAGTAATCTTGGTTGTAGGTTCTTGGTATTCATCACTTTGAATATTTCTTGCCATTCCCTTCTGGCCTGCAAAGTTTCTGTTGAGAAATCAGCTGACAGTCATATGGGTATTCCCTTGTAGGTAACTGGGTTTCTTTCTCTTGCTGCTTTTAAGATTCTCTCTTTGTCTTTTGCTCTTGGCATTTTAATGATGATGTGTCTTGGTGTGGTCCTCTTTGGATTCCTTTTGTTTGGGGTTCTCTGCGCTTCCTGGACCTGTAAGTCTATTTCTTTCACCAGGTGGGGGAAGTTTTCTGTCATTATTTCTTCAAATAGGTTTTCAATATCTTGCTCTCTCTCTTCTTCTGGCACCCCTATAATTCTGATGTTGGTACGCTTGAAGCTGTCCCAGAGGCTCCTTACACTATCTTCGTATTTTCGGATTCTTTTTTCATTTTGCTTTTCCAGTTGGGTGTTTTTTGCTTCTTCGCATTTCAAATCTTTGACTTGATTCTTGCGCTCCTCTGGTCTGCTGTTGGGTGTCTATATAATAGTCTTTATTTCAGTCAGTGTATGCTTAATTTCTAGTTGGTTCTTTATAACAACATCGAGGGTCTCATTAGATTTCTTGAGGATCTCACTACATTTATAGGCGGTCTCACCAGTCTTTTCGAGGGCCTTGCTAATTTTATTGGCAGCTTCTAGACAGTTCTTGAGAGACCTTAAAAGTGTGGTTTTGAGCTCTATATCTTCCATTTCTGACATTTGCATCCTGTTTCTTTGTCTCCGCATTTTTTTTATCTTTTCTTGGTGCACCCCCTAGTGGTCTTTGTGGGCAGTCTTGTTGTAGTTAAGCCTTGATTGTCGGCAATACCAGGGGTGATTTGACCTCCAGGCTAACTGGTTATGAGAGTCAGCTGTTTCTGCAGTGGGAGAGCTTCTGTGCTGGATCTCTAGGGCGGTGCTAATCTAGCCTTTGCCTGAGGCTATCTGGCAAATGGCTCTGTGCAGGGCTTGAGTGGGGCGGGTCCCTGGGGATCTACAAGGCAGGCGGAACAAGCAGTTATGGCTGCTCTCAGTCCAGTCCGCAGAGGCCCTGCCTGTCAGAGTCCCAGCAACCCCTGCAAACCTCGGAGAGAAAGCTGCCTTCGAGTTCTGACCGAAGCCAGACAGTCCCGCTTCTCCCGTTTGAGTCTGGGTCCCTAAAGACTCGCCCGAATCTGGAGCTCAGAGTCTGAAACTCCCTCCCGATTGAAAACAACAACCTTGCCCTACGCCACCAGCCCGCTCTGCACGCGCACTCCGCACCTGAGTATTTCTCTTCAGCACTGTGCCTCCTCTGAGTCTGGGTATGATATTCTCTTTCCTCCTAGTTGTAGAATTTCCACTCAGCCAGCCTTCCTGTGGTTCTGGATGATGTCCGTTCTGTCCTTTAGTTATATCTCTGAAGTGGTTGTTCAAGGCAGCAATCTCCGGTGTTAACCTATGCCGCCATCTTGGTTTCCTCTATTTAATATATATTTTTAAATGTGCTTTTCTCATAGAGGTTTTCTTATACACAAGAATTACCTTTGTAATATGTCCTCTAAGGCTATTGGACTGTATTATATCCAATTATTATTAACAATGTATTATTAACTCTGAATGCAACTTAGGACAAAGTATAATCTAAGTATGTGGGAAATCTATAGATGTTGTTCCTACCTATTAAATAAATACATCATTTAACCTACTGAGAATTCAAGGGAGATAAATGTCTCAAAGACTTGATAATAAATAAATGGCAAAATTTTGGGCAGAAGAGTAATTACAGAAATAATTTTATTTACTGCCATTATTATATTTTATCCCAACAACACTGAGGTTTTATTGCAATTTCCATTTATAGGATCTCAAACCAGTGAAATTACTTTATCAACTAACATTTTAATTCAAGGGAATGATTCATCAAACTAGCTGCTAAAATTGAGTGATTCAAGCTAAGTTATCTGGGATCTAGAAGCACAATTTATTTATATACTACTAGAAGCCCAGTGAACAAAAATTTGTGCACTGGTCGGGGGCGGGGGTGCCTCAGCCCAACCTGGGACCCCTCGGGAGATAACCACCTGCTGGCTTAGGCCCGCTCCCCTGGTGGCAGATGGCATGCCTGATCCAGCGGTGCCTGCCCCATCTCCCCCGGTCACAGATGGCAGGCCCGGATCCCGCGCTGGGGCCGGCAGCGGCTTGGGATCTCACTACTGCCTGCCCTGGGGCAGCGCAGTGGGATCTGCCTGCAGTATGCAAATATAACGGCCATCTTTGTTGGGTTATTTGCATACTCTTCTGATTGGCTGATGAGTATAGCGAAGGTACGGTCAATTAGCATCTTTGTCTTTTATTAGTGTAGAATGCAAATTGCAACCTTCCTATCAAATACAAACAAAAAAATCAATAGAAGCTTATGCCTGTAGACCTTAGACTTTAGCTTAGCCTCTAATTAAGTATTAGGGCAATGGTTTTATAACAATATTTTATAAAGTTTTTGCATGGAGGTAAATACTGGTGTACAAGAGGAATAAGAGTAACTTCTGGTAGAGAGGATTCCTGCATGAGAGGATACCTCATGGAAAGCTTTAGTTTTGGTTCAGATTAAAGGGAATGCAAACACACACACACACACACACACACACACACACACACACACACAAGCTCAATAACTGAAATAGTCTGACAAGAATAATTTTCCCTAAAAGGTTTCATTTTGTCAGGTGATAGCTAGGCTTGATTTATTAGGTTTGGTTGTTTGTTTCATATGTCTCTTGCAGGTGGGGATAGGTGAGGCTACCATTGTATTTTGAGGAACAGGAGACAGTTCAGGTATAACAACAGGAGATTGGAGGCAATGTGAGAGAGAAACATGTCAAAAGGAGGTCTACAGGGAGAAAGAATGAGAGCCTGAGAAGAAGAAATACATTTTTAAGAGAAAAAAAATTAAGATTATGTTGTGTAGAGTACAACATAAATCTCAATCTTTTGTTCAAACTTTATTAAAATAATCAAATTCTGGTTGATGTTTTATTTTTGTGGGGGGGAATATGAAGGGTGATATAGGTTGATTGCTCTGGAAACAGACTTTAAGATAGCTATTTGGATGCAGTTATTTCAGAGTGAACACCTATGAGCAGTCTCACCTTGAGGAAATTGTTAAGGATCTTTATATAACACCCTCTACCATCAGCTAGCTCCTCTATCAACCAACACCACCCTGAGACCAGTCATGAAGTGCTGGCCACCTGGCAGGGGGTGAGTGGGATTTTGGTCACAGTGGCTCCCTTCACCTGAAGCCAGTTTCGAAACTAGAACTAGTGGAGGCTGTCAGCAGTCATCACTGCTTACAATTATGGGGAATGAAATGTCAGTTGTGGTGATCGTTTCTTCTGTGGTGCAGAAGCTTTTATGTTGCTGTAGTCCTACTTGTTGAATTTTGCTCTTGTTCTTTGATCTTTTGATATTATAGGAAAAAAAAATCACTGCCAAGACTAATATCAAGAATCTTCTTTCCTTTGTTTTCTTCTAGGAGTTTTAAGGTATTGTGTCTTATATTTACATTAGGATCCATTTCGAGTCAATTTTTGTGATTAGTGTAAGACGGGGGTACAATTTCATTTTCCTGCATGTCATTATCCAGTTTTCCCAAAAAACTTACCTAAGAAACTATCCTTTCCCCATTTGTGTTCTTGTCTCCCTTGGAAAATACTAGTTGACTGTGTATACAGTGGTTCAATTCTTGGCTTTCTTCTGTTCCATTGGTCTATTAAACACCCAAATGTTCATCAACAGATGAATAGGTTAAAAATGTGATATATATATATATACATTACAATGAGATATTATTCAGCCATGAGAAATTAGGAAATTCTGTGATTTGTGACAATATGGATAGACCTTTAGGACATTACGCTAAGTGATATAAGTAAGAGAGAGAAAGACAAATACAGTGGGGCCTTGACTTACAAGTGTCCTGACTAACGAGTTTTTCGAGATACAAGCCGTCTCTCAGCTGATTCTTTGCTTTGAGTTATGAGCTAAAATTCGGGTTACGAGCCAGCTTCAGATACCCACTGCTAGTTGGCGCAGCGAACGTCACAGTGAATGCCACAACATCAGCCCAGCATCACATGTTTCACTCGATCACTGTTGATTTCACATACGAGTAATTTGAGTTACGAGCTCCTTCGTGGAACAAATTAAACTCATAAGTCAAGGCCCAACTGTATTGTATAACACTTATATGTGGAATATTAAAAAATGAACATGTAGAATGGTGATAATAAAGGGGCTGAGGGGTTGGGGAGAGGAGAAATGTTTAAGGGTTCAAACTTGCAACTGGTAGATACATAAGTCGTGGAGATCCAATGCTCAATATAGGGATTATAGAAAATAATACCATACTATCATCAACATCAAACTTATTAAGACACTATGTCTTAATTATTTCTACCACACAAATGATAATTATTCTGCTGGACTATAGAAGAGCTAGCTGATGCTACAACAACAATCCCCGTATTATAGATTAGAATGCAATATATAAATATATCATATCAACATGTTGTACACCTTAAAGTTACACAATGTTATATGTCAAATATCCTGCAATTGAAAAAAAGAAAGCAATCTTTGAGGTATCCATTAAGAAAAAAGTGAAGAAATACTTCAATGAGGGGGTTGAAGCCAGAGCTAAGTCTGTCTACAAGAGAGTCAGTCACTTTGTTTAGATATGGTGAGCTCTCCTCACAATAAAGGAGAGGTAAAGAAGGTAATAGGGACTTAAATGAACCTTAAATTGCGTCAGTTCAATAATCCATCCAATTGAAGTGTATTAACATTTTGCAGTTTCAAGGTGCCCTTTTTCCTCTGTCATTGCTCATTTTCACACAAACTTTCATTCAGTTTCTCATTTTAAATAATTTATGTAACTCTATTTTGCACTTATTTGAAGAATAACAGAAAATAAAAAAGTGAGAAAATTAAAATGGATTTATTTTTGGCAATAGACAATATAGGTAATTTATAGAAAAGCTCAAAATGAGGACCGGTTAAGAGTTTTCGAAAGTATGTCAGTTAGAACCAAGGAGTTTTAAATATTTTCTTTATTATAATCAATCCTGCTGGAAAGAATGAAATCATTAGAGTTGAGTTAGCAAAAGAATGATAACCCTGAAAGAGTTATTAATCGTGTGCGTACTGTGTGCAGACAGGATGAGAAGATACTAGCCAGGACACTGACACAGGAAAGAGTTATTAGAAACATCTCAATTCCCACACGCAAACAGTAGGTGCCCTTCACCAGATCTCGCAGTGAGCTACTGACAATAGGCAGGGCAAAGGAAACTGTTGCTAAAACAAATGCCAGGTATTCAATTTGGTAAATTCAATGTGGGGATTTGATCTTAGGGTAATTTACTGACGGACTCCCTTGCTTTTACCAGCATACCTTTTGGGCTGGTGAGAGCAGGACTCTTGATGTGCATTTCAATCATGCTTGAAAGAGTGGAAGAGAGTCAGTGATAGGGTGGAGGCATTAGGTAATGCTATGGTGATAATCATTTTGCAATATATAAATGTATCAAATCAACACATTTTACTTATTAAACTTATACAATGCTATGTGCCAATTATCCTATCTAATAAAAGAGAAACATGGTAATTGGCGTACGACCACTACCCTTCCCATTGGCTAATCAGCGAGATATGCAAATTAACTGCCTGCCAAGATGGCGGCCGGCAGCCAGGCAGCTTGAAACTAACATGAGGCTTGCTTGCTTCAGTGATGGAGGAAACCAACCTTCCCCTCCTGCCTTGCCGGCCTCTGAGCCTGCAATTTAAAAAACATTGTAACAAATATAGAAGCTAAACAAAACCCCAGAAACCAGCTTTCAGCGAGTCAGGATCTCAGAGCTGGAATTGATACAGAGTTTCGATTATAGAACCGAAACAAAACAGATACCTGCTTTCAGCAGCAGAGGCCTAAGAGCTGGAGTCAGAGCTAAAGCTGGGCCAGAATAAAAAAGAAAAAGAAAAAAAGGAGCAGTTGGGAACTTCAGTAACCCGCCAGCCTGAAAACAGCCATCATCCCCTCATCCAGGCTGGCCAGGCACCCCAGTGGGGACCCCCACCCTGAAGGGTGTGTGACCAGCTGCAAACAGCCATCATCCCCTCACCCAGGCTGGCCAGGCACCCCAGTGGGGACCTCCACCCTGATCCAGGACACCCTTTAGGGCAAACTAGCTGGCCCCCACCCATGCACCAGGCCTCTATCCTATATAGTAAAAGGGTAATATGACTCCCAGCACCAGGATCAGCGGAGCCACGAGGCCTCCTGGCACTGGGATCAGCGTGACAGGGGGCAGCGCTCAAACCCCCTGATTGCCCTGCGGCTCTGTGTGTGACAGGGGGCGGGGCCATAACCTCCCTATCCACCCTGCTCTGTTCCTGACAGGGGAAGTAGCCCCAACCCCCTGATAGGCCCTGCTCTGTGCCTGATACAGGGGAGCTCCCCAACCCCCTGATCGCCCTGCGGCTCTGTGTGTTACAGGGGTGGGGCCACAACCCCCTGATCAGCCCTGCTCTGTGTGTGACAGGGTGAGGCACCCCAACCTCCCCACCCCACGGACCCTGCTCTGTGTGTGACGGGGTAGAGCCATAACCTCCCATCGGCCCTGCCCTGAGTGCGACAGTGGCGGTGCCCCAACCCCCTGATCGGCCCTGCTCTGTGGGTGATAGAGGGCAGTGCCCCAACCCACTGATCCATCCTGCTCTGTGTGTGACAGGGGGCGGTGCCCCAACTCCCCTATCGGCCCTACTCTGTGAGTGACAGGGGGAGCTCCCCAACCCCCTGATTGACCCTGCTCTCTGCATGACAGGGGGTGGCGCCGCAACCTCCCCATTGACCCTGCCTTGAGTGTGACAGGGGGCGCTGCCCCTACCCCCCCAATCGGCCCTACCCTGAGCATGACTGAGGGTGGCATCACAACCTTCCAATCTGCCCTGCTTTGTGCATGACAGGGGGCGGCGCCCCAACTCCCCAATCGGCACTGCTCTGAGCCCGACCAGGGGCTGCATCTAGGGATTGGGCCTGCCTCTGCTACCTGGGAGCTGGCCTAAGCCAGCAGGTCGTTATGTTCTGAGGGGTCCCAGACTGCGAGAGGGCACAGGCAGGGCTGAGGGACTCCCCTTTCCCCCCCAAGTGCACAAATTTTTGTGCACCGGGCCTCTAGTATCTCAATAAAGCTGTATAAAAATTGGCCACTTTTGTATTCATAAGTTGTTAGGGCAATTGCAAAAGAAAATTCTGGAATGTAAATTCTCTTTTAACAAATGGGAACCCACTATTTGGGAGACATTTGCTAGCTGATCACACAATAACACTGAAAAATATAGACATTTGATTGGCAACAAAGATCAAAATCAGAGAAAAAACCTAACATGCTCCAGCAAAACAGAAAGCTCTTTAGAAAAACAGCATTGCCATAATTCCCCAAATATATAAAGACAGGCGGAGATAACTTGACATGTTATCTCTAGTAAAGGATAATGACAGCTGTGATATGGAAAAGTCAACTCAGAGCCTACTTTCCTCCTCATTTCTAGCTGAACCTCCTTTTAAATAAATGCCATCATTAGTTTTACAACATCAGACATTTGAAATCTAGGCCATATGGAAAATATCAAACATAGGTTACATGACTTGCACATCACTCACAAAAATTAACACATCTATGTAAATACTTGTCAACTATAGGAAGAAAGTTACCATATTTCTTTGAATATAATGTGCCCATTTCATATTTTAATGCCTTTGTGATAATGTAGCTATTATCAAAATACATTTAATTTTTTATTTATTTAATTTTTTCCATCACCATTTAACCCCTCATACCCTCTTCTACCTCTACCCCATCCCCCACAAAACCCATATTATCTTTCCATATAATGTAATTACTAGAATGATACTTTATTTGACAACTAAAGCACAGTTATTCATTGAAATGTGGTAATCCTTAAGGAGCAACCACACTAACATAGTTTTCTAATAAATATACATGAATTATTGATCCCATGAAAAAATATTTTAAACAAAAATATCAGTTTTCCTTTTTATTTTTATATTTGAACTATTATTCTATTTGAACTATTATTATATTTGAACTTTATTATTTTTAACATTTGAACTATTAAATACCAGTTCTCTAATTTGTGTACTTACTACTGGGTTAAAGTATGATAGCTCACTCACCATCTGCTTCCTCCAAACACGGCTTTTAGGAAGGAAGGTAGTGTTTTTGAAAGAATATTATCCACATGAAGAAATTGTAACATAATTTTCCTTCTTTCAATTATCTCAACAGATGGCATTATGTGTTTACATTGAGACTAAAGAAACCTTACAAAGACATGTTGTACAACTTCGAGTAATTTAGATTTGTCAAAGTACAGGGAAAGTTCACCGGGAAATGATTCAAATAAACTTGTAACTCTCAGAGATAAGGAGCTTTTAGAAAACAAAGTGTGATATTTAATCATTGATGTATGAAACAAACCTCTCAACCAGAATTGACCAGCCTTCGGAAGCCTTATGGATAGGACAGATGGAAAGAACTATTGGTTATCATTCAATAGAAGTGATGATACATCCAGTGGAAAGGTACATTTTGAGGGTGCCATATGAATTCCTGATTTAATTATATGACACTGAAAACAACATAGACTTTGAAGCCAGACCTACCTGAGTTCTAATCCTGACTCCACAGTTTAGTATTAGCGTATTTCACTTCCTTAAGCACTGTGAGTCTCAGTTTCCATATCTTTAAAATTAGGCTAATAATGCCTATGTAGGCATTTTCTTAAATGCACAGAAATGTTAGCTCCAAATGGACACCAGTATTTTCCCATCTTCTAGCAAAAAAAAAAAAAAAAAGCGCTGTTCAATTAATATATGTCAAAGTAAAACGAAAAAGTACTAAATCATCAAAGCTCTTTTATTCTAATTAGTTACAGAAAAATTCACCAATGTGAGTAGCAAAGAGGTCTGGTATCTCTCACTTAGTCTCTCCCTTCTTGCTGAACTTTTCCAGTCTCCTGAAGGCTCTGATAGTCCAAAGGAAAATTAATCTAACTCCCACAACCAGGCAGGGAGAGCACTACAGTCTGAAAAGATGATGTTGGAGTACATATTCTAGGAAGATGCTTCAGTTCCCCATTTTCCTGGAAGGATCTCCAGTTTTCTCTGAGGACAAAGAACTCATTCTCTCAATTCCAGTTTCTTCCTAGAGTGTCCCATGTTGGACTCCACAGTTATAATTCTTAGTGCTTCTCCTCAGAACCGCACTAAACCATCCCTAAGGACACAGCCAGCCTCAGGAGATCTGGAATAAATCCAGTCCTAACTTTACAAACTCAGACTCATGGGGTTATACAAAGACAAAAAATAAAGTTAATGTGCAGATATGGGGGTCCATTCTGAATTTACAACATTGATCTGGGTTGCACTGTACCTACCAACAAATTTGACCCAGCTCTGGCACATTTTTAAGTAAATAACTATGCACAAAGAATGTACTCATTATTTTTTAAAACATGGCATATGCATGTATCTGTGTGCATATATTCTAGTATAAATAGACAAACATTCTCCTTGGAATTACAGCAAAATTCCCAGGTGTGACACAAAAAGACTGCATTTTGTTTTTTTTAAAAAAACCTTTCCGGTCTAATCAGTCTGGATTAGGACGCAAACAATGTGCTTCTGGTTATTCATGCCTCTTCTTGTGAGAACTAATGGAACAGCTGGGTGGGATATCACAAATCAAATGACATGAATTTGAATCAATGACGGGAGAGGGTTGTCCCAAAGGAAAAGTGGTGTAGTATTTTAAGACAAGAAAACAGATACAAAGCAAAAAGCGACACATGTTTGTATGTATAAACATATACAAATATATATTACAGGATGTTAATACTTTTTAATTTCCTCATATCCTTATACCATACAAGTTTTGGCCCTGAGTAATTAGAAGCTGAATTTAGGTTAATAAGTTATTTTACATAAGATATGATTTTAATTTTTCCACCTCTGATTCACTCAGCTCATCCCCCCGCCCCCCATTGCCTCCCACCTGTCACTCCAGTCTTCATCCTTCTTTAACCCAGAACAACTCTGACCAAGAAGAAAAGTATGTCTGCATTTCAGAACAAAACTAACCTTCAGGTATCCAAAGGTGACTCAAAATCAGGTCACAGGAAACAAAGAGAAGGAGAAACAATAATCAAAGACAGCATAAAGCTAGCTCTAGTGTATAAAAATGTCTTTCCCTTTTTATTCCCCTTGCAAAATAACCACCTATTCTAGGATCTTAGGTGCTCAGAGAAATAAGTGTTTAATCCTTTCTGATCCACAGGATTCTGCATCAACCTTTCCCTCTTTGTTGTTCTATCTGGCTCTATACCTCAAAATTAATACCTGAATAAAAGGTGCTTCATTTTTGACCCCCAATCTCCTCCCCCTTTTCTTCCTTCCTTTTCTTGCCCTTTAATTAAAGCTCCCAGTTATGGTAATGTCTAATAAGCACCTTATATACTACATGAGAGCCTATTCAAGAAGCAACTGGCAAGGTTACTCCCTGCACACCTGGGATAAGTGTAATTAGGTCCCCTTTTGGTCTGAATAAATATTCATAAGGGAGTACTGGTTCCCCAACATTCTTTAACCCTCAAGGAAGAATTTCAAAATTCCTCTGTGTAATCAGCTTGCATATAAACATAAATGTAAATGGCCCTAGCTGGTTTGGCTCAGTGGATAGAGCATCGGCCTGCAGACTGAAGGGTTCTGTGTTGGATTCTGATCAAGGGCATGTACCTTGGTTGTAGGCTCCTCCCCAGCCCTGGGCCCTGGGCCCTGGTCAGGGCTCCTGCAGGAGGCAACCAACCAATGTGTTTCTCTCACATCAATATTTTTCTCTGTCTTTCCCTCTCTCTTCCACTCTCTAAAAATCAATGAAAATATATCTTCGGTGAGGATTAAAAAATAAAAGTAATAAAAAATTAAAAATAAACATAAATCTAAATGGCTGCTCATCTTACAAGACTATCTATTCCAGTCCTCTGTAAACTAAGGTTAAGGCAAAAAAAAAATTAGAAGTATATTGTACTCTGGAGAAATCTTAAATCCTGCCATCTATCTCTTCAGGGACAGAAATCTTAGAAAAGATTAAATATCCACCTAACTTATATTTCTTCATCTCCATCTCAAGTGACTATCTTAGATGCATAAGCAATAATTGCTTGTTCTTTCATGTCACTGAGGTGTTGAGGTTACTTGTTACAAAGCATTATTTCGGGAGTAGGTGATTAATACATGACCTATACACTGATTTTTAATATCTGATCACCCATCACACTTCTATGTCCACATTCCTTAAAAGGGCAATTTATTATTTACCATGTCAAGTCAGAATTTTCAAAAATTAGTTGAAAAATAATGAATCAACTATTGGGTATATAGCTATGTAATTATATTAATAGGTAGAAACAGAAAAAAAATAGGAAAATGATAAAAATGATCAAAGTAATTATAACTCAAAACATTACTTATAAAGTTTGTAGGTATTACTGTATACACTATTCAGGGTAAACAAATCAAATTAGAAGCAATGTATGGCAAAGTTTCTTTACTTTTGCTCTTCAAAATATTCATATAAAAATGCTAATCAAAATGCCAATAAAATTATAAAATGATAAGTGACTGCAATTATTATAAACAGCTTCATTTGCAGTGAGGTATTTAATTCATACTTATTTACATCATATACATAAAAGAATCATTAGTAAGGTATACACAAAAAAGCCAGTTTTTCCTTTCAGAATTCTTACCAGCCAAGTCTAATCTGTGCTTGGGGAAATTAACTATAAGTAAATGAGCAAAATAGGGGGAAAATAGGTAATATTAATCTCATTCAAATCTATTATCCATTTTTTTGTGGGTTAAAGAAGATTATACTTATTAAACTAGAATCCTTGGGAGGCTCAGGAAAGAATATATATATATATATATATATATATATATATATATATATATATATATATATAACATCATAGTAAGTCTTTTAAATGAGGACCTCATTTTTACTGCCACTGCACAATAAGGACATCATACTTTATATGTTTACATATAGTACATCATGGCCATCAGTCATCATTCTGTGAGTTAAAAATGTATGAAGCAAAATTGACAACTAGAGGAGAACATGATTTCTATGTTCCCATCAGTATATCAGTATTAGATCTTAGGAATCACATCATTAGGGAAATCCATAGTTAAACCCTCTAATGTAACTTTGAATGAATCATATACGATGTATAATCACCAAGCATAGGCACTTGAATATGATATTGCTTCATTATATACTACCAATTATAAATAAAGGCTTCTCAAAATATATTCCATAATAAAACACTCTATTAATTAAAAGACCAGATAAAACACGGAAAAAATATTCTCAACAACAGTTTCTAAGAATTCACACAAGTCAGACTACAAATATCTAATATTACTCTGTTACATAAATCAAAGATATGAAGCATAGATTAGTCATAACAGCTGTCTTGAAAAATAAATCTGATTTATTCATTTAAGAAGCAATTGTTGGCACTGAACAGGTCACTGCTGAGTTGGGAATGTAAATATGAAAAATATAAGTATAGTAGCAGAATTTCTAATAAAGGAGATGCTTTCTGGAATATAATGCATTATGGATTCCTAAATCTATGTTAATATGATGAAATGACAAACCACAATTTCTTATGATTTATTCTTTACTATGTGACTTTAGAGTTTTCTTCCCTTCAGCATGTCTATTACTAAGTCAACAATTCTTATTACTTTAAAACAATGAGAATAAAATAAAATGTGGAATGGCAGTCCCTGATATTATTTTACCGCTACAACAGCACTTTTACAGTTTATAACCACTGCAATTATGTTTGCAAACTCTCCCAAGGTTAACTATGTAAAGATATTCATATTTCTATGTACCATAATTGGGGTTGTTTGATATGCATTTTGCTCATCTAACTTAGAAATGTAACATCAAAAACTTGGTCGTTAAACTATCTGTGTTTGTAGATCTTACCTTCAGATATAATGTCAATTTTGATGTAAAAATTAATATTTAATCTCCTTTTTATAAGTGAATTGCATAATATTAATTATTTGATTACACTGTTCATTTTTTAAATGAGAATGAAGTGTCTAAGAAATGGATGACAAATGCATGCTAAAAGCAGTTTATAAATTATATACAAAAGTTTAAAGGGTTTCAAAAATATCCTACTTTCAGAGCAAGTCGGGGGCGGGGGAAGATTAACTGGGGAATTTATATGCACATGTGCTTAGCCCATGGACACAGACAACAGTGTGGTGAAGGCCTCGGTGGGGCAGATGGATGGTAGAAGGAGGTCAATGGGGCAAAAACACACAGGGGACATCTATAATATTTTCAACAATAAAGATAAATTTCAAAATCTATCCAACATAAAGATGGAAAGAGGAAAAATACAGCTCTAGCTAATTTGGCTCAGTGGATAGAGCGTTGGCCTGCAGACTGAAGGGTCCTGGTTTTGATTCTGGTCAAGGGCACATGCCAGGGTTGAGGGCTCGATCCCCAGTGAGGCGCATGCAGGAGGCAGCTAATCAATGATTCTCTCTCATCATTGATGTTTCTATCTCTCTCTCCTTCTCCTTTATTCTCTGAAATGAATCCTATATAATAAAGAGCTAATATGTTAACAGTCATCACACCTTCATGCCATAATGACCGATCAGCAGGAGGCTGCATGCGCAGCGAGGCCCACAGTGGCCAGGAGAGGAGGCGGGAGGCAGGAGGTGGAGAACCTCCTTGCAGCAGCGGGAGACGGGAGGCAGGGCACCTCCTTGCACGATTTCAATTGCGCACTGAGCCTCTAGTAAAAATATATTTAAAAATCCATTACACAAGAATTGAAATGATCAAACATGAAAATCTATACTATATCTCTTAAGATAGTCTCTTTGTGACTGTTACATAGATAACTATATATGATGCGTGGTACAGTCCTTCACTTTACAAGGATGTATTTTTTGAATATTTACATTTAACTTTTTAGGGAATATGTCTAAGGATTTCACAGTCATTGTGTGATAATCAACATTAGTGTCCAAAAGACTAAACAATGTGGTTCTAGGTAAGAGGCAATTAAAATTTTCCCACTTTAGTTACATTCAAGTATTCTTTTTTTGCGAGCTGAGTCATACCATGTCTTTACTTGCTAGACCTGACCCTTATGCAGGAACCAACAGTATAGCATATAATTTAAAATGAGCCAATCTACAATTTTCATTTTCCCCTCATGGAGTGGATGAGCCATTCAGGTAAATCACAGCCAAGCAGACTTAACATAGATATATTTGGTTGAATTATCAGATTATGAACTTTCTTATTTTCTCTTATACTAGGTGCTGTAATGGTGTGAGCTCAAAGCTACTAATAGAAGATATATAAAGATTTTGAGAAGAGATCCAACTAGTAGAGAAAGCAAGTGAAGACATGCATCTGAAAGTTATATGTGAGCCTTAAATCCTTGCAGTAAACCATATCTACATTTTTGGGTTTTCAGTTACATAGAATGATATGTTTCTTTCTTTTTCCCTTTCAATAAACTTGATTAGGCAGAGAGAGAGAGTTGATCCAAGGGAGAACCTGAATAAATAGAATGAGAAAAGTTTGGAATATTTTAGCAAGACAGTGACATGATGAAATGGATAACATTATAGAGAAAAGATGGAGGTGGTATAAAGGGAAACAGAGGGACAGCAAGTGATGAAATGGAAAACAGATGAGTTGGGTATTAGGTGGGAAATGATGATAACATAAAGGAAAGGATGGAAGAAGGATTAGATTCTAATTTTACTAACATGGTAGAATTGACAGAAACATTGTGGTATTTGATACGACATGAGCATAAAGGGTGAGAGAGAACTAGAAGTCTGATAAATTGGTTTTAAGCTTGAGCAATTTGATGTTAGTTGTCATTAGTCCCTGAAATAAGAGTACATTACAGGAAAGAAGGAGAGGCTGGGAAGAAGGGGTGGGGAAAAAATCATGAACTCAGTCATAGGATTAATGGATTTGAAATACCCATAAGATATCCAAATGAAAGTTCCAGGGGGGCAGGTGGTTTTGCAGATCTGAGCTTTGGAATGAAATGTGTAGATGTCAGAGATATCATTTTAGCTGTCATCTGCAGAAATAAATTGGTTATTAATTTAACTGTAAATGAAATAAATCAGAAGTAATATAAAATGAAAGAAGAGAAGGAAGGAGGTGGGTATAACTGAGCACATTAACATGTATGACATACACAGAGGAAGATCAGCCTGAAAATGAACCTGAAATTTGTCTTGAGAAATAAGATGTAAAAAGCAAAGATAACAATAAAACAAAAGAGAAATCTATGCCATAAAAATTAAGAGAAGAGAGAGGTTCAAAGATTAAGGCATAGTCAGCAATATTGAATAAAGCAGAAAGTAAGACAAGGCCTGAAATCTTCTATTGAATTCAGCAGGAAGGAGGTCAGTAGTGATATTGGTATTTGGCATTTCAGGTAAGTAGTTGGTAATATTGGTATTTGGTATTTCAGATAAGAAGTAGGGGTGGGAGCTGGATTGCAATGGAAACAGTGAAACTGCTTTAATAAATCACTTAATGGGTCATTGAATTTGAATACAAAATTACTAATCTAATTCTTTGTAGAATCAAGGACCACTGGAAACCAGGTCATTCCCTATATGAGATGCACAAAAAAGAATATCACTTTCCATAAAAGAAAGATCCTAACTACTCAGGAAAGGAGGCGACAGTGAGCACTGTGGCTGACTCTTCCTATATGATAAATAAGCACCTCTAACATAGTGGGTGGCTTCAAAAATATTCTTAACCTAAAATTAAATTCACAATCAAGATATTTCATAATATTTACAAGAATCTCTTTGATATGATCGCCCCCAAAACAAAACACCCTAAGATATACTTTTTGTGTGAATGTAGTACTTTATCGCAAAATCTTGTTTCTATTTTGTCCCTTGTTAAATCCCTACCCTTTGATTTGCTGAAAAACTGCAGGATATAGAATTTCCTGATGAGCTATGTAACAGCTTATTCCTCCTTCCTGCTATGTCTCCAACATTCATATGTGTCATTAAATTGCACTGCAGCAGAAGTGAGTGTGATAGTAAACCTAGCTTGAGGTGTGTGTGTGTGCCTGTGTGTGTGTGCACACACGTGCTTGCTTGCTTTAAGCAAAAGATAAAGGCTTGAGGTGATTTAATTGCTGCAAATATAATTCAGTGACAAGAAACAAGCATATACTTAATACGTTAAAAATCAAATCTTTCCAAAGGAGCAATGATTATAATCACCATTTTACAGAGAGCAGTTGCTATATTTCTGATACACTGCCATTATGACGATGTGCAATGAATGTTTTAATTTTAGTGCATGTTTAAATATAACTAGTTTACAAACCTATTATTCCAAAAACCAAGTTTGCTTACCTTTATTTTGAAGTATAAATTTGTGACATTAAGATATAGGATGATCAAAAGTACTAGCTGTTATCTTCCAGAAACTCAGCTCAGTATAAGAAGCAGAAGAAATATTAAGCCACGTGGATAAAGTAGTGGCAAAAGAAAATGTGTTAATTTCAACAAGTTTGTCGATGTTTGAAAGTGGAAGACCAGTAACGTATATAGCTGACTACAGAAAACTACATAGCAAATGGCAAAAGTGGGGAGACAGTGGTAATATAAAGCCTATGGACTCAGCAGAATATGTGAAAAGCTTAGCAAATCGAATTAAGTACCATGAGAAGCAGGGGAGGGACGTGATGTTAGCTGAGATCCCTTAAACCAGGGTATTGATTTAATTATCAGGATCCCCTCTCCCAGTGCTGAGAAACCTTCCCTTAAACTTTCTCCTGCTCCAGAGCTTAGCCATTTTCACAGATTCCCCCAGATTTTGGGTCATTGAATACAAGGCCACTTCTGGCACAGTTTGAATACAGCGCAGTAAAGCCCACCTACACAAACGACTACCAAAGAGCATTTCAGGGCCTCGTCATCTGTGACACATAAAAGCTAGAAATCTTCTCTGCTTTAGCATTTTATCATTCACACATTTTCCACTGATGTTACCATCATTGGAAAAAATTATCTGCCACCATGTTAAAGTGTAGCCTTGTTATCTAAAGCTCTGCTGAATTTTATTCTATTCTTAACCTTGATATATGAATGTAAATAGAAATTCATATAATGTATGCTATTCAGAACTCAGTATATCTTGAGTAAAAATTTTTCAATAATCCTTGTAAAGATCCCTAAAATTCTTGCTGCCCTTTTCTGCAAAATATTAGCAAATCTATGTAACACTAGCTCCAAAACAGAGCATTCTATCCCATGCTAATAGCATGAGGTAAAAAGTAAGGTTTTTTTAACAGACTGTCAACACCTATTAGATGAAGGGACTCATGCAAAGATATTCAGAAATAAAATTAATGAGGTAGGGGAAAACTGCTCTACATCATCTATTTTGAACAGGTTAAATGACTGACATATTGAAAAGTACTATGCTCAGCTGGCATGGCTCAGTGGTTGAGTGTCAACCTATGAACCAGGAAGTCATGATTTGATTCCCAGTCAGGGCACATGCCCAGGCTGTGAGCTTGATCCCCAGTGTGGGGCGTACAGGAGGCAGCCAATCAATGATTAGCTCTCATCATTGATGTTTCTATCTCTCTCCCTCTCCCTTCTTCTTTGAAATCAGTAAATATATATTAAAAAGAAAAGTACCATGAAACATTTCTGGCACAAAGTAGATGCTCAATATTTATTCTTTTCTTTATTCATTTATCAAACGAATTTAACAACACATCAAAGACAGAAGAAAAAGAGCATTTGAATCAAACTCTTGCATACATTTTTAGACTGCTTTCCTCTAAATATAGCCATGTGTAAGGAATATATTTAGTGAAGAGAACTTAGTATTTAAAAATTAAAAAAAGAAATAATATATATATACATATATATGTATATATATAATTTTGAACACTTCAATTATTTTTTTGACAATGTACTTTACTTTCCCATACTCTACCTTATAGCTACAAATAGCTTTAGTGCTTTTATAATCTACACTAGAGGCCTGGTTCATGAATTTGTGCACCAGTGGGGTCCCTTGGCCTGGTCTGTGGGATCGGGCCAAAATTGGCTCTCCAACATCCCCCAAGGGGTCCTGGATTGTGAGAAGGCACAAGCAAGGCCAAGGGACCTCACCAGTGCATGATCGGGGTTGAGGAGTTGAGAAGGGACGCAGGAGGTTGGCCAGCCAGGGAGGGGCACGTGAGGACTCCAGGGAGTGTCTGGCCCATCTTGCTCAGCAGTCCCAATCCGCTGGACCCCAGCAGCAAGCTAACCTACCAGTCAGAGCGTCTGGCCCCTGGTGATCAGTGCACATCATAGCGACTGGTTGACCAGTTGATTGTCGGTCCCCTGGTGGTCAGTCCACATCATAGCAAGCGGTTGAGTGGCCTTAGCATATCATTAGCATATTACACTTTGGTTGGTTGAAAGGCTGACCAGATGACTGGACACTTAGCATATTAGGCTTTTATTATGTAGGATTTTCATTTATGAACCATACATATTCTTTTTCTTTTAATATTTTCTTATTGATTTCAGAGAGGGAGGTAGAGGGAGAGAGAGATAGAAACATCAATGATGAGAGATAATCACTGATGGGCTGTCTCCTGCATGCCCCCAACTGAGGATTAAGCCCACAACCCAGGCATGTGCCCTTGACTGGAATGAAACCTGTACTTGTCAGTCCTCAGGCTGACACTCTATCCACTGAGCCAAACTGGCTAGGGCTACATATTCTTTCTTATGCTCTTTTAAGCCATCTCCTTTTGAAATTCATAATAGTAAGCTCATGTTTATCTCACTTTTCCAAATCCTTTATCTCACACCTTTTTCTAACTTAATTGTTCTAACTTCTCCTAGGTCAGCTCCTCTTCTTATAGTCATTCACTTTTTCCACATCCTGACCACCTCTCTCTTCTACAAATAGTCCCTGTAGTAAGTAAGTAAGTAAGTAAGTAAGTAAGTAAGTAAGTAAGCAAGTAAGTAAATATGACTAAAAGTCACCAACAGGAAAGACAAATTTTCCTGATCACAACTATTGCTTTAATTGTTCTTAAGAAAGGGGATGGATAGCAGGAAGACTTCTGCAAATCAATACCACCGTTCTCTCCAGAGCAGACAGGAGAAAACTGACTGTTTTATTTAATATTTCATATAAAAATGCCATAAAATCATTTCAGCTTTTCCTTACTTCACAGAAACTAATATTCAGAGCAAATATACATTCATTGATTAAATATTTATTGAGCACTTACAAAATTCTGGACACTGAGAGAGCTAGTGAAACTACTAAAATATGCTGTGCAAAGCCCCAAATGAAATATACTCTTTCATTTAATTCAGAGAGTATGGCTGTGAGGTAGAAAATAATACCTGGGTTTTATAGGTGAAACAACTACAGTTTATGAATGCTCAATCATTTACTATATTCTATGTGGAATAAGGGCTGAGACAAGGATTTGACCTCAGAAACTTCTGCTGCTGGAATTCCACCTAAGTGATGATGAAAATGATAAATATTGGTCCCTGTTTACTGAGACATTTCTTGGTTCTGGGCCCTGTGCTAGAGAGCTGTGTAGATGGGAATTAATCCATTGTTAAACCGTTACAGACAGAAACTGGGCTGAGATGCTAGATAACAAGTTCATCACTAGTAAGGGACTAGAGCAGAACTGAAGCTCAGTGCCCTCTGCTCTCCTCTCATCTTCTCTCACACTCTGTATCTCATTTCTCCTCTGGGTCACAGGATCTCTCCTCCTCTGTCTTTGTACCTGATTACCTGATTCTCTTTCTGGCTGTCTGTCTAGTCTGTCTGTCTTTCTCAACCACCCTTTCTGATCACTGTCTTTAGTCTTTTTGTCTCTGTTCCCCTTTCCCCATCTATATATCTTGTTCAACCATTTGTCTTTCTGCCAGTTTGGGGGGGTTTTTTGTTCATTTCTGTCTGTCTGACTCTGACTTGACTCTTCTTTCTCTGTGTGTGTATGTCAGTTTCTCTCTCAGCCCTCGTTCCTTTTTTAGCTCATCTTTTACTCTGTCTCTAACTTTATTTCTTCTCTCTTTTTGTGAGTCTCTGATTCTCCCATTCTTCACCTAGTCTGTGTCTCTCTATCTATCTCTTTCACTTCTCTGTGTCTCTGCCTCTCAGTGACTGAAGGTTCTAAAGAAATAACAACCGCTGATCCCATTTTAATGAACCTTCTCTGGATTCCAGTGGTGTGCTGCAAAGTTGAAGAAATCAGTCCCTTAAATGATAAAGCAAAAAGGAAAGTCACTGTCCTTGGGTAAACAATTTGCATTTCCATAAGGATCCAGTGATGCAGAATCAGAAAAGGCTCATTCTGACACCTCCATGAAAACCACAGGGAGAGCATTCATTAGCTAGGTTCGCGTTTGAATGATGCACTTCATTGCACACACTGTCTTCCCCCCGTTCAGGAAACGGTGCCTAATTCTGTCTGAAACCCGTCCTTTCACTGAGCATTAGAATGAATGACTTTTCAAAGTAATGGGAACTACACATCTGCCATGGCCTGAGAATGTTTACACTCTAAAAGCCACAGAGAAGTTACACCTCCTGTCAATTTCATATCCATCAAGGAACACAATAAACAAGTTTTGAATTTTTCCATTTACCAGGTCAAAGGGAAGAAGTGCTTTATATGCTTTAGCTTCTTGAAGTAATGACTGCTTTTGCCTTTTACATTTATGGCTTCAATAGCCATGATCTGATATTTAAGGTTGAGTGCAACCTTTAAACAACTTGTGAGATAAAAGGAAATTGGTCCATGACCCTGCTCAGGTAGAAACTTTTACTCTTTAGATTGGAAATCATCTTCTTGTTGTTACTGTTTGCAGATAGAAAACACACACACATAGAAATCATCTTGAGAATTAACTGCTAGAATACCAGAATGATTAATTGTACATTAGATTATTTAGCAATTTACAGGTTTCTTATTCATTATCTTGGCTGATCCTTACAAAAACTCTGGTAGGTTGAGGGCACTGAGGCAAAAATGCTTAGGGAATGTGCCAAATTTCCCAAGGTAAATAATTGTTGTCTATACCAGAATTTCAGGTTTCTTTGCTCCTTACTTCAATGAATAAAGTGTGTGTGTGCGTATCTTATGCGATAATGTGTGACTTATTTGCAGACTGAGACCAAGTCATACTCATCTTCATAGTCCTGTAAATCTGGCACTTTGATTTATTCATTACTGTTGGTAGGTCATGCTATTCCAGTGCTAGGTCATGCTATTCATAGCCATGTTCAAAATGACCTTCTTACCTCCCTCCCCCTCATTCTTATGTGCAAGAAAGTATGCTTGCATTTGGAATTTCTGGGCATATTCCATGGTCCTGTCACTATTTCAATCTAAGTGACTCTAATATTCAAGTTAACTGGAAGTTACATATTAGTTTCTGAGTGTTTGAAATTTGTACAGAGACTAGAGGACGTAATCTTGCCATACATTGTGCATAGTAGTTATTTCTTTCACTCAAAATTGACTGTGAGCCTTAATGAATACCTATAATTCCTTCCAATATCTCCTCATGCGATCCAATGATATTTGAGCATAAAACTATTATGTAAAGCCCCCTATGTCATCATCACTTTGAATCTACCATCTACTATATTGTAAAGTAATAAATAAAAATCCCATCACAAAACAAACATATCTATATCCAAACTAAACCTTTAGTTGAGAGTAACCGAAACCTTTGTAGAAAGCTGACCCCATCAAGTAAAACTGTTATTTATAATAAATATTATAATTGTAAGCCTTCCATATATATGAGAGAGACATAGGGTGACAAAATAGTTCAAAAACATGAGGGACGCTGAAGTAAGAACAACTCTTTAAAAAATAGTAGACAAGAAATAAAAATGACTGTTACCAAAACCTACTCTTAACATGGAGTCCAAAGCAAAATTAAACTTTTAGATGATAAATACACCCAGTTGATTTAGAAGCAATTTCTTGCTGGGGATCATTTTTCTGCCAACTTGAATCTATTCATAGGTTGGAATCCTTGGTAAAACTTAAAACCATATATTTATCCCCACTGTTAAGGCTACAGTAAAATGTAAATCTATACAGGGGCTTCCATGCTAAAACAGTTAAGATAACAGCTGGTTGATGAGAGAAGTTTTATATTATTTTAAACCCTGTAAATAGAAACAAAAGTTCTTATTGTCTGTAATTACACCTGCGCATTTACAAGGGATAGTATGCTCTTCTATCCTTGAAGACATTCACATTTAGGGGATTACTTTATTATTATTTTGTTTATTTTATTTTTTTACTTTTGCTATAAAGGCTAATAATTTATTCAGGAGGTAAAAAGCCCCCATGATAAAATGATTCTAGAAAGGTGCAATTAATTGGTCAACATATATTTGCCTGGCACACATTTTGTGATCAAAGAAAAATAGCTATTTCCTTTGACAAGAAAATAATAATTACCTTTTGTATTTAACTTCAAACTTAGGCTATGTACCAAAATACTGGAGAATTTTTACAAATGACTTCAGCGTATGTCTCCTTCTGCCTAGAAAGTTGGGTGATAAAAAGGCAAAATGCCTACTACACAAAATTTAAATGTGGAAACACTAAGAAAGTAGATAATGGGCACTTAACTGGAACTCTAAGTTCTTTTCTTCTTAGAATTATAATTATTAGTGTTTTTGGGGACTGCTCTTATAGTTCAGAGACTCACTAAGCTAATCAAATAATATCACTAATATTATTATTCCAAAACCTTTCTTAGAAAATGATTTTATTTAAACCTTTTTATGAAAAATACTCAAAACTTTACTTCATAATATTTTAGACAAGTAGCTCAAAAACACCAGGGATGCAAAACTAGAACAACTATCAGTAATTTAGTACACACCCTGGTCAATTCAGGTCTGTTAATGAATGGTTAATGCCTAAGGGCCATTTTTGTGGCAAAGTGAGGGGATTCACATTCCATGTTCAGTTGTTATTGCATCAGCTGAGAGGTGAGGATCTCCCCAGTCTGCGCAACTGGGTACACATTAAATTGCTCTTTTATTTCATAGGAAAGTGAGCCCACAGTCATGGGGATTAAGTTGCTGAAATTTGAAGACTCACATGTACAGATAAATGCACACACACCAACAACTACAGAAAACTAAAGAAACTTACAGAAGAGTCAAGTTGCAGTAAAAAATAAGTTCACAAGAACCTGTATAAAAAGATTCAAATGTGCAGTAAAAGCTACAGCAAGCATTTTATGCTTCTTCCACAAATTATTTGCTTCTCTGATGTTAAGCAACCCAATGACTCTACCCCTTAAGTATTTGGTTACTACGTTTGACAATTAGCTCTATTTGTGAAAGCCAATGAGTAAGGACTTGGAGTTAACCTTACATGAGGCCGTCATACTATCCTCTAGTTAACAATGGCTGTCTGCATACATTGTCCATGGCAGTTCTGGACAGACAACTACTAGTCCATGGCATCGGTGGCCACCTGTGCGTATGAGAGATATGCATTAGAGTAGCAGCAGATGGGGCCTGAAACTTGTTACTCAGGGCCCTCCTTCCCTATAACAAAGTGAAGTGTGTTTTTAAAGTGAAGGCTACACCACAAAGTGGGAAAGTTGCTAGTTCTAGATGGTATTAACTTTGTATTATCAGGATAAATCCATCTGGATTTGCTTTCTAACTGCTCCCAGACACTTTCATAAAGGAGCAGATTTTCTAATACACTAAAACATCTGTTGTGAAAACCTCAGGATACTCTATATTATAACAAAACCCAACAGATAATGTTGTTCATTGTGAGGCAGAGTTAGCCACCTTAACTTATCCACTGACTATACCCTCCAGCAACTACCATGCACAAAACATCACGCACACACACACATTTGCACACACAAAAAATAACATAAAATGCCAATACCTCTGCCCTTTTTTCCATATTTTGTCGAGAGAGAGAGAGAGAGAGAGAGAGAGAGAGAGAGAAGAGAGAAGAGAGAGAGAAGCAAAGAAAGTGGTTGAAGAGTGATATTAAAAAAAAAAAAACACCACAGAGTTATCATTTAAAAGTGTGTGTCTAAGTATTACACTGACACCTCAAAAAAATTACAAGACCACACAGTAATTAGAAAACTGAGAGGACAAGGAGTGGTGCTGGTTCTTCCAGAAGATAATTACTCACACATCATCACCACTCTGTTCTTTGAATGAGCATGACAGAAAGTGATATCATGACAGAGACCAATTGCCCTGAAACAAGCTCTTAACTTTCTCTGTACTTTGCTGCTGCCTTGCATGTGAAAGAGTAAGAAAATAAAGCAGAAGGGAGGGGGAGAAAGAACTTACTTGCCAGTTTAAAGTTTCATCTTTAGCCCATTTGAGATTATGCAGCAAGTTTTCTTGCCAAGGCTGCCTCCTGCACATCCCTTCCGAAACAACCCGTGTTCATCACCTAGGTCCAAGGCTATTCCTTCACACGTTACACTTCTTGATTCTGTGAGGCATTAATATCCAGTCTTGTATCATCAGGAAAATGTTAGAGGAGAAAAAAAAATCACCTCAACATAACCAACCCAGGAGGCATACTATCTTTCTTTCTCCCCGTTCTGAGAGGTATGCCAACTGCCTTAGTTATCACAAGCAACTAACTGGAAGCTGCTAGCAGGAATCTGTCTGCCCTCTATCTGTCGCTATTAGCTCAGCATGTCGATTCACTGGCGCTGAAGCAACAGCAATTAGCTGTCCTGCTTCTCACAGCACATACAGGAGAGAGCTGAGTGTGCTAAACCACACAGTGATGGCTGAGCTCTTTGCAGCAATTAGTAGCAGGTGCTTCAGCCCCAAAGACAAACTGATGCCCACTGATCACTGCCCTTGGCTGCCTTATGGGTACGGTGTCCTGTCAGCCTGTCTGGTGATCCTTTGCTCTCTTTTGTGTGGTTGTTTTGACCGTTTTACTTCATCAGTTCTAAGAAGTTTAGCGGTTTACAGTCAAGGACAATATTAGTGACAAGTCAAAATAATCCCTTAAGCTCCTCCCATCATGCTCCCTCTATGCAGCCCTCTTTCTTTCTCTCCCTCTCAGTCCACCCTCTTATATCAAGCCCTATATATCCCCAAATTTTTGGAGCATGAGGAAACTGCATACATTCTACAGGAGTTAAAAAATAGACTTTGTAGGTCCTTTTTTATTATTAGTCCTTACTGAGGATATTTTTCCCCCATTGCTTTTATTTAGAAAGAGTGGAAGGGAGGGGTTGAGAGAGAAAAAAGGGAGATAGAGAAACACCAGTGTGAGAGAGACACATCAATTGGTTGCTTCCTGCACACGACCCAACCATGGGACCAGGGATTGAATATGCAATTCAGGTACATGTCCTTGACTGGGAATCAAACCCAAGACCATTCAGTCCATGGGCCAATGCTGGCCAAGGCTTTTAGGCCTTTATGGGCACATATGACTTAGGGCATAATGGAAAAACATACTATAAAAAAAGTTATACTGTAGTTTTTAAATATTGTGATACATAGGATCCTCCCAATAAAGTTCTGAAAATGGCCAGGTAAACTGGTGAAAAAAAAGGCTTTCTGATGTCTAAATCAGGTACACATTGTCTAAGGAATCTCCCATGCCTAGGATTTATTCAGGTCCTTATCAGATTTTGTCCACACATTCATCTGAGCATCTGAGATATAAGAATCTGAAAAATTTCAGAATGTTATTATCATAGTGTTTGTGACAGAGCAGATATCCTGAGGTTATTTAGAAATGACAAGGTGAAGAATACACAGACAAAGCCCCCATAGCACATGTTTTCTTCATGGACAAAGTGGGTTATTTATCATGATGATACACTCATCTCATTCAAGAAAAAAATAGCACAGAATGCCTCTGGAGTGTTGCCATATTTATACACATACATTCCCAGAAAGTAACATCTCACTTATACAAAATTAATTTATCTTGCAAGCTCAGTTTTCCAGAGGAAAGGGAAAATTCTGAAGAATGTAGAAATAATCTGAGGTCGGCCAAATGTGTCACAAATGTCAAGCAGTAAGATGTGTATGAGCTAATCATAGATAAATGATAGGTGAAGTCCTAGAGCCCTTCAACAGATCCTACTTGCTCTAGTTTTATAGATGACTCAAAGAAACTGAATAATTTGCTTTCTTCAAAACCCAGACGATGAGGGGAAGGAGGAGGGGAGGAAGCCGTGGTGAGGAATGTAAGAGACAGAGATATTTTACAGTTGTAGAAATTGAAGCTTTAAAAGCTCAGAAATTATGTTTTAATAAAGATATCTTTATCAATAAGTGTTTAAACAAAGTCATGCACATTTTGTTTGGGAAGACTTTTTCACTTCACTGAAATATCACATATGTGGAAAAAAACATCTCTTCTCTCCTCCTGTGAGGAATTAGATCATTAACAGTTGATCTCTATGGATTACAATAGCTGAGTTTTTATATCACCAAATTTGGATTTAGGGAAACTATAATAAGAAATAAAAAATGCACTATAGTCTAGGATAAATATAGGTAGATTTTAGGGAAGCAATTTAAAAAGACAATAAGGAAAAGGAAAAAGGTGACTGAAAAATTCAATAACCTGAGATAATTTCTCTTAAAAATATGGTGTATAATTCTCTAGATGTCTCAAAATTTCCCTCTCTCTTTCTCTCTTTCTCTCTCTCTCTCTCTCTCTCTCTCTCTCTCTCTCTCTCTGTATATTTCTCTTCTCTCATATATTTTTTAAAACCAAATTAAATCCTGCTGTAAGCATCACATTTTCACCTCCTTTTTCTCTTTTACAAAATATCATGGGCATTCCTTTTGACAATAAATCTTTTTTTAAATAATAAGTATTAATGATGTTTCATTACATGTGCATACATATAATTTATGTAACACTTAAGTTTTGACTTTTGGGTAGTTTCTAATTTCAATGTATTTAGAGAAATATATTTTATTCTATCTGGTGGTCATTTGCATAACTTCCAGGAATGGGAAATATTGGTCTACGGGAGCTGGCCAGTCATTATTATCAAGTGAACTCTTGTAGGTAACATGATGATTTTTTAGTGAATCTTAGCACCTTTAATAACTTAAGTTTCATAAAGGACCTTGTTTAATTTATCTTTGCATACCTTACTGCTTCTAGCCAAGAGTCTTATATATAAAGTAAATATTTAATTAATTGAATTTTAATCTGGATATTAGAATAGTAATGATACCTAACCCCATAGGCATATGAAGATACTTAAATGTGATATATTTTGCTAATACTCATAATAGTAAATGGAATATGGTATCTACTTGGAAATTTTAGGTATTAGTACTATCATTTTAACACAAAGTTTGGTATGATTAGGTAATAGGTACAAACATGAGAGACCAAGCTTCAGATAAAGCAAACTTTTGCAATGCAATGCTTTCAAGTTTAGTTTTTTATGATACAGGCAGAAGAAAGTCACCATAGAATTTCAGGCAAGCATGTCCTATGGTAAGTTAGGTGTTCTAAGTTTTTATTTGTCTAAGGGTCATAGGGTGATTGTTAAAATGTAGATTGCTGTGGAGATTCTGAATCAAAGGCTCTGGAGTGGCCTAGGAGTATGAAACTGAAGCTACCTCTATGTCCATTCACTGTACACAGAAGCACAGCGCGATCCTAAGCCACAGTCCCAGCTCATGAGGTTCACAGTGATACCACACACTACCATGGTTAAGCACTTGTGGTTTGCAGTCAACTGTGGGAACTGGAAACTTCATCCTGAAATCTACCAGCCAGCTGACCTTCACCATGCTGCTTCCTTTTGAAGCTTCAGGTTTCTCATATGTAAAATAGGATCAACTAGTATTTTAAGAGTAAATAGAAGGTGCCTATGAGGCAATATATATCAGGATGTTTGACATACTGCATGCATGTAAGGCATATAGGAAGTGCCGAATAAGTTAATCAGATAGTGATGACCATCTTTCATGGAAACGGGAAGAGAAGAGAAGGAAGGGCCTTAAAAGTTAAGACTTGGGTTTGAATACTGGTTGGAGACACTTTAACTTCCTGAACTTCCATTCTGCTGCTTTTAGCCACGGTCATGGGTGACGGTGCCTGGGGAGGAGGCAGTTGCAGCTAAAGTCCAATATGCTCACCTTGTGAGTCTTTGTGCTCTGGCTTGGTCCAGTGTTCATCCGGAGAAAGACGTACCCTTTCTTCCCACAAAGGCAATGCTGTGCCATCCACAGTCTACATCTACACAAAGATGTCCTTTTCTACATCTCATGAAAGTGTAAATGGGCTAGATTTGTTGCCTGCAATAGGGCAGTCTGTTATATGAGGTAACATACTTCAACCGCATAACACAAAGGCTGAGGGGGAGGAGTTTCTTCAAAGCATAGCAGTCAATCACACATGTGAAATTAGGTTTGGTTTTAACATTGAAGATTATGACTTCATCTATTCTAGAAAATGAAAAGTGTCATATATACAGTTAAAATGAATCATTAAATACAAAGTCAATCAAAATGGAGAAGTGGACATGTAAATTATATTACATAACTTTAAGAGTAGTTATGTAGCCTTTAAACTATTAATTATGAAATCTATAAAAATGTGGAAAAATAAAAAAAATTGTCTAATTTTTTAAGTGAAAAAAGGTAGTATTCACTCTCTCTTAAAAAATGCATTCCAGTTTGTGTAGATACGTGTGTACTGACTGGCAATATCACATGAATATAAAGTTGATGATTATCATTGCAGAAAAACTGGTAAATTTTCTCCATATTGTCTCTTGAATGAAATTATACTTCTGAAATTCCTTTTTAGCACATCTTATTCTCATTCCCCATTTCCTTTCAGAGATAAACATTGAACATGTTTACTTCAGTAGTTTTGTTGGTGTTTGTACAAAATGAATATTTTGTGTGTTATTGTAATATTTCATAAAACTAATTGTATTTGTACCCTGTGAGAAGTTTTCATAAACACGGATTTTACACATTTTACAGAGCAATGGAACAAAACACATAATGTTCTAGCTGCATGCCAAAAATCAGTTACATCCTACATACAGCTGTGAAGACTGCCATCAACTTTTGTATTCATGCCAGTTCATCTGTGCACTGGTACTTAATGAGCAATAAAAAGCAAATAGCTGGTCAACGATAGAAATTTTATTTTCTGTATTTAATTTTTTTGAATCTTGACTTGTTTTAACAGGAGGTTTATATTATACTTACAAATAGAAGGCTTATATTATATTATATTATATTATATTATATTATATTATATTATATTATATTAATTATAATGCAAAGCTACTTCTCTGATAACACTTCTTACTCCATTCAATAGCTCTGGCAAATTAACATATTAACTGAATAGAATAATTCTTATAGCCTTAGACAGCAGGCTGATGTTAGGGAGCATTTCAGAATATCAAAGTAAAGTTAAATAAACCATTACTCCTATACTATTCTCAAATGTATCTCATTAAGAAAGTAAGGCAGAAGAGGATTTCATCTATCCTTCCAGAATGAGGACTGAGTCCTTGAGTCAATAGGAACTGCAAAGTAAAGAGAAGTAGAGGCGGCTTTGTTTTTTTTTTTGTTTGTTTGTTTGTTTTTGTGTTTTTTTTTTAACCCACATTAAAGCTTTAGCGAACAAAAGCCTCTGCAGTATTATCAAAAAAGCCTTGCTCATTGCACGCAGTGTCTCACCAAGTTGCCTGGGATCAAGCCATTCTAGGCTTGTCATTTCGAGTTGAAAATCAAAGCTGTTGGGTAAAACCTCAACCAGGCACCTGGGGTCTGAGGAGTGATTTGTCTCACCAATAAGTCTGTTAAATTTCATATTGCACAGCTCTTTTTTTTCAGCTTTATTTTTTATTTGGACACCCCTTTATCATCAGGATTCAAAGTATCTAGAATTAATTTTTTTTTTGCCATCAGTATCTTTCCTTATTTTATTTATTTTTTAACCCAGCACTTGCCTGTTTTACAGCGTGAGCTTGAGAAATAAGAAACAGTACAATTTGTATTTAATACTTAGCTGTGCTGAGATTTCAAACAGGCAGGCTATTATTTTAAAAGAGCAGCTTGGGGATATAATACAGTAGTTCTATGACAATGCTGAAAGGAATAACTAATTTCATAAACATATAGTTAGTTGTGCATGCACATATGCAATGTTACTAGGTAAACTATGTGAAGAAGATGCTGAACTGTTTATACCATTTTTAAAACTTAATATTTAAAGAGTATTGGATTTAGGATGAGACATTTATCTCCACGTACATCTGATGGACTTGAAAATATAGGAACAATTTTTAAGCTTGGGTGAGAATAGACATTATAAGGTCAAATGATTTGACTAGTTCATATATTCCAAAAACTTTTGAAACCAGGAAAAATAAAGCAAAAAAGTGTAGATAATAATTGTTATGAAATATTTTTTTAAATCCCATGCTTATTTTTTAACTATTTCACACTTGTCTTGAGATATTTTATGTTTCTAAAGAGAGAGTTGAGACATTACAAAGTAGTTTAATTGGTATAAATAGAAAAAATAACTATTTATGCTACCTCTCAATTCCAATTCTTATATTCTGGATATATTTGTATTGCATGTTGTATAACAAATCACCACAAAACTAGCAGCTTATAATAGTATGTAGTTATTATCTCATACTTTTATGACCTACAGGTCCAGGTCAGGTTCTACAAAGCTATGATCAGGTGTTGGCTGGGCTGCTATCTTCTGGAGGCTCAGGTAGGAAAGAATCTGTGTATAAACTCCTTCAGCTTCCTTGGCAGACTCTATTTGGTTGTGACTGTGTGACTGAGGGTCCTGCCTTGACTTCTTACTCACTATTGATTGGCGGATGCCTTCAGATTCTAGATGGCCCATTGTACCCTCTGCCAGATGACTTTCTTCTTAAACAATTTATAACACACTGTTCGCTTCTTTGAGAAGCTCTTGATGTGTGCTGGCAAGATGAAACCTTACATCTCTCTTGTGACACAGCTTTACATCATCACAAGATTGATATCCCCTAAACTCTATCACATGCTATTGGTTATAAGCAAGTTACAGGTTCCTCCCACATTCAATGGGAGAGGCTGATATAGCAAATATCTCCAGGTGGTGATCAAGGGGACATCTTCGAGTTCTGCCAACGAAACTGAATTAACTTGTAATCTATTTACTATATTCAGCTAGACACCAAATTATATTTATCTCTGCAGAAATAATTTAATAAAATAAAGTATTTGAAGATTCTGGACTATCAAAGCTTATTTTCAATACTTTTGAAAACCTTATAAGACTTTTCAAAATGGAAAATTATATATTACTAGAGGCCCGGTGCACAAAAACTTGTGCACTCGGGTGGGGGGGAGCGGTGGGGAGGGTCCCTAAGCCCGGCCTGTGCCCTCTCATAGTCTGGGACCCCTCGGGAGATAACGCCCTGCTGGCTTAGGCCCGCTCCCGGGTGGCAGAGGGCAGGCCCAATCCCTAGGTGCAGCCCCTGGTCGGGTTCAGAGCAGGGCCCATTGCGGAGTTGGAGCGCTGCCCCCTGTCATGCACAGAGCAGGGCAGATTGGGAGGTTGTGATGCCACCCTCAGTCATGCTCAGGGTAGGACTGATTGGGGGGTTGGGGCACCGCCCCCTGTCACACTCAAGGCAGGGTCCATGGGGAGGTTGAGGCACCACCCTCTGTCACGCACAGAGCAGGGCCAATCAGGGGGTTGGGGCACTGCCCCCTGTCATGCACAGAGCAGGGTCGATCAGGGGGTTGGGGCACTGCCCCCTGTCACGCACAAGCAGGGTGGAGGTCCCCACTGGGGTGCCTGGCCATCCTGGATGAGTGGATGATGGCTGTTTGCAGCTGGTCACACACCCTTCAGAGTGGGGGTCCCAACTGGGGTGCCTGGCCAGTCTGGGTGAGGGGCTGAGGGGTGTTTTCAGGCTGGCAGGTGACTGAAGCTCCCAACTGCTCCTTTTTTTCTTTTTATTCTGGGCCAGCTTTAGCTCTGGCTCCAGCTCTGAGGCCTCTGCTGCTGAAAGCAGGTATCTGGTTTGTTTGGGTTCTATAATCAAAAGAATGTATAACTCCAGCTCTGAGATCCCAGCTCACTGAAAGCAGGTTTCTGGGGTTTTGTTTAGCTTCTATATTTGTTACAATGTTTCAAACTGCAGGCTCAGAGGCCGGCAAGGCAGGCGGGGAACATTGGAGTCCTCTGTCACTGAAGCAAGCAAGCCTCATGTTTGCTTCCAGCTGCCTGGCTGCCATCCGCCATCTTGGCTGGCAGTTAATTTGCATATCGCCCTGAATAGCCAATGGGAAGGGTAGCGGTCGTATGCTAATTACCATGTTTCTCTTTTATTAGATAGGATTTTATCAGAGGAAAAACATAACTCCAATAAATACAAGCATTTGATAACTTAAGTAATTGAAATATTTATAACCAGAGTAGTTTAGAAAAAGATTTTCCAAAATAAAAAAAGTAAAAGAATCTCAACATAATCTTAAGCTACATGTGCAGAGGAACTTCAGGAATATTGTAGGATAGGTAGTACTTGCCATGCATTGTACTTTCTTATAATTGCTAATGACTAGGGAACTTCTTTCAATAGTAAAATGAAACAAATCAGCTTTGTGTTGTCTTCTGCCTATAATAGTAAATCTGAGGGAAGTTTACCAAGATGTCTTCTTAGATTTCTTGAGCCTAAGCCTATACTAAACACAGGATGTAATATAGATATCCTGTGTGTGTGTGTGTGTGTGTGTGTGTGTACATGTCATAAGCATTGAAGCATAAAGTAATAAGCATCAAAGTCCTCTCATCAAGACCCCTGCTTAGTTTTTTGGGTTTTTTTAAAATCCTATTTCCCACTCCTTTGAATATGGACCAGCTCCACGTACCCTTCCAAACAAAACACTTTTTCACTTATGAGGGAACCCACCTGGGGAAAGGCTCGGATAGAAGAAGGGGATTTTTTAAAAGCCACACAAGGACCACCATCATGTTCACTGTCATTTCTCATAGGGAAATGTGCATGAGTAAAATAATTGCTCACACTGCAAAACACACACACACACACACACACACACACACACACACACACACACACATAAAGCTATTCAACAAGTAATGATGAAATTATTTTAGCCACTTAAAGCTTTCATCACTAGACTTTAGGTGATAGGGAAAAAGTTTTATGAATCACCTTCCTCACTCTGCTACCTTGGAACTTATAAGTAATCCTCAATATATTTTGCTGATTTTCAAATGGTCTCAGTTATCTATAATTGTAAAATAATATATTTAAATTTTATACACATTTTATTGTCCTTCAGGAGTTCAAGTTTCAGTAAATATTTGTTGGTACTTTCTATACCAGACCCAACATTAGATACATTTGTATAAATGAATATTATTTTTAGATGGAGTAAGACAAATCATTAAGGTTTACAATAACTGAAACCTTTATTTTGTGATTTATACTGATTTATTTTTCACCCAATAATCGCTAGTATTTTACCCCATTTCAAAGAGCAAAATTTGGGAAGACAAAATTTTTCCTCACTGTGCAAACAAATTTATTCTGTCTTTCTGTCCTTCTCTGCCTCTTGCCTGTTCTTCAAAAGCAGTCATAGACAAATGTGTTGGCAGAAAACTGCCATTCATTCAACGCAGAGAACACAAGTTTTCAAACAAACAAACTCGCAGGCAGAGGAAATGTGGAGTCAGAGTTATTTCTGAGCCCAGAAAGATTCTTCTTCACAGACAGAGCAGACTGAAATGAGCTAATAAGTGTGGAAGGGATGCAGCCATTCTGTTCACTGGCACCGAATCAGGGAAGTCAATAAGCCAGGCAGCCCATCTTTTAGCTCTGACTGCCACCTTTAGAGCCCCCCCAGCACCTGGATCTTAAAGGTTATGGACAGTTGATTTACTTCTTGGCCATCATTCATATGTCCAAAATGTGTATTCTTCCTTCAAATCTATATCCTGCTGGAGTGAAGGAATTTCTAACTGCTTTATAGCTTCATTTATTAGAGCTTCATAATTTCCATAGCAACTGATTACCATGTCATATATTTTGGAACAAGTTCAAGTTCCACTTTAGACTCAACGTGATATGACAATAATACTGCCAGTGAATAGAAACATGTAAAAATATAGAACCAGGAATATCTTCTGAGACACGTATACCTTTAACTATACTCATGTTCATTTTATGTTGATTTAGCTCTAAAGAAAAATTAAACAATTGAAAAACAAAAACAAAAAAACAAACAACAAATCAACTTGCATTAAAAATTATCCTGACAGCCTGAAAAACAGTATTTTTATTCCTAGACTAGATGATAAAATGGATATAAGTACGGCAATAGTAGGAGAGTATAGATCACACTGGAGAATAGCCCTTGCCCATTGTTAAGGTATGAATATTATATGTAAGTTATTTAACAACAGAGCCTCTTGGTCAAGCATGTTGGGAAAGCTGTTAGATTCTAGAATTGTCAGAGGTTGATAAAATATTATTCAAGCTCCCATCAACATTCTCTGTCAGTAACATCTTCCTAGATTGTCACTAATTACATTTATAGATGAAAATAAAGAAAATAACCAGTAAACAAAGCATGTAAAAGAGCAGATATTCCTAAAAATGAGGCTGGATCATAGGAAAAGGAAGATAGGGAGTGTGTGTGGTAGAAAAGGAAGTCATTGCTATTGTCAGTTTGCTCAAGCCAGAATTCTCCCTTTGAATAGAATAAGTTGGAATAATTTCTTAATCAGTTACCTCTGCTATTAGAAATGGTTAACTCTCACCATTAATGGTTGTAAGAGTTGAAAATACAGTTTCAGGAAGAGAAGTCATATTCAAAGCAGATAATATTTCTCAGTTTCAATATGATCAAACATTTAATATACTTTCTAATGAAAATTAATAATTTGTTGAATTTTTCTCAAACAATGTGAGCTTTTAAATAGTCCCCAAATGGTTCCCCCAAACATGAACAATCAGGAACTTTATTCAATTTTCAAAAATCAATGATGAAAACAGTTCTGGATTCTCTTCATTGTCAACTTCGGACCTCTTGTGACAAGATCATCTATGTGCAATCCTGAGGCATAATAAATCTCAGGCTCTCATTCTACATCACAGAAGCACTATTGTAATATATGTAAAAATTTAAATATTTTTTAATTAAAGATTAATATAAAAATATCCCATCATATGCCAGAGAACACTTCCATCTATTATCACAGCTCTGACACATAATTTTTTTTTCTTATCCAAGGTGTGAGATGTTATTACTGTACAATCCTAGATTTCTATTAAGGAGTGTGTGCCTCTGGCATCATTGTTTTGGTGGTTTGATTGCCCATCTATCAGACATGGACAATATACATATTTCTAGACATAACATTGTACAGACTTTCAATTCATATATTTTTTAAAAATATTTGATCAGAACTTGTCATTATTAGAAGAGATTCATGATGCACATTCAAATAATCCCCCCTTCTGAAGGAACACATACGCATTTATATTATATGATTCATATATTAAAATATATCATCAGAATTATAATTTTATTAACTTTGTTGGTACCTAAATCTCTTTAGATGATCTTAAAATTTTCTACTCTAGACTTCACCCTAAAATAAGTAAACCAATATAAAGGAAAACAACCAAAGATCAACCTCCAGAATGACAGTGAGTATATTCTGCTTACCTATATTAATGAGGGTTGTTAATGTGAACATACGCCTGGGAGCTGATTTCCTTTTGCACTGGTAACAGAATTTTACTAGTAGAACGAGAATTTGAACTGGCAACCTAACTGAATCCTGCACTGGCTAGCCTTTCTGAAAACTCAGGCCAATGACTGGGAAAACAGAGCTGATTAAAGTACCTCGAGGATGATCTTCTATTGTAATTCTTTCAAATCTAAGGGAAATATAAAAACAGCTTGGCCATTCTTTTTTTAAAAAATAGATTTTATTGATTTTTTACAGAGAGGAAGGGAGACGGATAGGGAGTTAGAAACATCTATGAGAGAGAAACATCGATCAGCTGCCTCCTGCACACCCCCTACTGGGGATGTGCCCACAACCAAGGTACATGCCCTTGACAGGAATCGAACCTGGGACCCTTGAGTCCGCAGGCCAACGCTCAATCCACTGAGCCAAACCGGTCAGGGCAGCTTGGCCATTCTTAATAAGCTTACAATTTTGTAGCACGTTAATAAAAAATAGAATAACAAAAAGGATCTGTATTAACACATAAGTACGATTATGTGTTATGCAAATTATGCAATTATGCATTTATAATTGTAAGTTTAAAGATTATTTTTCTATAAAATTTTTCTCATAGTTGTTCTATGTTTTTAATGAGTGTCTGAAATATATTGGAACTACATAAAATATATAAAGAATAAGTAAAACATAGTCTTGGCAACATAAACTAATCTGAACATTTTCTTTAGGCACTTGTTTCTAACAGCGTTTTTACATAATTAAATAAAAAGAGATATTTATTTTATCTTAGGATAACTTCTGAGGAAAAACACACACATATAAATTGTATAGGGATCCAAGCATTGATGGAGTGTTTGATTTATTGGATTTCATGGGACACCCAAACTCTGGGTTCCTTTACTTTTACAGTTCTATTTTTACATTAACTATATTGCATTTTTATAAAATAATGCAGTTAGCAATAACTCACGGATAGCTACATGATTAACATTTTAAAAATTTATTGGTACCCTTAAAGTTATTTCAGAAAAAAAGTAACTAAAGTTGATAGTCCTATGAGTTGAAAGACACGGATGCAATCACTTGTTCTCAAAATGGTAGTTTTAAATACCATGCTTAGAGTAGGTTGTTTTTTTTTTTAAATATTTAACTTGTAATCTTCTGGAGCATTTATAAACATACTTGAATAGATCTCAAATTGCTAAGGAAACTTAACTATGTGTTCTTCACCAAAGGCTAAAGGTATCTTCATAATGCTTAATTAATTAAGATAGGTAACTAACAGAAATAATGAAAATATTATAAGAGCATCAGTTATAAAATGTTTTCTACCACAAGCCCAAATATCAAAAATTATACCCAATCAAGAATAAGGTATCTTTCTCTGTTCTTCACATTCTCTCCCAATCCCAGCTCAAAAACAAAAAATAAAGGAAAAAGTAATACTAATTGGTTGTTTCTAGCTATCACTCTCTCCTCCTTAAATAGAAAACTCTTTTCAAGAAGATTATCCTTTTCTACCACTTACTGCTCAAACACATTAATGTGGGTTCTACCACCTATCAAACATCTCACTTCTGATAGATGTCTTAATTTTCAGTATTTTCTTTCCTTGCCTTTACAATACTTTCAGAACCTCTGACAATTTTTCCTATTAGAGTCTGTTCTCTTCTATCACTAGAAAACACACTCTCCTGGTTTCTCCTGTGATGAGTGTCCCCCCCTGCTGGTAGCTATGATGCACACTGACCACCAGGGGTCAATGTAGGAGCTGCTGAGCTGCAGTGACTTGGCAGTGGTGGTTCTCTGGTGACACACCCTGCAACCAGAAAAGAGGGAGCCTGACTCCTCTCACACTCCAGGACCTCTCAGGGGATGTCAGAGAGCCAGTATTAGCCCAATCCCCACAGGCCAGGCCGAGGGACCTCAGCTGCTGGAGGGACCCCCGTTGACTCTGTAGACACTGAGGAGGGACCACAGGAGGTTGACTCCAGAGCATCTTGCCCAGCCCTGCCCCGCAAGCCAAATTAATTTCCTTTCAATATTCATGAATCCATGCACTGGCTCACTAGTTAGTTATAACTCCTAAACATACCTCAGATCTATTCTTCATTCTCTAGCCCAGTGGTCGGCAAACCGCGGCTCACGAGCCACATGAGGCTCTTTGGCCCCCTGAGTGTGGCTCTTCCACAAAATACCATGTGCGGGCGCGCACGTACAGTGTGATGGAAACTTCATGGCCCATGCGCAGAAGTTGGTTTTTGTCCTGGGCGAGTCTATTTTGAAGAAGTGGCATTAGAAGAAGTGGGGAGTGTCAGTCGGTCGGTCAGGCGACCAGAGATGCGACACAGGCGGGCCCGCAGGATACTCAGAGCGCAGCGCAGGGGAGGCGCACGCGATTCATGCACGAGTTGAGTGAGCCAGTCAGTCAGCAGTCTCATTGTGCAGTGGTTAGTGCTAGTTGCGTCCGCAAATCGCGCACGGGTTACCAAAGTATCTACTCGAAGCATAAAGTTACCTGTATTTTTCCAACCAGCTGCAAATCCTACAGGTATTTTTGTCATCAATTTAAGAATTGTAATTATTTTGTGTTGGTGGCTTTATTATTATCAAATGAAACATTTTTTAGGTGCCCTGTTTGACATGGCTACAAAGAAGAAGCAAAGAAAAAGGGAAGACGAAAACCATGAATTTAAAGTTGAATGGACCAAGAATTTCGTGTTTATTCATAACTTAAATGGCCTTCCGACCTGTCTTATTTGTCAGGAAAAATTGGCACATAACAAGAAATCAAATTTGGAGAGACACTTTACAACTAAACAGGTGTCATTTAGTACTAAATATCCTATTGGTGATGCAAGGAAGAAAGCAGTTGAGGAACTTCAGAAGAGTCAAGAAAAATCAAGTTCTGTATTTAAATACTGGATGCAATCTTCCAACAATGTTAATAGTGCAAGTTTTGTGGTTAGTCAAGAGATTGCTAAGAGAGGAAAACCATATACAGACGGCAAATACATACAAAGTTGTTTTATAAATGCATCCAAAGAGCTATTTCAGGATTTTAAGAACAAAGCAGATATTCTAAAAAAATAAATAAATAAATAAATGGTTACCATTGTCTGCTAAAACAGTGAAAGATAGAACAGTCAAAATGTCTTCGAATATAACCAACCAGCAAGTCGAAGATCTTAAATTGGTTTCAGCTTTATCAATAGCAGTTGACAAGTCTTGTGACATAAATGATACACCACAAGTTTCACTTTTTGTATGATTTATTTCATCTACAGGTCCTAAAGAAGAACTTTTAGGATTATTGCCATTCAAAGGTCAAACACATGGAGAGGATATAGCAAATGCTGCAATTGAGTGCATTGAAAAACATCATATTCCACTTGATAAAATTGTCTCAATTTCAACAGATGGGTCGAAAAGTATGACCAGCATAAGAAACGGGTTTATTGCTATTTTGAAAGAAAAAAATTAATCACGAGATACTTACTTACCATTGCATCATTCATCAAGAAGCACTTTGTGCGCAGACATTTCCAGAAGAAATTCGCAAAGTTATGGAATTGGTGATTAAGATTATCAACTCCATTATAGCTAAAGCTTTTAATCATCGCCAATTTAAAGAATTTTTAGTTGAAATGGAGAACAAGTATGCAGATCTTCTGCTGCATAACAAGGTACATTGGTTATCAAGAGGAAATGTTTTGAAATGTTTTGCTTCCTTATTAACAGAAATTAAAATATTTCTCCTTGAGAAGGGTGTTCACTATCCAGAACTAACGAATGATCAGTGGATCCAAAAATTTTATTTCATGGTAGACGTTACGTCTCATCTAAATCAGCTTAATCGTAAACTACAGGGGAAAGGAAACACAGTTTTTTCAATGTTAGAAGAAGTTATTTCATTCGAAAGCAAATTATCTCTTTTTGCTCAAGATTCTGAAAGAGAAACTTTGATTCACTTTCCAAGCCTGTTGAAGCATTGCCAAGAAAATAATTCTGATATTGACATTTGCTATTTCAAAACAACACTTTTAAATATGAGGGAAGCTTTTCTCAACAGGTTTAAGGAATTCAGAAACAGCAAAGCGACATTGGCCCTTTGTTTAAAAAACCTCTCAATGCTACTGTAACAGAATTTAATTTTTTCTCCCTTTAATATTGACATTGGCAACTTTGAAATGCAATAGCTGGATTTAAAAAACAAAGAACTGTGGAGCTCGAAATTTGAACGTCTTTGTGCTGATATAGAAATATTGGAGAATAACAAATGTGAACTTAGTTCACAGCACAAGTGGTCTGCTTTGAAAGACCTGGAAAAGGAAGATATTTTGATTTTTAACACCTGGAATAGTATTCCTGACTCATATAATCAACTGAAAAAAACCTAGCATTTGCTGTTCTTTCCTAATTCGGGTCTACATATTTATGCGAACAATCATTTTCAAGCATGAACCTTATCAAGAGTAAATTGAGAAGTCGTCTTATTGATGAGAACCTGGAATCGTGCCTAAAATTAAAAACAACAACATACAAACCTGCCTTACCCAAACTTTCCAAGGAGATGCAAGGCCATTGTTCACATTAGTATTTGTCAGTCATTGTCATGATTTAATTTATGGATATTATAAGGTAAATTGTAAAGAATTTAATTTTATCAATAAATAATATTGTTATTAAGTATGATATCAAATTTTATTCAATGTACCTATAGTTTAACTAAGACTTAAAACTTTAAGTAAAGCTTATTAAGTTAATTTTAGGAAATGTTGTGGAGTGAAAGAGGATGTAGTGTTGAGGATTGAGAATGGTATGTTGAGATGGTTTGGACATATAGAGAGGATGAATGAAATGAGATAGACGAAACAAGTGTACAAGATGAGTGTGGATGGGAGAGTTGGAAGGGATCGACCTCAGAAAACATACCTCAATCAGATTGAGGACGTTTATAGCAAAGGCCAGCTTAGGAGTACCTTAATTAAGTTTATAACAATGTACCTACCTATATAGTTTAAGTTTAAAAAATTTGGCTCTCAAAAGAAGTTTCAGTCGTTGTACTGTTGATATTTGGCTCTGTTGACTAATGAGTTTGCCGACCACTGCTCTAGACTATCTGTACTGCATCATTTCTCTTTAAGACAAGAGCAAGAGTCTTTTAACGCATCATTTCCATTCTTCCTTCAATCTACTCTGCATATCACAATCAAAGTGATATTTGACACAACTTTCTAGATCTCACCCATGTAGACACCATTAATGTTTGCTGAAATATTTGAAAACCTGGCCTTATTCTTCTCTTTTAATTTTATTTCATTTCACTCCCCTCGTGACCATCTACATGTTAGCAAATCTGAGTTCTATTTACTTAGTAAAGCATGGCATCTGTCCTCAAGACTCATGTCCTACTCACATGATATTATTTCTGGTATAAATAACTGATTTTAGCCCTGGCTAGTGTTGCTAAGTGGTTAGAGTGTCAGTCACCAGTTTGCTTCCTGGTCAAGGGAAGACACCACTGAGTCACGCCAGCTGGGCCTCACGGTAATCTTTCAATGAGGTTGTATGAATCAGTCTGGGCTGCTACAACAAAAACACCATAGGCTGAGTGGCTTAAATAAAAACCGTTTGTTTCTCATATTTCCAGACTAGAGGCTGGAAGTCTGAGATCAGGGTCCTAATTGTTCAGGTTTTTGGTCAACTTCCTTCTGTGGTTTACAGATGTCTACTTTCTTTCTGCATACTTACATGATAAAGAGAGAGAAAGAGCTTTGTTCTCTTCATCCATGCATAGGGCTACCAATCCCAACATGGGGAATCTACACTCATGAACTCACCTAAACCTAATGTTTCTAATTTGGTTACAGGATGAATTCTTAAGTAATGATGGCCCTGTCCCTACATGGCTTTACTATCTGATGGTATGAAATGTAGTAATTTGACAGTTCTGAGCTATAATGGCCTCACAGGTTCTTCCTCATACTTCATGGGCTGCAGTGCTACTTAAGAGAAGTTCATATACTTACTTTATCTTTATAAAATTAGGTGAATCCTTCTCACTATTCTTTGAATTAATGTGTAGGTTCCTCTGTACTTAAACTGAAGCAAAAGCGACCTAAACTTTAGCTATCATTCATGCCAGTCTTTGTAGGCGACTAGCCTTAGCTGTAATCTACATCATTAAAATACTATTTAATATCCAAAGAAATCATTAAAGTCCTAATATTAAATATATTAAAGTAGGTTAAAAGAAATTTCCAGAAATATCAATCTGAGAACCTAATGTAATAAAACCTTATATCTGTGTCAAAGTGTTCATAGTACCCTACATATAAAAATAGTTTTAGAAGCTATAATGATAATAATAGCAGAGCTATCTTTCATAAGATAATTATCATAAATCTTTTAAAGTAAATATTATCATCTCCATTCTAAGAATGAGGAAATCGAGACTTAATAATGCTATATTAAGTACCTGGGATCATATAACCACTAAAAGGTAGAGAAAGGTGATCAATCTGCCTGCCTCTAAAATCCACATTCTTAATCATCTCTATTAATTGCCTGAATGTTAAATCCAAAATGAGTATTCATTTGTCAAAAAGGGAAAGATAAATCCTCGGCCCAGCACATCACTTAACATCATGGCCCTGGATCTCCACCACTGAGACAATTCTGTTGCTAAAATTATAAGTGAAATGGTACTAAGATGAGAAACTTATGGTAATTCCAATCAATTCATTTGCATTAAATGCTTCTCACATGAATTATATACTATGCCTTTGAGGTTACTATGAGACCCACATATTTCACTAACATGAGGTATTCTTAGAAAGCATGTTCAGCACTAACCGGTTTGGCTCAGTGAGCGTCGGCCTGAGGACTGAAGGGTCCCAGGTTCGATTCCGGTCAAGGGCACGTACCTTGATTGTGGGCACATCCCCAGTAGGGAGTGTGCGGGAGGCAGCTGATCGATGTTTCTCTCTCATCGATGTTTCTAACCCTCTATCCCTCTCCCTCCCTCTCTGTAAAAAAAATCAATAAAATATATTTTAAAAGAAGAAAGCATGTTCATCATCCCATTTCCATACCTGAAATGCTAAAGTTACCGAGAGAGTGAAAACATTCACACAGTGACACGAACACCTGGAAGATCTTTCCATTTTATTAGTTTTATCTTTATCTGTTACTAATATTATAATTCACCTTATATTCATATGTTAAAATCATATATTTTATTGTCTTTAATTATAATGATGTGCTTAAATACCTCAGAAGATGGTAAACTATATCAAGGAAGGGACAATGTTTCATTCTTATTTATATCTGCCTAGTTTCTAGCATACAACTTAGTACAGAGTTGTTACTCCAAAGTTAGGTATAATTCACATCCCATTTTTCTTTTTTTAATTCATCCATCTATCCATGTAGTCTAGGTTGTTTTTGTTTAGATTAATCTACCTACCCATCATAATGCATTTATTAATATCTAGCTCAAAATGTATTATGACAAGTCTCCATTCAGCATGAGAATGAAATTGAAGAATTATAAGGGGGTCTGTTCATTAAAATTATGTAGTGATTACTCATGGTGGCAAATTGTGCTTTCCAGAGATAGCCGCATCAGTATCTTTTATCACACATGTTCCTCTTATAATATCTCTTTGGCACTCTTCCTATTAAGAGTGTAGGATCCTTCTCCTTGAATCTATGTTGGTTTGTTACTCTGACTCCAGTGGAAGAGATACTGTGTGACTTATGAAACTAGTTGATAAAAGGCTATATATGTCCCATCCAGTTCTCTTGAAATCCTCACCCAAATCTTAAACTGCCATGTAAGCAGTCTGACTAAGGCCATGCTATCAGGAAGTCCAAATTAGGCCTCCCAGATAGACTGGACCAGCGATTCTCAACCTGTGGGTCGTGACCCCTTTGGTGGTCGAAGGACCCTTTCACAGGGGTCACCTAAGACCATCCTGCATATCAGATATTTACATTATGATTCATAACAGTAGCAACATTACAGTTATGAAGTAGCAACGAAAATAATTTTATGGTTGAGTCACAACATGAGGAACTGTATTTAAAGGGCCAGAAGGTTGAGAACCACTGGACTAGATGAAGAATCTGTGAGATTACTTACATAAAAAGATACACCTGGACACCTCTCTCAGTTGCTGCATCCCCCCAGTATTTAGCTCCACCTACTGTCTCACTCACTACAACTGTATTGGACACACTGTGACAGAACTGACAGCTGAAACTTTCAAAATTCCTGAGAGATCATTTTTTTATCTGTGCTTTAAGTCATTATGTTTTTAGGTTGTTACACAACCAGAGTAACTAAAACGCAGGCTTTTCTGAGAACATAAATTATTTTAGGACAGCATCAAGGACACAATTAAGTATCTGCAAGCACTAATTTTTTTTAAAAAATAGTGTTTAATGGTTTGATCGGGTCCAATGCATTTAGGACATGCAAGGTCCTTCATATTACAGTTTAAAAATTCATGATAACGAATACTACTAAACTAAGGAAATACCACTCTCAAAAATCTTACATGAAAAAAAAATAAATTCAATTAGTGCACCTTATCTTTCTTGTTCATATTTTGGGTCTTTAACTCATATTCCACTGACAATGAGAAAATTCTGAGATGAACTAAATTAAATTACAGTGAGCCAGAGGGTAGAAAGATACAAGAGAAGTTAATCAGTTAACAACTGCAGGGCAAAGCCAACAAAAGACAGCTGGCATTTCTGAAAGTATGCTTGGACTTTAAATTAACTTCCAAGTGACTATTTCCGCAATTATCTAAAAGAGAATAGCCAGGTGCCACCCCACCGTGGGAGCCCCCACTTCTTGCTTACACGTGGACTTTCTAATCTGTTACCTACAACCAATCCATGGGAGCGGACATTTCTTCATTAGGACTGTGCACCTACCCCTAAATTAGCCCCGCTTCATCTTCCTCCACCCCCTTTATCTATAGCCAATGTAAATTCTTTCAAAACAACTTATATCTTTCTTCCCCAACTGCTTCCATGAAAGATCTCAACTGCAGGGCACTGAACATGACTGTCTTTTCTATCTACCCCTGCTTGTGTCGGTTCATAGTGAAACTAAGGGTCCTTAAGACTTTGATTAAATTTACATGTGAATCCTAGCTTTAGAAGTCCTCTCCTCCACCCCACGCCTGGAGGCAGAAGATAATAGTGGGGACCTGGTCACAAGGTCTGGACCTCTGGCAAGCTGCAGAACACCTATTGACTTCAGATAGGTTTCAGGCCTGAGCCCTAAGGTGGAAGGACTCCTGACTACTTTTCCATGAGACCAGAGAGACACCAGAGCATACCATAGAGCTGTCTTCATGACCTGAAGAAGCGATTTATTACCCTTACCTCACCTCCAACCAATCAGACCCCAGCACTACCCTAAACCCTAAATTTGCTTGTTGTTTCTTGTGTGTGATTCTGCCCTATATAACCTGTACCTACATGCCATTAGGGAGATGGGTCTTAGAACATGAGTTTGCCCACACTCTGGATTTGCCAGTTCCCTAATAGACCTCCATTCTATACTGCAAACTCCTGCTCATGCATCTTTCAGCCAGTGCAGCAGACAGACTCAAATATTGGCGTTCAGTAACAAAACCGCATGCCCAAGACCTGATTTTTTCTTCTAGCAATGGCCTAATAAACCACTTCTTCTAAAAAAGATTTTGTTTAGTTTTTGTTGTTGTGTTTTGTTTAACACATAATTTCCTACTAGTTTAAATTAAAAATAAATTGAAATTCTTTGTCTCATTCTTAGAAGTGATAGTAGAGTTAAAAAAAAAACAAAGCTGTTACATTTTTCTCTTGTTTTAAAAGAATTCTAGATATTACAATGCCCATGATTTTGAAGGCTGTTTTCTTAAGTTTCAGTAATAACACAGAGTTCTTTAAGTAAAGTGTTTTATATGTGTGGGTTTGATTTTTTTTTAGGTAAAGTGTTTCATTTTTTTTTTAACATTTCTTAGTTTCACTATGAAATAAAGGCATAGATATAAAGGAGACTATATACCATAGGAAAATTATAGCAAGATATCACTTCATGACAGAGGGATCATCCCCCTTTATTGTGTGACTTATGAGTGCTTTTGGGAAGTGATAAATTTAATACATTTAAATGTCAAACACATGCCATGTGACTAAGATCAATTAGTTTCTTTTCCTCCACAGGGAAAGAAAAACTATACATTTCTCTAGAGTACTTTTTCTATTCCCCTTTCCCTATGCCTTGCTAATGCAAGTGAATGTCCTCTAACCTCCTAAGAAAGCATACTTTGTGGTAGTATCAGCTGCTACCAAAATAAGTTTTCTAAAACAAATTCAAGTGATGGCCAAGAAATCATTATCAAGGTCCATGAGTATGCTAATTGTGTGAAAAGGTTTACTATTTTCCCCCACAGAAATCATTCTACCTATGATAAGGAAGGTAGTCTTACTGAATCAAGAAGAACTTACTGAATATACTCATGAAAGAAGAACTTACTGAATATATCCATCTGGTGCAATGAGAGGAATGACAAATCCCATGGAGACATGTACCCAAATATGCATTCACATTCTGAATCTCATGGCTTTCCTAACGTTACTTTCTCCAATCACCATGTTCCACATGAATGGATTTGCTCATTAGCATGAACTGTTTGTTCCTTAGAGTGCACTGACATTCCTTTTGTTGCCAACTCTACTCCTTACCACATTCTTGCTCAGTGTTTTTAGAAGAGTGTGACATTCTCTCATCCTTTGCTTTGATTCCTTTATTATAAAAAGTGTTCTTAAATTTGAAAGTAATCATGCTAAAATTAGTCTTCCCTGGTTGAATCATTAAGTTTTTCTTTCAAGACAATAAATAGATTTTCATGTTCTGCTTTGTTGGCTTTATAAGCTATATTTTTATTATATAGCTTTTAAGAGAAACTATCCATTTTATTACAAATATAACTGAAAGATCCTGCTCCTGTTTCTTTAAAAATTTATTTTTAGTTTTTGTAAGATAGGCTATATATAGTTTAGGAAAGGAAAGTTTGTTGAATCTGAAGTTTGAGGATCATTGATTGTATCATGGTGTTCAAATAGACAAATCTGCATTTGCTGTTAAAGCTCCATGTCATCAATTCAACTCCCGCCCAATTAATGAGATCTATTAATTTCATATATATACAAATGGTAAAATTTTCTCAGAAAAGAGAGAATAATGTAAGCATTTTATGTAAAAGGGCTTTAAAAAAGTATTTGCTCAATGTTTCTTGGACATTTTTAAATAAATAGCTAAGTATTTTTATGGAAAATACTACATATGACGTAAAATATATCTGACAAATACCCAACCTTTCTCATGAAGCTAATATCATTTCTTTCCACTTCTACTTAGCCAATCTTAATTCATTCCAGAAAAATATTGACAACAAAATACAATGTAATTATATTATGCTTTCCAATGAAGAGAGAGGGTACATGTGCCTTTTTCATAAGCATACAACCTATGATTGATAAATTATATCAATATTTTCAAGTTCTTTGCTTCCCTGCATATTTACAATAGTGTAGGTAAGCACCAAAGCTCAACATATCACAATGTGTTAGTTTTTATCACAACCTTTGTCGCTGACCTATATACATTAGTAGCTCAATGTAGGAGGTATAGAGGCAGTTCCATTTTTGTAGGGCCTAAAACATATACATTTTCTGACTCCATTTAAGTAAAACTTTACAAATGAGAAATCAGGAGCAAAAGTAACAGATGGGAGGACTGGGTGAAAAAGGTAAAAATATCAAGAAGCACAAACTGGCAGTTACAAAACAGTCACAGGCAAGCCAAGTGCAGCATAAAGAATATAGCCAATAATATTGTAATGACTATGTATGGTACCAATGGGCACTAGACTTCGTGGGGGGGGGGTCCCTTTGTAAGTTATAGAAATGTCTAACTACTATGCTGTACACCTGAAGCTTAGATCATATTTAATGTCAATTTTAATTGAAAAATTAATTAACTAATGTATATTCTGCTTTAAAATATGTGGATATGTATCTGCCATGAGAAAACAAATTATGACTAATTACACTTTTCAATAGTTGATCTATGCCACTAGCATCACTGTATCCAGAACTGTATTTTCAAAGTAGATAAGCACACATGATACAGACCTATAATATTTATTTTTCTTACATATTTAGGCTTCATCATCTTTGATTGCTTCTTAATAGGAGATCAGCTTTATATAATTAATATCTCTAGTGATAATTGGAAGATAATTAAGTCTTCTAGTTACTATGATTAATCTTTTTATTGTTGTTGTTGATCGTTCAGAAGTTTCCATGGCTTCGCCACTATAAATTGTGTTTATTATTATAAAAATTGGTAAATTTTCTATCAAGTTTCTTCTTTGTAGGAACTGTAAGGTTTTAGGAAAATTAAAGTAGGTTTGTGTGTTTGTGTGTGTGTGTGTGTGTGTGTGTGTGTGTGTGTGTGATTTGTTTTGTTTTTGCCCTGATGAGTAATCATAAATATTCTTTGCCTTATTGACATTCATCAACCACTATCCCCAAGTCCTTGGATGGGTCGTTGAGATTAGGGCCAGAATTAGGCAAAATGAGTGAGGCACTCACCTTGATCACAAAATTTCAGATCCACCAATCTCTCACTAATCAAGACAAGTAATACGATAAATAATATTTTGATACAGTATTAAAAGAAAAAAAACAAACACACACACACACACACACACACACACATCTGCGCACACACACACGCACGCACACAGGTGTACATTTTCCCTCAGAACCTAATTTGGTTTGGCATGGCCTCAAATGAGAATAAAATGTTCTGACACTTCCACTTGAGGAGCTCTGTGTTAAAGTTACCTTTGAAGAGAGAATGATACTGTGATTATTTTATAACTGAGGAAATAGAGTAGTTCACAGCAAAAGCTAAGGACATTGGTAACATTCCCGCACTGTTCTAAGCACTTCATAGACGTTTCACACCTACTTCCTACAACAGTCCTGTGAAGTAAGTGCCTTCTATCTTCACTCTTTTTTTTTTCATGTTACATTAAATGAAGCATAAAAGAGACTGATTAATCAGAGGCAGGAGATATCAGACTTGAATCCAGTTTTCTCTGATCTTAGACTCAGAGCTACTGATGGCTTTCCTATCCTGTTGGTATCTTTGTCGGTGAAAAATGAACCACCTGATAACAAATCCTGTACCAAATTATACTATTCTACCTCATTTTATGAAATGGTAGCTTGCTCCTGCGTAGAATTTTAAAATTAGGAAAACCTAACAGAAGTGTTTGTGTCTTAGAAACACACAGGTTAAAAATACTTGTTCTTGAAAAGCTTTGTGCAACCTGATAAATGAGACTGGATTTAGAGTTTTGAAGACTCTTCTTTGAACAGTCTGCAATTTTTCTTACCTGCATGCCCAGGGATATAACAGAAAAGACCCAAAAAATTTACTTTCAATGCTTATAAATCTACACCTTGTCTCACATACCATCCCACACTGCCATATTCCCACTATTAAAGTGTATTAGTACTGTCTCTTTATTGTTCCCAGGCTTCCAAGGAAAGTCTTACATCTTCTGTGTAAATGCCTGTGGAAGAATTTCCACAGGGGTGCTATCATCAAATTCTAGAGGTTTTATTTCCTTTTTCCAGTTCTCTCAGTCCATGGGTAAATTTATCACTTGTCTATGGATCCCAAAGTGCTGTGACAGGACTTAAATGTATGTATATTGATGTTTACCATATATTAAAGTCCACTTCTGCAGAGATTGCTAAATTATAATTGATATAATGAGCCAGAAACCAGAAGTAAAAATCCCAAGTTGTCATTTCTCAAGGCCCAACACAAAACAAAATAGAACAAAGGCAACAACTGTGAAAAAGATGGCAGGCAGCTAGATGCCTAGGTTAATTGGGGCTTTTCCCCACCTGTTACTTTGAAGAAAGAGCAAAAACAAACTGACCTCACAAGTGCATCAGGAGGCACTCTCTGCCCATTGCTGTGGTCTCTGGTCTAAAGAAGAAGTACCCAAATGCCTCCACTATTTCTTATCATGTATGTCAATAGACAGTTCTTAGACTATGAAGAAATGGGAAAGAGAAGATACAGAAAGCAAGAAGGCAGTAGATATTGTCTTGCCTTATTTACCTAGCTTTGTGCCCATGACTGAGCATGGTTCAGCAGCTCAGATATACTCTTATTGGTTCCCATGGAAAATAAATAAACAAAAAATAGATATTCATTGAACCCAAAATCTCACAGAAAATACACAGGAGTATGGGTGGAAATAATATCACCCATTTTTCCCCTCAACACATGAAAACATTCTGTTTTGAAAATGCCCTATTTACACGATTTAAATATCCTTTGTGTCTGGTAAATCCTAAACCCAATCATCTTGGCTAATCATCACATATAATTTAATATGTTCTTTTTTGTGTCACAATATAAAACTGATAATGATATTATAGAAATGTTACATAGTGCACTAGCCACATAAAACATGAGGAAGCACAATCCTATCTAATAAAAGAGGAAAAGGGTAATTGACCGTACCTTCACTATGCTTCCCACTGGCTAATCAGGGTGATATGCAAATTAACCGCCAACAAAAATGGTGGTAAATTTGCATACGTAGGCTCCAAGCAGTGGAGCCAATCCAAATGGCCTCAAAGCCAACCGAGCAGCGAGGCCTCACAGCCCCGGAATCAGTGGAGCAGCGAAGCCTTACGGCTGGCGGGGGGGGGGGGGGGGGCGCTCTGGCTGGAGCCCAGCCAGAGTGAAGGCCTGGCTCCCGGGTGCCAGAGAAAAACTGGTGCCAGCAGCCAAGGGAAGGGAAGGCCTATTGCAATAATCTCTCCATGCAACAGGCCTCTAGTATTCTCTATAATATATTAGACCCTACTGTTATAGCCTGTTATCTTCAGTGGTTTCTTGAACATCTAAGTCCACCATAATATCAGTTTTAAATTTTCAGTGAGCACATACAGCTTTCAATTAAGAATCAAATTCCATGACAGAGTATCCCTCTCTAGTAAAACATTGCCTGATGTCTTTATAGAGTTAGTTTTTCTTTCTGTATACCCTTACGTTAGTGTTTAAAATGTTTACCCCCTAATTGTAGAGACTTTATCTCCTTATATTTGTATCACAGGAGCCTAGAAGAGAGACAGCAGAGAGCCTAATTTCCGGCTGGCCGCAGCCGCAGGGGACTGTGGGCAGGCGGCTTCGCCCAGGCCCAGCTTTGTCAGAAGGACGTCCAGATGGTCGTCCAGAAGACATCCAGTCTAATTAGCATATTACCCTTTTATTTGTATAGATACTTAATTAAAAATATGACTAATCACATCAAAGTTAGTCAAAGTTAACATATTCAACCCAAATTTAAAATGGTAGATGTATGAATAGAATATAAAATGGCAAGACACAACAGAAACAAACAAAACACTGAAAGGACATTAGCCTCCCCAAACAAGCAATTTTGGATCTATTGAAGCATTATGCAAAATCACAGGCATGTATATGAAATATGGAATAAAGGGTTTTATAAAATCCAATTTGGTTTACATTTAAAAATAAAATGGCAATGTTGGGTTAAAAAAGTCAAGTATGAGCCATAATTTTCAATGGTATTTTACAAGTAGCCCACAAGATTTTAAGCATGTCAGGACACAATCTTAAAATCCATAGTAAAAATATAAGAGAAAGACATGGAAGTGTCCTCATTTTTCCCATTTGGTAAATTATAAAATATAGGCTAATTTGTACCATAGAAAGCAGATACAAAGTAAGTATATGACCACCCTTCCTTCTGTAGAGGGTGTAACTAACTAATGGTAGCATTCCTTTCTACTGACCCCGAACGCAGACTCAGGATTTACAAACACAAGTAGTCACCAGAATTTGTTTCTTGAGACAAAAGCTACTTGCTTTCCCTACTAAAAACACACTAAGAAGACTCTGGTTGGACTTTTAGACATGCCAGGAGTGGGGTTCCAAGTGCACATATGGGAATACATGTGTTGTAGGGAATGGATGCCAGGAAATGCCTTGTGGCAGCAGATGGCCAGAGAGCCAGTTCACCTCTGGATGACAGTGTCTTCTCTAACAGGAGAGTGATGTCTGCATTAGCACTGTCATTGACATGTGCTCTCTGAAAGACAGCCACTCAGTATGAAAATGCTGCTGTCTCTCTTGAGCTCACTAGCCAGAACACAAATATTTATAATGGTTTCCAAATGTGTACTCAAGAAACACTGGAGTGAATGTTTTGTTTTTCTCCCACAAACTGTCAAACAAACAACAGATGGTAATATCCAATAACCCTAAACTGGGCAATAATAGAACCAATAACCAGAAGATGGTCCATTGAAAAAAAAAAATTATTAGCCTCCTGAGTCTCAACCTTCAAAGTGTCTTTGTTCTGCTAAATTTGCAATATTGTACTTTTTAGTTTTACTTATTTTTTCCCTAAAGTGTGCAAGATAGACAGTGAGAGGAAAAGCAATTTTCAGTAGAGAGTCATTGAAATCAACTACATTTCATTGCTTTTCTCTCCTTTGGGAGCCAAGTCCTGATTTTCAACATGGAAGACCTGGTGGAAAACAATTGCATCTTATTAAAATGCCTGTTGGGCTTATTGAAACCTTTAAAATTATTACGGCGCTAATTGTCATTTTCATTTAGCTGGCAGAGACAACAAATATCTATTGCATCGACCATGTTCCAAGTTCTCTGAACATGATGCTCAACAATGTATGAGGAAGCAGATTTGCAATACGGGTGATTTGGGATGAGGGTTCAAACAGCTTTGCTGCATGTGATGGAAAAAATCTCCCATATAAGTTACTTATACTTTCCTCGAATAAACAACTTTTTCTAGCACACTTGAAAAACTGCATAGTTTATTTGGAAAACTAACTTACATTCTATCACTAGAGACAGAAAATACACAGATACATAATATTGGATAGTGTGGCACATGACCCAAAGAAAAATAAAGCAGAAAAAGAAACCGTAGTCAAAAAGGAGCTCAGGGAAGTCCTTTTTCAGATGGGAATTAAATCAGAGACCTGAATGTAGTGATTATATTGCGGATCTGATGAAGAGAGTCCCAGTCTGAGAGAACTTCAAGTGTAAAGGCCCAGTAGGTCTGTGAACTTAGCAAGTTTTATAAAGCTCTAAGACATGGTGTGATGTGCAGGGATGAGCCAGGAAAAGAGGAATAAGAAAATAGATATCTAGGTCTAGTTTGTATACACACATCTTGTAGGTCAAGACTTGGATTTTGCTTCAGGTAGGATGGATAGGCATTGGAAGGTTTTAAAGGATTTACTCTGGCTGTTTTTCAGTGAAGAGAAAGACCTAGTAAATAATAGTGGAACAGTGACAGTGGTAAAAGTGAAAGCAGAGAGATTCATTATGAGGTCAGTTTAGATCCTAGATTCTCATTCTAAACCTCTCATTGCAGATGTGTAACCAATAATAACACAAGCACCAACAAAAAGTATTCTGGTAGAGGTAACTATTGTGGATTCACTAATGGATGTTTTGCACTGTTCTACGTGCTTCATGTAAACAATCTTATAAAATTACCACATGATACCAGGAGATGGGTCCTATCCTTATCCCCATGATTCAGTAAGAAGTTTGAAGTAGAAAGAGGTTAAATAACTTGACCAAAGTTGAACACCTAGGAAGTGGTGAAGCCCAGAATTAACTGTAGTCAACCCAAATTAAATCCTCATGCTTAACCGAAAAGGCAGGTACTGAGTGCCTAGTCTGTGGTACAAATGGCATTTGTGCATCTCATTGCCAGGCTTCTAAATGTCCCTGAGTCTCTTAGTTGCCTACAGGAAAGACTTCATGGACCAGTTGGCAGTTCTGGCTTATTTCTATGTCTTAATAAAGCTCTCCTTTCCAGCTTAATCCTAGATTATATGGCCACTGTATCCAAAGCTCCCAGGACCTTTTTTTTTTTTTTCTTGGTTGTACATTGTCCCAACAAAAGATGGAGTACACCTATTGATATGTGGAGAAAGCCCCTCATTTATCTGCAAACATTAATTTGTTCCTTTGCTCCAGCATATTTAGAGCCTCATAGATGGGGCTTCCATTTCATTCAGGTCATCCAATTCTGTTATTTCTAAATTGAGACACTGAAATCTATTTTCCTCCTAAATTATACTGATGGTTTTACCTCAGAAAAAAATGTTCAAAGAAAACAGCAAGCTCTGCCCAACTTAGCAACTCACATATAAAAATATTCTTTTGTAATGGGGAGAGAATACAGCAAATAAATTGTTGCTTTTCCTCAACTTCTAATGCCTCACAAAATGAACAGGTAAGGGCTGAGTAATGGAGTCCCTACCAACAGAATCAATAAAATTATGCACAGATATGAAATAATCTGTATTCCTTAGCAGAGGGTGATTGTTCTTATGGAAAGTTAATTTATTCTTGGAACAAGTAGGTTATCACTAAGCATATGTAGCCACTGCTTAATTCAATAAATTCTGATAAATATAATCACTCACAGAAGCACTGCTATTTGAATTCCTGAAAACAGAGATTTGGAATAAAAGATAACTATAATGTATTTTTTTTCATTCCTGAGCTAACAAAAAATTATTTGTGTTGACTTTTTCCATGTTCTTCAGAATTTATTTTTCATGAGACTTATGGGAATAAAAGAACAGATTATTGGAATGAGAATTACAAAAAATATTTTCAACACTTGAAATATCTCATGCAGTTCAAATATCAAATACATTACAAAAGAAGCACCATTGTACCTTGTTAATTTCAATAAACAATTACCTCGGATATTTTTACAGCCACTTTTCTTCCATTTTACCAGTTTTTCACAATGTGATTAATGCTTACTACTTTGTGGAAGTTCATTAACAATTTGTTAGGAGTGAAGATTTGGTTTACTCACAACTCAACTTTTCAACACTTGTGCAAACTGTAGCATTAGCAACAGAATTGCTGATTAAGAAACAAACTAGCCTTTTCCAAAGTGCTTGTGCAGATGGCCAAGAGACATAAAAAAATGCTCTAAGTCACTGATTGACAGAGCGATGCAAATTAAAACGACAATGAGGCATTACCTCACACCTGTCAGAATGGCTACCAATGGCAAATCAGCAAACGACAAGTGCTGGCGAAGATGTGGAAAAAAGGGAACCTTAGTACACTGCTGGTGGGAATGCAGACTGGTGAAGCCGCTATGGAAAACAGTATTGAGTTCCCTAAAACAATTACATATGAAACTGCCATTTGACCAAGTGATCCCACTTCTAGGAATTCATCCTAGGAAACCAGAAACACCTATCAGAAAGAATGTATGTACCCCTATGTTCACAGCACTATCATTTACAATAGCTAAGATCTAGAAACAGCCGAAGTACCCATTAGTAGATGAGTGTATAAAAAAGCTGTAGCACATTTACACAATGGAATACTATGCAGCCATAAAAAAGAAGGATCTCATAGCCTTTGAGATAGCATGGAGGGACTTGGAGAGTATCATGCTAAGTGAAATAAGCAAATCAGAGGGAGACAACTTTCACATGATCTCACTTATATGTGGAATCTAATGGACAAAATAAACATATTAAGAGACATAGATCCAGAGACATAGAAGCACCGAACAGAATGTGGAATCTCAGAAGGAAGGCCAGGTGGGTGGGTGGGTGTGAAGAGATCAATCAAAGAATTAGTATGCATATATGCATAACCCATGGACACAGACAATAGGGTGGTGAAAACTGGGGTGGGGTGTGATAGAAAGGGTCAATGGGGGTGAAAAAGGAGACATGTGATACTTTCAACAATACAGATTTTTTCTAAAACCTGGCATTATGTAAGCACACGGCATCACAAACAAAAGCTAATTCACACAAGAAGAAAATAATCTTGAACTCTACATGATTATAGATATGTTTTCACTCTGGGCACAAATTGCCTTTGAAAGAGTGGAATTCAATGTTGTTTAGTTGGAAGAATTTAGGGGTTCTATCATCACAAAACATTTATTTCATTAAGTGGTCATCTTGGAATAATACTTCACTAGACCCCATTAACATAGAAAAGACATAAGAACTTTTCTAGAGTGCTTCACATCTAAGACAGATACATTCACTTATATTGGTTTAGGGAAAATAGCAGCAAAAAAAAGTTACCTAATGCACAAAGTGAAAAGTGCGTATTTGTATGTTCACTTAGGTGTGTTTTCCTCTGGGTGTAAATACTCTTAATTCAGGAAATAAAAACTTGTTTACAGATTTTTAATACCTTTGAAGTATCTACACATCTAAAGCTTCCTTTATGTTTGCATTCTCTAACTTGATGCCAAAGTGGGCTCATGAAAAACCTCTTCATAAAGCTGATGTCCCTCTTGGCTGTTAACACAAAGATACTGATTTGGAACAGGCTGAGGAATCCTAGGAGAAGCACTGGCAATGAATGATATTCCATCACTGACCATCCAAATCAGCACAGTAGTCTAGTCAGACCTAAATTAACTCAGAACAAAAAACAAACAAACAATGGAATACATAAAGTAGGCACCAGTCTTCAATTTTTTAAACATGTCTATTTAAAATTCCAATTTCATTTAGATGCATAAATGTAGAGAGATTATGTGGATATGTTTTAATCAGATAAATGAAAACATTAGAAGTGGTAAACAATTGCATTTGCAGTATAACCCTTTTATGAAAAGTTTAGATTATTTTCCTGACATTCATACATTCCCATGTGCATCCTAAAGAACTAATATGCCACTCAGTCCTAATCCTGGCTAGTACATTTGTACTGAAATTAAAAAAAAAAAATGTTTTCTCTGGAGCACTGACCTTATTTCCCAGAAATGTATGACTTGAGTCTCCAGGGCAACCAGACAAGAAAATGTGGATGGTCAGGCTTTAAACTATTCCCACTAACAGAAAAACAAGGACCTTCTTTGGCCTGATCATGAATGCCACATGGTGGCAACATTCCTTCTGTCAACAGATGAATAGAGAGATCAGTTAGGAGTTTTGTGAATGATGAAATACACAAATGTCACTGAAGTGGTGACCTCGTAGGCTGATTAAACTTTACAGCTAAAACAGAATTCAATGACTTCTATTCCAAAATGCTACATTTCACAGGTGAGAAAGCTGAAGAGTAATGAGGGAGAAGTTAGTAGGACTGCACAGCTAATGAGTAGCAGTTCAATGTAAATGTAAGAAGAAGGTAATAAGAAACCAATTATATATACACTAGAGGCCTGCTGCATTAAATTCATACACGAGTAGGGTCGGTAGGTCTGGCTGGCGATCAGGAACAATTGGGGCATTCTGGCTGCTGGCTGGGGCCTTCCTTCATTCCACGCTGCCCCCTGATGGTCAGCCCACGTCACAGTGGGTGATCGAACTCCCAGTCTCCTGGTCGAATTCTCGAGGGGGCAATTTGCATATTAGGCTTTTATATATATAGATTTGGTATCTATAAACTATATGTGTATATATTCAACATATGCATAGTACATATATATATATATATCATCTATACCAGGGGTGGGCAAACTTTTTGACTCGAGGGCCACAATGGGTTCTTAAACTGGACCGGAGGGCCGGAACAAAAGCATGGATGGCGTGTTTGTGTGAATTAATATAAATTCAAAGTAAACATCATTACATAAAAGGGTACGGTCTTTTTTTTTTTTTAGTTTTATTCATTTCAAATGGGCCGGATCCGGCCCGCGGGTCATAGTTTGCCCACGGCTGATCTATACTAATAAAAGGGTAATATGCAAATTGGTCACGACACCCTCACAGTCACAACCGGATATGCTAATTAGTCATGACCAATATGCAAATTGACCACCACTCCAACACACAAGATGGCTACCCCCATGTGGTCAAAGATGGCCACCCCCATGTGGCCACAAGATGGTCTGCAGGGGAGGACAGTTAGGGGCGATCAGGTCTGCAGGGGAGGGCAATTGGGGGCAACCAAGCCGGCAGGGGAGGGCTGTTGGGGGCGACTAAGCCTGCAGGGGAGCAGTTAAGCATCAATCAGGCTTGCAGGGGAGTGGTTAGGGGGCAATCAGGCAGGCTGGCAGGCAAGTGGTTGGGAGTCAGCAGTCCTAGATTGTGAGAGGGATGTCCGACTGCCTATGGGATCGGGCTTAAATGGGCAGTAGGACATCCCTTGAGGGGTCCCAGATTGGAGAGGGTGCAGCCTGGGCTGAGGGACACCCCCCCTCCCCAGTGCATGAATTTCATGCACTGGGCCTCTAGTAGCTAATATATGCTGTGATATATGTGTCATTAGCTACATGTTAGTGGTAGGAAACAGTCTCAGAGAAGATAACTATCTCAAGATTGCACCATTATTAAGATGCAGATATTGAAAGTATCACTGTTCATTTTCTGTGTCAATTTGGCTAGGGGATGCTGCTTTGTTGTTTGGTCAGAGGTTGTTCTATACCAGGGGTGGGCAAACTTTTTGACTCGAGGGCCACAATGGGTTCTTAAACTGGACCGGAGGGCTGGAACAAAAGCATGGATGGAGTGTTTATGTGAACTAATATAAATTCAAAGTAAACATCATTACATAAAAGGGTATGGTCTTTTTTTTCAATAGTTTTATTCATTTCAAACAGCCGGATCCGGCCCACGGGCTGTAGTTTGCCCACGGCTGTTCTAGATGTTGCTGTGAAGAAATTTTTTAAATGTGAGCCACACTTATAATCAGTATACTTTGAGTAAAGCAGACTACTTTCCACAATGCGAGTGGCATTATCCAATCATTTGAGGATCTTAAGAACACAGACTGAGGTTTCCTGAATAGAAGAAATTCTATCCAAGACTAAGACAGATAAATCCTACCTGAGTTTCTACCTGTTGTCCTGCACTGTGGTTATCAGACTCAAGACTGTTACTAGAATTTCCAATTTATGAACCTGACCTATAACTTTGGTACTTGGCACCTCTAACCCCAATCACGTAGAGTCAATCTCTTTCTCCTCTCTCTCTCCCTCCTTACCTCCTTGACCCAGGACTTTTATTTAATGCAGGGTAGAAAACTATAGTTAAATGTCCATGGACTGTGTTGTTCATGCCCAGTGGTGTCTTACTGAAGAATGCAAAGATATAACTGGAAGTGCATAACTGTCTTGGGGAAGTTCAGTGCTATTAAAGTCTAAAGAGCAAAAAATATGACAACTTAGTTGACTACTGAATTAAAATATTATTCTATGTTATATGCAATATTATAATAGTATGGTATGATGTTATGAATAAAAACAATAGCATGATTAAGATTTTCAAAGAGTAGATCTATACTGCAGGAGGAAGATAAGAACATCGTCATGGTTCTAATTAATTACCTCTAGAGTTAATACCAGCTTTGATAAAAGTGTCAATATTTATCTACAAACCTAGAAATTCAACATCTATGACATGAAATTTATATATTAGGTATCTAATACAAAGTATGCCATTGTCCTGGAAACAAAATAATTTATCTCACCAGTACTTTTCACATTACTGACTACTTCAATAATATCAGAAATTGAATATGTCAACTCAAAAAAAGAATAATGATAGATTGATAAAGAAAAAATGGCAAAACTACTAATTGATATAAAAGGCATAGCATTGCAAAACTAATAATTAATAAACATGAAAAAATAATGACACTGGAAAAGTTTTAGGTAATAAAAGTGAACGTACAGCAGAAAACATCAAAAAATTAGAAGATAACACATATAGGGCAATAACAGGGCAACATAAGAGTAACTGTTATCACTGAGGTATAAAACTGTTAAAAATTGATAAAAATATGCATTCTAGGAAAGTAGATGAAGATGACCAATACAATAACATATCCACATTAAGATATTAAAAATTAAGAATATAGAATAGCCAAAACCGGTTTGGCTTGGTGGATAGAGCATTAGCCTGTGGACTGAAGGGTCCCAGGTTCGATTCCGGTCAAGGGCATGTACCTTGGTTGCGGGCACATCCCCAGTAGGAGGTGTGCAGGAGGCAGCTGATCGATGTTTCTCTCTCATCGGTGTTTCTAACTCTCTATCCTTCTCCCTTCCTCTCTGTAGAAAATCAATAAAAATATATTTAAAAAAAAAGAATATAGACTAAATTTTCTTTTGTCATACAGGCCAAAAAATTAAATTCCCTTTAAAAAAAAAACATGAGAAATTTAACCAGCTTGAGAGTTATTCAAAATAACAATCAGAACTAGAAATTACCAGACAATGTTTACAAATATGCCCTAAAGATACACCCAGACAAGATAATGTTTATGCATAAATAAAACAAACACAATGAAAGCATTCTTAGATGTGAAAAACTAGTTAATATAATTATCATGAGTCTAGTACACACACACAGAGATTAAACCAATTAAAAATTAAGAAAAATAATGAACTCAGGCAGTATTGGAAGAACTGTGTTTAAAAAGTAAGTATTGAGAATTGAATACTATTAAATAAAAATAAAAACTAAAAATAAGATTGAAAAGCTGAATGTAATTATTACAAACTGTTATAAATTTATTTTTTAATTCTCACCTTAGGATACTTTTCCATTGATTTTTTAAAGTTATTTTTATTTCTTTATTAAGATATTACATATGTGTCCTTATCCCCCCATTACCCCCCAACCCCCCACCCATACCCTCACCCCCCTGTTGTCTGTGTCCATTGGTAAGGCTTATATGCATGAATACAAGTCCTTTAGATGATCTCCCCCCCTTACCCCCACCCTCCCCCACCTTCCCTCTAAGGTTTGATGGTCTGATCAATGCTTCCCTGTCTCTGGATCTGTTTTTGTCCATCAGTTTATGTTTTTCATTATATTCCATAAATGAGTGAGATCATGTAATACTTATCTTTCTCTGACTGGCTTATTTAACTTATTCCATTGATTTTTTAAGAGAGAGTGGAAGAGAGAGGGAAAGACAGAGAGAAACTTTGATGTGAGAGAAACACATCCATTGGTTATCTCCTGCAGGAGCCTTGACCAGGGCCAGGCAGGGGAGGAGCCTACAACGGAGGTACTGGGCCTTGACCAGAATCAAACCCAGGACCTTTTCATCTGCAGGCCAATGCTCTATCCACTGAGCGAAACTGGCTCAGGCAAACTATTAAAACATTTTTTAAATAATGTGATGGGTAAAATTGAAAAGAATGGTAATTTACTATCTCCTCAGTTTTTAATATCAAGGAGTCAATTTATACTATGTACCTTTTTTTAAAAAAAAGTATATATTTTATTGATTTTTCACAGAGAGGAAGGGAGAGAGATAGAGTTAGAAACATCAATGAGACAGAAACATCGATCAGCTGCCTCCTGCACATCCCCCACCGGGATGTGCCTGCAACCCAGGTACATGCCCTTGACCGGAATCGAACCCAGGACCTCCCAGTCCGCAGCTGACACTCCATCCACTGTGCCAAACCGGTTTCGGCAGTATACTATGTACTTTTAAAACGTAGTTTAAAACATAATTGCTTTAGCTTAGTAATACACTTGCAATCATCACCTTAATCTTAAATGAATGTTTCAATATTATTATCTGAAGTTAATCAATTGTTTTAATTTCTGTTTAACATTTTTATAAATAAAAATGGAATTAAATTTAATATTTTATTTAAATGTAGCATACATATTATATTCCATTTTAATAAACATATTTTTTTTATTTTACTTAACCACCTACATTTGTAGCTATTTCTTTTTCTACCTACATACATGCTTACAGAGAAGTCTAGACAGATCATATGTAAACCATGTTTATTTTGATATGACAGTATATTCTGCATCGTTTAAATTTATTTTAATAATTATATGTAATTTTTACCAAAGGGAGATGATCTGAATTAAGAGAATAAATCATGTCACAGGTGAAAAGCTTTATTTATATCAAAGAACTTGAACTTAGTCTCTTTATGTTACTATAAGATTCATAAAATTCCTCAATAATTTCAAGGTGGCAGATAAGGGAAAGGGGAATTGTGTGTGTGTGTACTCTGTATTGTGTGTGTGTGTGTGTGTGTGTGTGTGTGTGTGTGTGTGTGTTTACTGTTTATTGAGAGAGAGAGAGAGAGAGAGAGCAAGAGAGAGAGAAGGAAACAGAGGCAGGGACAAAAAGAAACAGAGACACAAAGAGAGGTAGAGGAGGGAATGAACAAATGAGAATAATTTAATAGCAGAATCCTTGTAATTTTATAGTTTCCCTCCATTCAGGCTTATTCTTAAAACTATTAGCATCTTCTCCTTCTGCAAGGTATCTTTTCTTCAGGTATCTTCTCTGCCACTCTGAACATTTTTTTCTGATTCTAGGAACTTGTGCTTAGTAATCTGTGACCTGCTGTTTATTTCCATTTCTTATAGCAGCAATTATCAACCTGTGTGCTGCTGCAGGCACACCGTGTGCCCCAGGAGTTTTTAAAACATGCAATACCTGACTATTTAGTCAAGGGCACTGATCTTTTTTCTCTCAGATTGTGAAATTTTAAAAAATTACAAAAGCCAACACAGCAATAGCTATCAGATGCGAATGATTCAAAATTATACCTATTTCTTGTTAGATTGGCAAAAATATATTTTGCATGTACCTCAGAATTTTAGTAACTAGTTTATATGTGCCAAGAGATGGAAAAGGTTGAAAATTGCTGTCTTATAGCAATGTATTTTTGCTAATGCATTTAGGTTCAAACATCAGGAGAAAATTTGTCATTAAGTCCTACAAGGACTCATCTACATTTCTAGTTTTAAAATATATGTTATGGAATTTTACTAAGATTTTATTTTATTTTATTTATTTATTTATTTATTTATTTATTTATTTATTTATTTTTGCTTAAAGTATTACAAAGGGTATTACATATGTGTCCTTTTTTCTCCCCAACCCTTGACAATCCCCTGGCCTCCCCTACCCCCCAGTGTCTTATGTCCATTGGTTATGCTTATATGCATGCATACAAGTCCTTCGGTTGATCTCTTACCCACCTCCCTCCTGCCCCCCAACCCTCCCTGGCCTTCCCGCTGCAGTTTGACAATCTGTTTGAGGCAGCTCTGCCTCTGTATCTATTATTGTTCATAAGTTTATAATGGTCTTTATTATCCATGAATGAGTGAGATCATGTGGTATTTTTCCTTCATTGACTGGCTTATTAGATTAAGAATAATGTGAAGAGCTATAACTATATACAATGTCAAACTGTTAGCATAGGTAGCTAGATATTAATAAAGGAAATGAGCAAAAAAAATCAGTCATTATTAAGCCTAATAAAGTATGGAGCTTATGGCTGCTTGCTTCCATAGAAAGTTACAGCTTCACATACTCTCCAGGGCACCCCTGCCCTAAGGACCTAATCCCCAGAAGCTGGCATACCAGGGAGGAATAAAAACAGCAGAGGACACTCCACAGCTGGGCACATGCCCAATAGAAGTCAAGAAGGCACAGGGGAAGGTACTCCGTGTTCAGGCATGCACAGCAGGAGCCATAGAGGCCTGTCAGTCTAGCCTGAGAACAGGATCAGTTTGAATCAGGACACAGAACCTCAGAAGTTCTAGGGAATAGATTGGTGAGGGGGTGGATCCAACAGAAGCCTGTGAAAGATTGAGAAGTGGATTGGTTATTTTGAAAAAAGCACCTTGTTCTTCCCAAACTTGAAATAATATAATCGGTCTAACAAAGATCTCTCTCTCTCTCCTGGTAATATACACCACTCTCTCTGTTCGTTCACATGTTTTGTAGCAGCCACATGGGTCTAGTAGCCACCTGGGTCAACAGCAGACATAGGACTAAGCTTTCATTTGGCACCGAATATCTGGACACTGGTCTTTGTTCTGGGCTTGATGAAGGCAAGGCTGGGCTTTTTCTGAGACATTGGGAACCTGGGGGCAGCCTTCTATTTCCACCCAAAATAAATCTTACCAAGCCACAATTTCCTATGCAACTTCATCAAAGAACATGATTTCTACCTGCAAGAAAACTGGTCTTAGTATAGGCATGGACTTTGCAGTTGTGAGCCTGCCTAAAATCTCCGACCCAATTCTATAACTATATCAAAGAATATCTTACTTATTTTGGTATACAATCAGTAAATTGAAACTTTATTTTTTATGTAGTATCTCATCTAAACACATCTCTTTGAAACAGACTGGAGTTTTGGATAAATTAAACTCTCACTTTCCATAGTACAGAATGATACCAAAGAATGTAAATTATTTCTACAATTAAAAAAAATATATTTGATTTATTGATATTTACACTGGAAGAGGAAGGTGAGGGGGGAGAGGGAGAGGGAGAGAGAGAGCGAGAGATATCAACCAACTGAGCACCTTGACCAGGGGTACTTTAACTATTCAATAGCATGTAGTTATCATCCAGACATTCCAGAGTAAATAACATTTGAAGCCAAAGAAAGAGGAAGGCAGGTTGACATCACTGGGAGGTAGGGTGGGGAGGTGTCAAGACATGTAAATGTAATGAAACTTCATGCCTGTAAAGTGGAACACAGGTAGCACAGTTGAAAGAGCTCATTACCAGATTTTACAATTCTAACAAAGTCAGGGACATTTAACATACAGGTTTTGAATTGTAATATTGGAGCCCATCTCCTCAGCAGTATCCAGAGAGCCCATAAAAAAAATAAATAAAAAGACTACCTAATGCATTCCTTTCATTATTTTTGCATCATTTGCCTTCATGAACTTCAGGGGGAATTGAACAAGTAGAGTGTGCCCTTCCAGTTGAAACACTGGCAAGGAAAATAATTGCATTGTGCTTCAAGGGAGACGGATTTGAGCCAAACAAAGGTACATCCTATATTATTATGTAAGCTTAACAATCAGGCAAGTCTAACGTGCCAGACCTCTGGGTCAGAACACTAATATTTCTTCCTGACATGCTTAGAGCTGGAATTGAATGCCAGGGAAGGCATTTATAACTAGAAACCAACTTAACTGTGATTTATAGATGTCTGACAGGCTGACACTTGTCCTTACTCTTACTGGCTAAATGTTCTTTGTATGTCCTGAGAGATACAAAGGATGTAAAACCTCCTCAAATGAGAGGTTTTGTTTCTCAACTTTATACTTTAATAGTTACTAAGATTTTCTCTATATTGCATACCTTACTTTTACTCACTTTATGTTTTAGCATTTGTGTAACAAAGAGTGAATTCCATTAAAATATTTTGAGAGTTGTTCAGTGATATAGCTTATTAAACACGTTTCCTTCCACAAATGGAGTCAAATTTCCAGATGAGCAATGAAAATTTCAGAAACAGTCCCTGATGCATCTCAGACTCAAAACATTGGGATCAGGGTTATGTGTCCCCAATTTAAAAATACCTGTAAAGTGAAAACGGGTAAAAAAAAAAATCTATGACTGTTTGTGAAAACAAGAAAATATTTTCAATACAGAATTGAGTATGCTTATTTCATAATATAATACAGAGTCTGGCTGGGGTAAACTTTCATACATACTTCAGTGTTACTCCACTGAGATTAGAAAGATGGAATTTAAAATAAGTAAAAATAAGTGTATATATCCAACTGCTCATCACTAAGCAGAGCTGAAATATTATGAATCCTAATGTTACGTAAAGAGCCAGTTCCATATGGCATGCACACATAATGAACATAGGTTAGAAAAGAGGTATTATATTATTTAGATGATGTAGAAAGCTACAATAATACTGTCAGAAATCTTAATTTATAAAATGTGTGTTTATGTGTGTGTGTGTCTAGAGAAGGGGGAGGGGAGCAAGGACGGTGAGAGAAACTGTGTTCAAGTCAAGATGTTAAGATACAGTTCAGGGAAATAACTGAACTCAAGACATCATCTCCTGTGAACTGGAGCCCTGTCATGTACAAAATACCCTCCTTATTTTTTTTTTAACATAAATTTCGACATGCGCCTTCATAATGCCCCACACCTTTGCTTTCCTGACTCCCACTCTGGTGGAAGCATCTATGGCTAGAGAAAGGTTTTTCTTAAATTTTTTTCGAGGGGTATTATAACATCTGTTGAAATACATATCCACATTCAAAAATCATTGATAGGAAATTTAGAAATAAAGTTCAAACTTATTGCATCAGTTAGTTATTCAAATATCTAATATCTTTGTAAATTTTGTGGAAACTTTTGAATAGATTTTTACTGTGAACCTAATGACTATTGTTTTATGCACTTGATGTGTTCCAGAAAATTGTGATACAATAGTGTTTTTAAAACGTACCTGAACTTAAATGTATCAGAGCAATTATTTTATTTTTAGCCTCCAGAGCAGGAATAAAAGTACACTTTAAATTACTGTTGTTCTCTTTTACTTTTATTCTGCTTGTGTATAATATTCTACTTAAAAAATGCTTGAAAAGATTTATATATTTAATTTAAAGTCACATTGAATAAGGATTTTTAAAAGGATTTTTAAAAAATTTTTAGTAAATTTTTGCAATGTGCTCAATTACCTCCTGGAATGCATATTTTGTTATTAACACTTTAAATGAGGTTTAACTCATTTTGGCAAGAAAATAGCATATGCAAATGGAGTTGCTATTTCCAAATTTCCACACAGCACCTTTGAGAAAACCAAGGATCCCTTGGCAGGGTGGGTCAGTGTGTGCACCACACAAAAGGCGGGTGAGACAGCAAGTGGAACTGAAATCTACATGGAGATTCACTCCCTAGTGTCTGATTCCTGAATCAAGCTGAGACAAATTATGGAATGGAGCATTTTTTCAATTCTAGCCCACCCAAAAGATTGCCTTTTTGAAAGTTAGTCAAAATTCTATTGGTGCTAACTGCTATAATGAATAATGTAGTCAAGATTCTGCATATAAGCAGTGAAAATATAGCCAAGGCCTTAGAAGGCCTTATCATCTATTATGCTAATATTCTTAATGAAGTCTCAGTAGATTTCTACTGTGGCTGCCCAGAATTCAGTGTTAGAGGAAAATGAGGCATGGGCTGTAAGAGTAAAGGGTAATGTTCTTGTCCTTATACACAGAATTTTTGGAAGTGAAAATGACTGGAAATTGTTTTGAAATAATTATAACTTCCTCAATATATTTTAACCAATTCCAGTGCTCAAGTACCAGGTAAGCAACTTGAAACACAGGAACTTTCCCAAACTGTGGAAAACTATATATTCATATAAACAATCAAGCACATCATTTATTTTTTTTAAATCATTCCATGCAGTTTTGTATTTTTATACAAATTATTTATTTTTACCTCATATTAAGTGTTAACACCAGAGAAAATCCAGTAATGGCTGAAAATGCTCTTTTCTCTAACTTGATTATTAATGTTCTACTATTAACCACCTCATTAATACCACCACCTCAACCTGATATACTGGACATAAAGCTTCAATATAACCAAATCTATTCATCAATCAGAGGAATGGATAGTCAAATAGAAAAAGGTTGCAAGGTCATTGATTTAAAATATGCAAATTTGTGTGTCTATGGCCTATTCAATTCCAGATCCCTCAGGGTTTGTTAAACTTTTCTTGTTTTTTTAATCCTCACCTGAGGACATGCTTAGAGAGAGGATGGGAGAGAGAAGACTTTGTGAAGTACAGGACTGAAACATCACGTGAGAGTGAAACATCTATGTGATAGAGAAACATTGATCTGTTGCCTTCTGTATGTGTCCTGACTGGATGGAACCAGCAACCTTTCAGTGCACAATATGATCAACAAATTGAGTCACTCCAGTAGGGAATGGATTTGCTTTATCCTTGATGAATGAATGAATGAATGAATGAATGAATGAATGAATGATGAATGAAAGAACATTTCTGTTCCAAATTGAAGATAACTGTGTACCTCACCTATATCAGGATCTATATTTTGGAAGCTTTTTAGGTGGGTAGGAGGGTCACAGAGGTGGGAAAGAAAAAAGATTATCAACATAGTCATCTCCAGCAATCTGATACTAGCCATGCTCAACTTCCTCTCAAAATATGAAAAATTTGCTTTTGCTTATCATTTGGTTCCTAACAAAATAGCTCTTTACTTTTTTTTTTTTTTTTTTTAGGTAGATGTTGCAAGGAAAGAGGAAACAAGGGCTGTGGAGTGACATATAATCAGTGCTAATGAATCAACCTTGACATTAGTTCTCTTTCACCTGTATCCAATTATTAAGCCAAAATTCTTCCCTGTCAATACACTAACTGCTTTAGGTGACAAGTTTGTTAAGTGATCCCTGCCCAACCTGACTACTTCTTCAGGAAAAAAGGAAGAAAGAGAGAGAGAGAGAGAGAGAGAGAGAGAGAGAGAGAGAGAGAGAGAGAGAGAGAGAGAGAGTGAGTTGTTGAAAGCTATCAGAATAGATGTTATATAGCATAGCATTCAGGCATGATATAATATTTAAGGTAATGCTACATTTGTATTATTTTTTATTTCTTTTATCACCTATATTATTTATCCTATTTAAACATTAAACTTTACTGTTTAAAAGACAATTTGCACAAAGCTTATTGCTTAAAATTTATGATATCAACTTCAAATTAGTAAATATCTTTAGTTTTGTCATTGACTTACCCTTTCAGGATTTTCCTCACTGTTCTCTACTCTTAATTCTTCTTGAATCTGTTAAAGATGCAAAGATGCTGTCTAATCTTCATGATTCATAATCATGACTACTAAAGCAAATTGTTTTCCTTCTGCTATACCATTTAATTTACATAATGCCTGTGCTAAAAGACAGGAACCAAACTTCAAAGTCTCTAACTGTAGTCTTACAAAGAGTCTTGCAACAGTGCATTACTTTGATGTGTTATTGCCCATGTACATTATAGTCTTAATATGTATTTTAATTGTCTTATATTTTCATTTGTTTTCTAGAATTATATTGAGCTCTTTTATGGATATTTTATCATGTCTTTCCCATTAAGACTAAACTTCCTTTTGTAGTTTAGTTTTACTCTTTAACTACAGTCAGGGTTACCTTGTTCTATAAGTTCATATTCTGCAGATTATGAAGAAAAGATTACAATTTACCTGGAATTAAATTGATTACTTGTAGCATTTATAACATTCACATCATAAAGTATCCTCAAGCACATACTTATTTCCACTCCTCAGTGGGCAGCAAACTGAAATTGTTCAAATTTTTACTTTCCTGCACCAAATTAAATAATTGAAGCAAATAGTAGAGAGGGCCAGCAGAATGGGTGTGTGTGAATAAATATTTATTGAACATCACATAAATGTCTTCCACGTTAAGCCTTTCAGAATTAGGTATAACTCCGCTGACTCATTTACAGATGAAAAAAGTGATGTTCAGAAATTTTAAGAAAATTATTCAAGGAGCAGACTGCTAAGCCATGTCGGTCAGGATTTGAATATGCTACTATCTGATCTCCAAACCCATATACTTTATATGATACAATATTGATCCTGATAATAACATTACTACTAATAAAATGGTGTTTTGTTTTGTTTCATTTTTATGGGTGTTTTTAGAGGGAGAGGAATAGAGAGATAGAAACATGGATTGGCTGCCTCCTGCACGCCCCTACTGGGGATTGAGCCTGCAATGCAGCATGTGCCCTGACAGGGAATCAAACTGGCAACCTCTTGGTTCATGGGTCAAATGATCAATCACTGAGCAACACTGTCCAGGCCTAATAAGATGTTTTAGGGCTCATTACATGTATCTCACTCTTAAGAAATCTGTTTTAAAATGGAAGCATCTTACTAATTTAGAAAGGGAGGTTAGAGGAGAGTCTGATGAAAAGGTATATTTAAGCTGGGTCCTAAAGCATTATTAGGATTTAGCCAAGTGAAGATTGCAGAAAATGGAAATATATTCCAGTGAGAAAATGCCGTGTAAAACTATTTAATGATCCAGAGGACATTGATATGGCCAGAACATAAACTCTTTTTATTGTCCTACATATCTTTTTTTTTTAAATATATTTTATTGATTTTTTACAGAGAGGAAGGGAGAGAGATAGAGAGTTAGAAACATCGATGAGAGAGAAACATCGATCAGCTGCCTCCTGCACATCTCCCACTGGGGATGTGCCCGCAACCCTGGTACATGCCCTTGACCAGAATAGAACCCGGGACGTTTCAGTCCGCAGGCCGACGCCTTATCCACTGAGCCAAACCAGTTTTAGCGCCTACATATCTTAATTTGCTCTTATCTTCAAAAAAATTTAAAAAGCCAAATTATGTTGGGTAATTAATTTTGCTAAATTACATTTTTTTCTTTATTTGTCAGCCTGTACATTAGAGAATATTCTTTATTGTTTTCAATATGATGCTCAGTGAAATGTGTAGTTAAGCTTAGTAAATTTTAACAGTTTTAATGAAAAAAAAAAACACCCTATACTTGTAGAATATCTGCACATCTTGGTCTTTAGCAAGTGGTTAAATCCATCCAAAGACCTTTCTATGTCTTCTGCTTACTTTTGAGCTCTGGGATCTGAAATGCTTGAGTCAAGACTTTGTAAGGAATGATGGTTTAAATTGAAGAGACATATTCTGGTCTAAGATGGCAACATGGGGGGTTCCTTAACTCACCTCTTCCCAGGGACACACCAGATCTACAGCTACACATGGAACAATTCCCTCTGGAAGAAATCCATGAAGTAGCTGAGCAATTCTTACATGCCTGGTGAATGAGAAAATTCCCATGTCAAAATGGGGAGAAACATATAAGTGAAAGGAAACTCTAATTCCTCCAACCCTGTATAGGGAAGGGTTTGGACCCAATATCTATCCCATTAAAGACATCCACATACTAAACACCTAACTCTGAAAGCCAACAGAGTTTGCATTGAGAAGACCCAAAGACTATAGAAAAGAAAGGGTTCTTGGCTGAATATCAAAGACCCACTTTCCTACCTGCCCAGGTCCAGCACAGAGGGAGCAGACAGAAATGCCTTCTCCCAGTCTTTTCTGAAAGGACATATCTTAAAAGCTGTAACCTGAGGGGCTTGTAATTTATCCCTCATCTAAGGACAAATTGAGATCCTCCTAGCAGATACTATCTCCATATTCTCCCTGTAGCCCACATCAAGTCACCAGTATCTCCTGGGAAGGAGTCTATGCTCACAGTTGGCACCTGGGCTTTTAAGGCTGTCACCCAGAGGAGGCACCCCTTATTAATCTCGTGCTGGTGGCCAGCAGGGCTTGTGCTCACAGGCCCACAGGAGTGTACGAAACAAAGAAACAATCCTATATAATAAAAGGCTAATATGCAAGTTGTCACCTCTACCTGGAGTTCCACCTGGAGTTCGACCAGGAGGCAGGGCCGGCCAACCACCCGTGGCCCCTCCACCTGGCTGGCCTGGCCCCATCAGCCCAGATCTGGGTGGGCCTGTCAGACCCCACCCATGCAAGAATCCCTGCACTGGGCCTCTAGTTCTTAATAGGCTACTTTATTAGAATTCAGCATGGAAGAAACCCTGAGGATCTGGCTTCCAATCAGCCTACAACAGGTATGTAACCAAATGAAAGGCTAGGTCTCTCTGACTGCATGTTGCTCATGCCTGCTTTGTTCACAGGGCCTTTAAGATTCTGCTTAGTTTTGCATATAGGCAGGCTAATCATTAGAGGAATACTGTTTGAGGCCTGATTGCACAAAAACAGTCCCTTGCTGGAAGATGCCTCTCCTGAGGAGATGGGGGAAACAAGTACTAAAATAATAATTGCTTATCAAAATCTGCAGGTGCCTGGTGACCGAACGCAAATCAACTGAGGTCAACAAACTGGGAATAAGAGGTTTCATGGTCTTCTAGGACCCTGCTGGTGCTCAGCTGTCTGTACTTATAGATTACTCATTGCCCCTCCCATTTTCTCTTCCCTTGACATAAAAGAAGCCTGAGCTCTATACTTTGGTAAGATAAATTTGAGATACTACTAGGGCACCCGCCTTCTCTGTTGGAACTTTCTCAATCAATAAACCTTTGTTAATTCCAAATTCTGATGTTTGAGTTTTGGCCTTTAAAAGCACTGGGCACAAGGACTTCGGACAAGTAACGGTGCTTACTGAGAGCCTTCCCTGTGGGACTCGGACAGGTCCTGGCATACCCTTTCCTACTGGGAGCCACTAACAACAAAGAAGCCAGCGTGGACCATGGCAAAGGTTTGAGAAACAACAAAGAGTTAGGGCCAGTCTGAATGATAAGCTTCACATTCTGAGACCACACTGTGAAGACTGGCAGAGGTGGCTGTATTTTCTTAATGCAGAAAAACCAACACATAATCAAGAAAAAGGAAGAAGTAGAGGTCTATGTTTCAAACAAAATAAAACAAAGATACAACTCCAGAAACAGTACTTAATAAAATGGAGATAAGAGATTTACCTGATAAAGTGTTCAAAGTAATGGCCATAAAGATGTTTACTCAGGTAAGGAGAACAATGCATAATCAAAGTGAGAATTTCAACAAAGATATAAAAATTGTAAGAAAACATACATATAAAATCAAACAATAGGGCTCTAACACCACATCAAATTAAAATGCCAAAGTTTTGATTAATCACCATAGAATATAGAATTAAATCACATGTACTACTGTGGTTTTGGCAAATTACATTATAAGTGGTTGACTTGAGATTCCAAAAAAGTGATACTCAAAACATCTGAAAAAAGAAGTCACTGAAACAACCCTATGTCAGATAAAATGTTAAAATATTGATTTCTAACAAGGAACAGTGGAATATATTTCCTTGGTAGCTGACTACAGACAACTTTAGCATGAAGGGGTAAGATGATCAAAGCAGTAAAAGGCAGTATTATATAATGAACATGAATATCTTAAATTATATATCATCCATAAATAGCCTATGATGAAAGGATAACACATTAAGTAGGATAAATATGCTGAAGAAAAGTAAAAACTAGACAAGTATGATAAATTAGTAAATGACAAGAAGACTATCATAGTAAATCTGAACTTCTATTATTATAAATGACAAATTAAAGTTGATATGCTGTTTGAAACATTGGCAAAAGAATCCTTGGGATAATTTTTAGAAAGCACAAAGATGAGATAATAGAACATGTGTCTGTAGAGATTACTTAACAATAATTAATGTAAACTAACATAGTCCCATAAGACATTCTGAATTTATTAGATTACTAAATACATATGTCTGAGTATTGTACATATTTAACATAAATGGCGGTAATCAAAATGAGTATTTGAAAGTAACACATTTTCATTTAAAACTGGTATATTGCTCACTTTGTGAACTGGTTTACTCTTATACTGATCAAATCTTTATAACAAGAGTTTAAATGCAACACACACATTGCTGCTAACCCAAGTGGTAGTATATTTTTTACTCTTTATAAAGTCTTTGTTAGATTAGCATAAATAGAAAAACAAGCACTGTAGCTCAGCAGTCACAAATGACAAAGAGAAATGTTTGCTGAACTGTTTTTGGTTTCTAGTGAGTTTACAAGTTATGAATGAAAAGCATAACATGTGTAAATGAAGTAAATTGTTTCCAGTGGTTCTGCTTTTGCTGAATGGTTCTCATAAGAAAACTCCTATCAACTGATTGACATGGAGAGCCACAAACATAAAGAGACGGCTATGATAGTAGGTAGAAAGTGCTCAGTGAGAGGCCATGAGAATATGGAGGTGGTAAAATTGCCCAGGCCACACACTGATATTATAGAAAACCTTTGCAGAGAAAATGATGCCTGAGCTTTCTATTTTAACTCCTATAAGATATATGAAAAAAAAAATACTGTGATAATGTATTCAAAATAAGTTCTTTTTAGTTTATTGAATTTTAGGTAACTTAGTATAGAGATAGATAAATAAAAATAGTAAGATGCTACTATAACAATCATACCTTATTTGAATTCCTCCAATCTAAAAAGCTCTAAAAAGAGAAAAAGCTGTTTTATTTAAGATTGGTGTAAAGGCATTTGGCAGCAAAATCTGAACTAAGCAGACACATTCATTGGAAAAATATTAATGTGTGTGATGATGGCATATTTGTCTAGAATCCACCAGGGGTATCAAATAATTTACTGGATATGCATCATATTTCCTTTATAACTTTTTTTTTAATATAAGCTTTGGCAGCAAATGTTTAAGAAAAGAGATTGTGGACTTGATTGATCCCACAGCATTCTCTTCTAAGCAATCTTTGTCATCTTTAGCTTATATTAAAACATTTTCCCAACTGTGCATAATGGAGTCAACAAAGTTACCAGTCCATGGAATTCCTAAATTACTCTGAGACTAATTCAAATGATATATCATAAGTATTACTATCTGAGGATCTTTTAATTGTAAATCATTAGCCATGAGATGTGACTATTGCAGTAAGAGACATAAACAAGAATTTAAAACTTTGTTTAAGACTATATCTTCCACTCTGAGAAATATTCTTAATGAAGAAGGTCCAGGGCATTATTATGAAAATTTAATCAAGTCCTTTGGTCTTTTTTCCCCTTTGTTTCTGTGCACAGGATAGCACAGGTTACATTATTTTACATGCTTTTCAATGTCTGAATTAAGATGTGGCTCTTGAAACCAGAAGATGTGGATCTGAGATATACTGGGTGTACATACATTGAAATTAACTATTAATTATTTTCTGGAGAAAAAAAAAAAAGTTCCCCTGTAAAACTGGCATGCTGCCCAAGCAAATAAACTGCTCATGAATCGCCTAGAAATCCTCTCTTCTCTTTTCAGTATGGAGTAATTGAGATTCATACACAATGATTTAGAAACTTTGTTGTATGAAGATTGGGAGCAGAGAGATCTTCAACAACAGCCATTTCAGTGGAAAAGGGACAAGTCATCTTACCTCTAACTCAGGAAGCAGTACAGGGCAGGCACCTATGTAGAATACCATCCTATATAATAAAAAAGTAATATGCAAATTGACCATCATGCCCTCGCACAAAATGGCCATCCCCATGTGTTCACAAGATGGCCGCCCCATGTGGTCACAAGATGGCCGTGCCCATGACATCACAAGATGGCTGCCACAAGATGGCCAGCGGGGGAGGGCAGTTGGGGGCAATTGGGCCAGCAAGGCAGGGCATTTGGGGGTGACCAGGTGAGCAGGGGAAGGCAGTTGGGGGCGAACAGGCTGGCAAAGGGAGAGCAGTTAGGGGTGACCTGGCCAGCAGGGGAGGGCAGTTATGGGGGACCAGGCCGTCAGGGGAGCAGTTAAGTGTCAATCAGGCCAGCAGGGGAGTAGTTAGGGGGTGATCAGGCTGTCACGCAGGAGAGCAGTTGGGAGCCAGCAGTCCCGGGATGTCCGACTGCTGTGGATCAGGCCTAAACCAGCAGTCGGACATCCCCCGAGGGGTCCCAGATTGCAGAGGGTGCAGGCTGGGCTGAGGGACAACCCCCCCCCCCCAGTGCATGAATTTCGTGCACCCAGCCTCTAGTAAAATATAATTTGCTTAAGACCTAATCAAAAGACTTCATCACTGTAAAACTGATAGAAAATACCCAAAAAATATAGACCCCAAGGGGTTTCACATAGCTTCAAAGTATATTTTTAAAAAATAACATAGTCACAGTGGCAATTATAAAAAAAATTGCCCTTAGTTCTTAGTTTCCCTTATCTTCAACCCTGTGGAACTGGAAGCTTTCTTCACAGCATGCCCTGTTTTCCCTGGAAATACATTATTAAAAAAAAAAAAAAAAAAAAAAAAAAGCTTGTGCAATTCAGACCTGCAACATAATTTGTCTCATAGTTTATTCCATGATCCTTACTGATCTCTATGCATTCATCCTTGACCATCCACCCCTGCTTGTTCATCACATTAATCCATAAAAAATCTATCTGATCCTGATTTCAGAATTCTGATTCCTAGCTCTACGCCTGATACCAGCTTAATCAAATGCCCTCCTACTGATCCTATGTACACTTTCATAAATACTGCCATGTCTGAAAGTGGTAGTTTTGGTCCTCTGTGATGTATCACAATCCCATCATGTAAAAAAATCAAAATCACATGAAATCCAATGATTAAAAACTCCTGTGGCAGACCCTGGACTTTATTCTAACAAGTTCGAATGACATCTCTTAAGGCGTCTTTTCCTCGTGCTGAATGTTGCCTTCCCATCCTTGAAACTAAATAAAAGTGCCGATGTAACCCTCTGAGGATTTTACTAGGGGAGGGATGTCAGAACTAACCTACAGATCTGTGGTGTGCAGAGATTTCTGTACAGAGATTGTCACTCACTCATCGCCTCTGCACTGGGGGTTTAGTGGACAATGAGTTTCCCTCTGAATCTCTATCACATTAGCAACTGTCAAAAAAAAAATAACGTCATATTTGCTAGATAAAAAAGAAGTCATAAAATACTCTTTAGAATGATATACTACCAAAGTCAAATGAAATCCTAGATATAAACTAATCCAATCCCTGCTTTGTATAGAGAATAAAAATTATGACACCTTTAAGGATTTTCAGTAGGTCCCCCATTTAATAACAGCTGAATCAAAGTTATAATCTAAAGTTCCTAAATCTTAAATCTAATAATTCCCCATAAAATGTTGATTATTTTATTTGATTTAAATATATTGTAAAGTTCTATTTTACAAGCAAGTCTTCCACTCTTAGAATATCCTTGCTTTTACTTATTTGTATTGTCATGAAACTCTTTAAAATTCATTTTCTGTCCCTATCTTTAGTGTCCTAGTTTCAGATCTGGGTTTGGGAAGTAGGTAATGAGGGCGCCCGTCAAATTGGAATCATTTTTCTAAGCTTCAGTCTATTTTTCCAACTTACTTTTTGATGTTCTATATGATTATATTTTTCGTGATTGGTTGGAAGCCCTCTCTGAACACCAGCATGGAAATGTAATGCCAACAGTTACTAAAACTACCAGATATGAAGATTTGCAATCTTCATATTGTTATTCTTTTGATAAACTACTAGAGGCCAGGTGCACAGATTTGTGCACCAGTGGGGTCCCTTGGCCTGGCCCGCAGAGATAAGACCAAAATCAGCTCTACAACATCCCCTAAGGGGTCCTGTATTGCGACAGGGCCCAGGCCAGGCCAAGGGACCCCACTGGTGCACAATCAGGGTGGGGAGGGACTGGGCTCCAGGGCATGTCCAGCCCATCTCTCCTAGTCCAGATCAGCTGGACCAGAGCAACAAGCTAACCTACCGGTCGGAGTGTCTGCACCCTGGTGGTCAGTGCACGTCATAGCAACTGGTTGAATGATAGAACAAACAGCTGGACACTTAGCATGTTAGGCTTTTATTATATAGGATACAAATCTCTGTATCTAAGTAATAAATATTTTATTATACCTAGTTTAGACTTCCAAGTCTTTTTGATAAAATAATTGTGTAAATGTAGATATGTGCATGTTTAAATACATAATTTGCAATAAAAATCGTCTTTTGTGGTGATGACATTATTCCTTATAGTTTCAAAATAGAACAGCTTACTTAAAATCAAAAATTACTGGATGATTGTACATACACTGAATAATAAAACAAAATGATAGAACCATGATGGGATAATTCCTCTTTCAGGCTTTTCCTCTTAGTTTTGAAGGAGATATATACATATAGCCTTGTATATTGTGTGATTTTAATATGGTAGTTAAATCAGCATGGCCACAGTTTAGGAGTGTACCATTACCCCTAAAGGTAAAGCCCTCCATTTATTATCTTCTTCTAGCTATGTCTCAACTGAATTCATCCCACCACATCTTTTCTTTATGGGTCTCCCTTACCTTTTAAAAATATATATATTTTATTAATTTTGAAAGAGAGAGGAAGGGAAAGGGAAAGAGAGATAGAAAAATGAGAGGGAAACATCACTGATTTGGCTGCCTCCTGCACACCCCCCTACTGGGGATCGAGCCTTCAACCTGGGCATGTGCCCTGACCAGGAACCAAACCAGTGACCTCTTGGTTCTTGGATCAATGCTCAACCAGTGAGCCACATCAGCCAGGCTCCCTTACCCTTTTGTTTTTCCTACATGGGAAGAAATATGAAGCTGCTTCTATTTGAAAAGACAACTTAATATCACTCCTTTATGTATTTTAATTCCCTCCAAATTAATATTCATAAATCCCAAATCAAACTAGTAATAGTGAATTTCCACTACAATGAACATAATCCTTTCATATTTGCCCTTCTCAACCACACTTTTTATATCTTCTTTCTCCTTCCAATTCTCTCTGTATACTTGTCCCTAGAAAGTAATTTAAGTTTTTTCTAAGACTTCCATTTTCTTTCTGAAAAGAAAAAAATTAAACCCCTTACTGTAAAGTTTCTCCTTTTACCCCTAAAACTATTTTATTAAGTCATCATTTTCTATATGTACTTAACTGAGAAATAATTGCCAAGTTCTACAGTACATCATTGCAGCTCATGCCCAAATCTATCTTTTCTAGTTCTCAATCAGGTAGGTTTCATATTTCAGTCAAATATGAAGAAGGTAAGATTTCTTGAGTGACAACTGTGTTCTTTGTGTGCCTCTGATGTAGGCATCATTTTACAAAGAACAGTTAGGTAACTTGAAAACTCCAAATGATGAAGTAATTTGTTCAATTTCACAATATCAACAAATATCTAATGCTGAATATAGTAAAATAAACCTGTAATGTTATTCATGTTTATCTCGTTCTCTCTTTTTATGTAAAAGTCTTAGTTCCAAATAATATGATTTTCTAGCCTTTTACTACATTGGTCACAATCTTCATCATGCACCATTAGTTGAGGTATTTTATAAACTATAACACCTCAGACATAACACATGGCTCTTGCTATGATCTGATAGGGGAAGAAATACTTTATTTCTTCTATAGTTTTGAACAATATACATTTATTTACATTTGCCATTATTTTTTCTTACCTTTTCCCACTCAAAATTTAAAACAGATTTTAACACTGTCTAATATAATGATTACTTTGTCACTATTTGGATATTTGTCTAATATGTTGCTTATTTTCAGACTCAGAAAATTATTTCCTTAAATTAACTTTACGAGTAATTTAATTTTCTGGCTACTTGTACCATATGCCTGATTATTAAGGCAATTCTCCCTAGTGCTTTCCATACAGAATTGATTTATTAGAAACCAAGTAGAAAATCTTCTAATTAATGAAATTATTATATAGAATGTAACACTATATTCTATATATCCTAACATTTTAATCAAATTTGTTCAATAGGTCTGATTTATTTATTTTATGATATTTATTGAGAGTTCTGTATATATTATCCTTAATCTAGAAAATAATGTAATTTTAGTTTCAATTTTTCTTGAAGGATTTGAAATTCTTCCTTCCCTATAACTTTCATCTCTGTTCTTCTGGAGTAACAGACTTATGGAATTAAAAATGCAGATTCAAACATGCTTTATAGCTACTCCTTTCAGGAAATAAGATTTAGTGTGACTTTTTAGGACATTATGTGAAGTTTCTAGTTAAATGTTCTTTTAGCAGTAATCCTGATAGGACAGGCTACAGTGACATTAAGTAGAATGTCAAGTAGCTTAAAGAGTCAATTTGCCCAAGTACTAAATATATAACAACTTTTAAAAAATCATCAGATATAAATAATATATAAAATTCTGTACTAGTGTTAAGCATTTACACAATACATTCATCTTTGTGTGAAAATTAGATTTTAACAACGACTCTACAGAAAATTGCAAACAAATTCAGTGAAAATGCAAATATTGGGATCAGCATCATTACTGTTTCCAGAAAATGTTTGACTCAGTTTGTTCTTTTTGGTCTTGAATAAATAAAATTGCAAAGATTTAAAATAATTTGCAAGTTTACAGTATGTTGATAAAAGGCTGAAAATAACATAAAGTACAACAATAAAAAAGTCAGGCTCAGTCAAATAACTTGTCTATAGAAGGAGGGGGAACTTAGAGAAAAAACTAATTTCTTTTAGGTGAAGAGGTATAATTTTTATATAATTTTTATATATATATAAAAATAGCCAGTTTTGAAAATGAAAGAAATAAACATTTCTCAATTGCATTAATTATACACATATTGTAATGGAAAGAACTAAAGTATTTCACTTTTTATTTTCTAGTTTCCCATATTCTTATCATTAACATTATGAAGACATGTGTAAGCCATATAGCTCATGGAATTTTTATCCTGTTTTATGCATTTATAAATGATCAAAGTTAAAATAACATTTCTTTCATTATGATGATATTACTTTTTAAATAAATGATCGACAGCTGGCTTTGAAAGAGGGACCCTATTTTTAAGATGCATTTTTATAAAAATATATTTCATTGACTATTGTTATATAAGATATATAAGTGAGCCAACTTTTTTCTTATTCAGAAAATCAGAGCCAGAATAGAGAATACAAGGGAACTAAAGCATTGGGGGTACAAATACTGTAGAAGAAGAAGAGATTTAAAGCTGTATCTGTGAAGCTTCATATATTTGATGGGCTATGTTAGAGTCAGTATTAGATCTGACCCTCAAATCAAACCTCCAGTCAGAAGGAAAGCCATGACGTTGTTTAGGAGGCTGTATGAAGGATATAACAAAATTTCGAGTGATAGTTCCGCCACTGTAATAAATTCTAACACTGTCAAAAATATAGCAGTTATGTTTGAATTGTTGCCTAATTAGACTTCATCAGTTAAATAAGTGATCATATTTAAAGCTCTCATTAATGAAGTCTCTTTAAAAATCCATCATGCCATGTATATCAGTACAAATCCAAAGAATTTTCAGAGGACAGGTAGCTCCAATTAAGTCTAACAAATAAACTATTTTCACTAATATATCTAAAGCTATTTAGAAATAGAGAGAAATGCCGTGCCATGATACAGTGATACACATATCAGTTTTTGCATACAAGAGGTAAACATATCAGAAAAACAATACAAAGCACTAATAGCCCACAAAATTAGAGGTCTTGCAAAAAGAAGATACTGGTGGCTGCAGGGCTTGAAGTGGAAATTAGGAGAAAGTAGATCAAGAACCATAAAGAGAGAAAGCCTAAATCATTTTTGTTCCTAATAGAAAGACAGTTTTCATATAGGAAATGTCATATATAAAATTGCTGAAGGAAACTACAATGTATTATTCAACTTTAAGATTTACATAAGTATGAATAGAAGAAATAGGTTAAAATATGGAAATGCTATGGCAAAATATGGAGAAAATCTATATAAGAAATAGATCTATTAATTGTCTATTACTATGTAACAAATGACCATAAAATTTAGAGACTTAATGACAAGCTTTTATTATATCTCAGTTTCTACAGGTTCTTAGTTGAGTTAATTTACATTAAGGTTTCTCAGCAGGTTGCAGTCAAGCTGTTGACTGCTACAGTCTAATCCAAGAGTTCAAATGGTGTGGCAGCGGGAAGGATGCTTCTAAATGTACACTAATGTCCTCCGTCTCTTGCTATGTATGCTTCTCCACTGTGCTGCTTCACAACCTGTCAGCTAGCTTCTCCCAGAGTGAGCATTTTGAGAAAGAGGGAGAGTGAGAGCGAGAGCAAGAGCCAGTGAGAGAAAGAGAGCACACATACGCCAGCACCCACGACAGATGCCATGATGGTCTTTTGACAAACTAATCTCAGAAGGGACAGTCCATCACATCAGTGACAATATGTTCATTATAATCAATTCCGTATGTCCAGCCTACAACCAAGATGAGAAAATTAACCTTGGTTGGTGTAAGTTCCAGGAGCCAAGGAGCATAGGGGGCTATCGCAGAGGTTCTTTTCCATGATAGACATGAGTGAATACTATGAATTGTGCTATAGGCAATCTAATCACTCAAGTGAAAAGGAAAAAACAAAGCTAGAGGAAAGAAATAGTAATATGGTTAGCACATAAGAGAACAATATCTTTTAATTTCAAAAATAAACAGAAAAGGAAATAGATTCAATCCAATAACGTAATGGTTTGGGCACCTGGGATAAGGAGAATAGAAAATTTAGAGCTATTATAAAGGAACCGATGAAGGGTAATGTCAGTGTATCCTTCAGAGAGCCAAGAAAAATAAATTTGGCAGGACAGTAATACTTCTGTTTAAATGAAACAAGGCTTGAAACTGGATTCAGAAAGACAGTGAATAAAAAACTACAGTAGTACAAATTGGATAAGATCAAGATGTTTATAAATTTTCTGAAAATAAGAAAATTCTCTCCAAAATGTGAGTCAATAAAACAGAATTTAGCAGTCAATTGGATCTGTGTTTTGAGAACTGTGCATTTTAAGAACACCAGCCATGCATTTAGCCCTTGTGATGTTTCAGACATAGTTTTGAATATTTTAGTTTTCTTATTTAATTAGAACATTACTTCAAAAAGTGTTAGGAATTATAGAAGGCATTCTGTCCAACTTCCTAACACCTATTATTATTCCAGTAGTTTAAGTCATTTATCCTAAGTCCGATCCCTTTGCTGCCAATTAGTTCAGGGGTGGGTTATATCCCTTTTTGGAAAATGATCTCAGGGAAGTATACTTTAGTCATCTGGAAAAGACGTTTTCTTAAGAGAGCATTGGTAGGATACTAGATGTCTGTTCTTCTTCGGGACTTTGTCAAGTTTGCATATAATGAATGCTTTAGAGAAGCTGTTTCTCATTATTAGCCAAAGAATGAACTCAACAAAAAAGATGGCAATGTTTCTAATTATTAATGCTATAGTAGTACTTTCAGAATAAATTATTCTAAGATAAAAACATACCATGAATTTCAATTTTTCCAAAACCCAGCATTTTTATTTAAAAGTTACTTTCTTTTCTTTTCCTCCCACTAATTCTAGAGAGAAGAATACTAAATAAAAATCCAAGATATATTACAAGTTATTCATCTTTTTTTGCAAGACAGAAAAAATATTTTATATCACTTTAACCTCTAAATAGAAAAAGAAATGCAAACATAGAAAGACAGTAGATTGGTGGTATGAAATTAACAACCTGGCATCTGCAACAGATATCTACTTACTGCCAAATATTTACTGAAAGAAAAACACTTTTTTGTTTACAAATTTTATTAGTGCTTGTACTGAACAAGAAAAATGTTCTCTTAGGAATATTTATTTTTTTGACAAGAAATGAACACAGTATCTTTTTGCTTTCTTGTTTGTGGAAGAAAAATAAACACTTATTTTGGTAATTGTCATATCTTCAAGGTTTGGACATACTTCCTATCAAAACTAAATTGCTAAGAGTACCAGTGACCGCCTTCGATGCCATTTGGTTCCTCTGGGCACATCTGCACCACTCAATGGCCACACACTCCACCATCATAAGCCACCTGCATGGTGAAGCTTGCAAAGGATAGTAAAAATCAAGGTGATTCCAAGAAAATGGCTTCTCCTCCAAAGAAGTTAGAAGAAGATAGTGAAGATGAGGAAATGTCAGATGAAGAAGATGAAAGCTGTGGAGAAGAGGTTATCATTCCTCCAAAAAAGGCAAGAAGGCTGTCACAACTCCAGGAAAGAAGGTGATGTTTTCCCCAACAAAACAGACTGCAGTTGCCACACCAGGCAAGAAAGCAGTTGCCACTCCTGGCAAAAAGGCAGTGGCTCTGCTGACCACTGTCAAAAGGCAACAGTTATATCAGCTAAAGCATTAGCCACACTTGGCAAGAAGGGAGGCACAACAGGAAAAGCATTAGTAGCAACCCCTGGTAAAAAGGGAGCCATCCCAGTCAAGAGAGCAAAGAATGGCAAGAATGCCAAGAAGGAAGACAGTGATGAGGAAGATGATGATGACAGTGAAGAAGATAATGATGATGAGGAGGATGAAGATGAGGATGCATTTGAGCCAGCAATGATGAAAACTCTTGCTGCAGCTGCTCCTGCCTCAGATGATGATGATGATGATGATGATGATGATGATGATGATGATGAAGAAGAAGATGATGATGATGAGTATGATGATGAAGAAGATGATTCTGAAAAAGAACCTATAGAGATTACACCAGCCAAAGGCAAGAAAGCTCCCATAAAAGCTGTTCCTGTGAAGGCCAAGAGCACAGCTGAGGATGAGGATGAAGAAGGTGATGATAAGAGAATGATGATGAGGAATATGACGAGGAGGAGGAGAAGGAAAAGGAGGAGGAGGAGGAGGAAGAGCCTGTCAAAGAAGCAACTGGGAAAGGAAAGAAGGAAATGGCCAAACAGAATGCTGCTCCTGAGACTAAGAAATAGAAAGTGGAAGCCAGAGAACCAACCATGGATTTCAATCTCTTTGTTGGAAACCTGAACTTCAGCAAATCTGCTCCTGAATTAAAAACGAGTTTCAGTAATGTTTTTGCTAAAAATGATCTTACTGTTGTGGATGTCAGAATTGGTGTGTCTAGGAAGTTTGCCTATGTGGATTTTGAATCTGCTGAGGACCCAGAAAAAGCCTTAGAACTCAATGGTTTAAAAGTCTTTGGCTATGAAATTAAACTAGAAAAAAACAAAGGGAAAAGATAATAAAAAAAGATTGAGATGCAAGAACACTTTGGGCTGAAAAAAACTGCCTTATAAAGTTACTCAGGGGGAGGCCAAGGGACTGTCAAGGGCGGGGGGAAAAAAAGGACACATATGTAATACCCTTTGTAATACTTTAAGCAATAAAAAAATTTAAAAAAAAGTTACTCAGGATGAATTAAAAGAAACTTTTGAAGATACTATGGAGATCAGATTAGTCAGCAAGGATGGGAAGAGTAAAGGGATTGCTTATATTGAATTTAAGACAGAAGCTGATGCAGAGAAAATTTTGGAAGAAAGGCAGGGAACAGAAATAGATGGGCGATCCATTTTCCTGTACTATACCGGAGAGAAAGGTCAAAATCAAGATGATAGACGTGGAAAGAATAGCACTTGGAGTGGTGAATCAAACAACTCTGGTTTTAAGCAACCTTTCCTACAGTGCAACAGAAGCAACTCTGCACCAAGTATTTAAGAAGGCAACTTTTATCAAAGTGCCCCCCAAAAATGGCAAATCTAAAGGGTATGCATTTATAGGATTTGCTTCATTTGAAGATGCTAAAGAAGCTTTAAATTCCTGAAATAAAAGAGAAACCGAGGACAGAGCAATCAGGCTGGAATTTCAAGGATCTAGAGGATCATCTAATGTAAGAAGCCAGCCATGCAAAATTTCTGTTTGCCGAGGGTCGTCTGAGGAGACTACAGAAGAGACATTGAAGGAGTCACTTGATGGCTCTGTCCGGGCAAGGACAGTCACTGACTGGGCTCTTCCAGAGGATTTGCAGACTTCAACATTGAGGGAGACGCCAAAGCCGCCAAGGAGGCCATGGGAGATGGTGAAATTGATGGAAACAAAGCTACTATGGACGGGGACGAGCCTAAGGGTGAAGGTGGCTTGGGGGTCTTGGTGGAGGCAGAGGTGGCTTTGGAAGAAGAGGTGGTGGCAGGGGAGGCCGAGGTGGATTTTGTGGCAGAGGCAGGGGAGGTTTTGGAGGTCGAGGAGGCTTCTGGGGAGGAGGAGACCATAAGCCACAAGGAAAGAAGATGAAGTTTGAAGAGTTCCTTCTATCCCTGTCTTTCCCTCTTCCATTTGAAAGAAAGGACTCTGGTGTTTTTACTCTGTTACCTGATCAATGACAGAGCCTTCTAAGGACATTCCAAGACAGTATACAGTCCTGTGTTCTACTTGTAAATCCATTTAGATAACATTTCAAAGGAGATACCCTGTTGGCTCTGATTGGATATTTGTGTAAACTTTTAAAAGAGATGAGTGATAGAATTAACCCTCATCTGTAAGTTTTGAATTTATATTGTTTCTTCCCGTGTACAAAACCATTTTTTTCCTACAAATAGTTTTTGTGTGTGTGCGTTGGGGTATAAAGGAAAGCAGAATGTCTTATCATAATTTTGCTTCAGCAGCTATGGGACAAATTAAAAGTCCTAAATTCCGTTGCCCACCACCCCCCCCCAAAAAAATAAATAAATAAATTGTGATATAGGATCACATGACCCATGCAGCTACCAACCACTAATGCCTTTGCATTACTGAGCTGGAAAAGTATCGGGCAGCTGACGTTGATGGCGATACAGGAATGAAAATAAACAGTGTGCTTTCTGTAGCAGTTCTCAGAGCTTTCACGGTATAGCACTGTTCACTGGATTCCACCTCTGGGGACTCTGAGCTGTCATCTCTCCAAACACTATCACTGTGTGGCCCTTCTGTTTGCTGTTCTGTTGGTGAATGTTTGACTTCGGATTACTTTCAATCATTTGGCAAATAGTTATTTTATGTCTATTATGTGCAAATTACTGCAATAGATGTATCCTCATTATAGGCACTTCACATTTTGCTGTTTTATAGTGCACCCTCATCATATTTGATGTTATCTAATAGACAAACTCATTAATGACAATAATCTAAACAGAGGATGGCAAAGAGAGCTAGAATTTAACTTTAAATCCCTATTTATGAGAACATGTGAACTCTAAATAGCACATACTCCATAACAAATAGGAATAAATGTAATGGTTACTGATAAAACTATACCAGATATTTTAACATATTATAATTAATTCCCTTTTCCTACTTATTTTTGACCATGCTTACTGGGGAAAAGTTAAGGTACAAAACAAACAAACAAACAAACAAACAAACAAAATAAGCTATTGTTTCTGTAGTTTGCATCCTTGTAGCTGTATTACTGGCTAGACCAGTGATGGCGAACCTTTTGAGCTCGGCATGTCAGCATTTTGAAAAACCCTAACTTAACTCTGGTGCCGTGTCACATATAGAAATTTTTTGATATTTGCAAACATAGTAAAACAAAGATTTATATTTTTGATATTTATTTTATATATTTAAATGCCATTTAACAAAGAAAAATCAAACAAAAAAAATGAGTTCACGTGTCACCTCTGACACGCGTGTCATAGGTTCGCCATCACTGGGTTAGACCAACACACTCATCCTCGACCTCAAGAGTATGATATACATTGCAAATGGTATCTTCATCTATGCTCCCCAAAGCTCATAATTCCCAACTTGCAGATGTAGGTTACTGTAACATTGTACCATGTGCTTGTCAACCTAGCACCACTGCAGTCCTCGATTGTTGAGAACTATGCACAGGCACCTTTTTCTCTAAAGCACCTGGTCTCCTTTTCTTGGATAATTAACATCTTTGGATAAATGGCTTAATTTAATTTTCCTTGAATTCTTTCCCTTTCCTCTGGTACCTGGTCCTACAGATAAGATTTAACCTCTCCACTTCTTTCCATGTTAGGATGTTAAAATTCTAGGTTTTGCATCAGACTACATTCGACATTCTAGACCAGTGGTCGGCAAACTCATTAGTCAACAGAGCCAAATATCAACAGTATTTCTTCAAAATAGACTTGCTCAGGCCGAAAACCAACTTCTGCGCATGGGCCACGAAGTTTCAATAGCACCTTATGCGTGCGTCCGCATGTGGTATTTTGTGGGAGAGCCACACTCAAGGGGCCAAAGAGCCACATGTGGCTCGGAAGCAGCGGTTTGCCAACCACTGTTCTAGACCAACTATGAATCATTTTGATTCCCTTCCCTCCCACTTTACCTCATCATCTTTATATTCTTCATCCACAATACAGTAAATCAGGCTGTTTCTCCAAACCTCTTAGCAACATCTTGATTGCAAAGTCCTAGCATACAGAGATCTACCAGAGAACAGATTTCTTTAGTTTAACACTAGATTGCCCAAGGAAGTCATTTTGACTGCTTTTTAATTTCAATTAGAAAAACAATTATGTATATAAGGACACAATGTCTTAGAATTTTGTGACTTTTTGTACAACATATAAATGCGTTTATTAATAATTGTAGTTACCTCCCCTTCCTTCATTTCCGGTATATATATATATATGTGTGTTATACCTATATTGCCCAAAAGCAGTCATTTTGACTGCTTGGGAAATTTTGGACTCTTATTATTGAATTGAGTAAATTTCTTATATGACCAGTTCGGCTCTGTATTGAAATAACAGTTTTCATTTTTTTTTTCGATTACCGTCACATGATAACATACAAGTACATGATAAATTGTCGATACTTGATAAGTTGCAGGTGCTCAATAAGCTAAACTAGTACTTGTTATTCGAATCTTTATGCAGTGATACTTGTTCTAATAAGTTGTTTATTTTATTTCTTCTGCGCCTTAAATTCATGAAAGAAATGTCGAACAGAAGTGAGTTATTGGAAAAGCTAAGGAACATAAGTGAAGAGTGCTCCGATATTATTCTTTCACAATGCAGTCATTTTGACTGCTTTTGGGCAATATAGGTATATACTAAGTTTCCAGTCTTTCTAGTGTTAAAGCCACCTATTTTATTACAGTCGCCCAGGAAACTCATCCAAGTGTTGTGAGTCATTCTACACTGGAGAGTATGCATTATATCTGAAAGATGGGGGTTCATATTCTAAATCAAAATATGGGCTTATATCTCAATTCTACTACTAAGTCCTTTTCAAATCTCAATTTCCTCATGTAGAAAATGGAATTAAAAATTGTCTTCATTTGTAGCATGAAAGAAAACACAAACACATACTTAAAACACATGTCACATTGCCTGGTATACAGTAAGAGCTCTATAACTGTTATCTCCCTATGTATTTAGTTATAGTGACCCAGAAGAGAGGTCCGAAAGATCAGAAGCATGCCCAGTGAGATGGCCTGAAGGATGTAAAACATAACCAATAAATCTCTTGGTTTTCTCCCACAGACTAGCTAGCAGCTCCATAGGTGCATCCTGCTCCACACACTGGCACATTTTCCCATCAAGTCACCCAACAGCCACACTTTCAGTAGTGCCAGATGCAGGTAACTTTCTCTAGAAACACCCATCCTCTTGAAAAGGAGGAGTTATATAATACCTCATACATGAATGGGCTTGGAGGGAAATTGACATTTTTACCCTTTCATTTTCCATTTCCAGTAACACCATCATTATATTCACATCATCTCTGTATTTTCTTGCCCTGTATATCTTCCTGGTGAGCATATGGCATTGCAGATGGCTGAATATTAAGAATTTGCTGAACTGGAAACAAAATCTACATAACATTAGGATCTACAAGCGAACTTTACCCAGAGATGTTATGATATGAGGAGCGGCCCTCAGAGCTTGAGTGGACATCAGTGGTTCTTAAGCTAAGTGTGTCTAGCCATCACCTGGAAAACTCAGTTACTGTCCCCAAGAGATCACGATTGACAAAGTCAAAATTGGAGCCGAGAAATTTAAGATTTCAACTGGTTCCCTGGGTGATATTGTTGCAGGAGGTCTGGGAGTCACATCTTTAGAAAGATTGTCATGTATAAAACGGTGATTTACTAAAGCCTAACAGTTTTGCTTTAAGAATATTTTTGAAACGTATCTAAAGTTATAAACCTCTAAAATCACCTAAATGGGTTGCAAGCTCTTAGATCAAATCTCCACATGGATATATTTCCCATAGCACTCTTTCAATCCTATCCCCTATTCAACTAGATTTAAAAGGAAAAAATTAAAAAATAAAAATAAAAATCCTCAAGCTTCTACCTACATGGTTACTGGGCAAAAAGCACACCTTTGCAAAGTAGCTCCATGGCAGTCTTAGGACCTGCTCTGTTTTAAGGGTGGCTCTTAACCACAGCAGCACATTAGAATTGTGCATAGAGTTTTAACATATCCGCACCTCAAACCAATTAAAATAAAACTTCTGGTTCAGTCCTGAGACATAGGGATCCCTAAGTTAATTCTCAAGCTGGGTTGAAAAGCACGGCTTGAACTGAATAGATGTATCGTAGGTTAAATGAACAAGGCCTCTGTGTGACAATAAGAAGAAAACTCCTCTGGTTGCCTGGAACTCCCATTACCTCAGGATTCTTCACAGAATTACTGTGTAAGCATGGACCTGTACACAGTGAGATGAGCAACTCCAATGTATTCCAAATTTTAGAAACAAAGGATTAGAAAAAAATGGCCTACTATAAAATCTAAGAGGAAAAAAACATTACAACCCTCTTATAATTAGCTTAACATACCAAGAATAAAAGCTTAGATGAAATAAAAAGAAACTTGAGAATTCTAGTATACCTGTTCTCAAATAATAAAGTTAATAAATGGGAACATTCTTTTAAAAAGTCATATTCTATATGCTTAGGTTTAGACACTGAATATGATTTGGCTTAGACTAAACTGTTCTTATTAAATGAAGCAATATTACTTTATACTATTAATAAGCAAACTTATAAATTATTTTTATTCCCAAGTTTAACAACATATTTTCATCCTCAGAAAGATTAAACACTTAAGGCTATCATGATTGAAGAGCTACCCCAGTGGCCTCTGCATAAATACACATACATCCTTGCATATCTTCCCAAGAAAGTATCTGGATAGAAAATAAGGTAGCATTAAATAAACTACTCTAAATGTAACACTATCAAGGTAAGATGGGTAAGGAAAGAATGGATTTTGCTCCAACAAATTGGGGCAGGCAAACTTTGGGCATGGCTATGTATCAGGAAGAACAATTAGAATCCCAATCTACTCAATCTAGTGAAATCTAATATAAACAAGTGGTAATGTTTAAAAAGGCTTAAAATATATTGTCTTACACTCTTTATTTATTATACTAGTAGCCCTGTGCACGAATCCGTGCACCAGTAGCTCTCTGCGGGGCCTGGCCGCCCCGCGCCCCCTCCCCAGAGGCTCTCCATGGCCCAGAGGCCTATCAGTGTCCAGGAAATGCAAACAACTTACCTTCCTGTTCTCAGGAACTCCAATAAAGGGCTTCGTTCCTCTTTCTCGGCCAGCTTTCACCCCTGTGCCTCCGCCACCAGACCCTCCTGTCACACTATCCTCCACACCCTCCACCCTCTGGCCACCCAGACTTGACCTTGCACAGGAGTCGCGGGCCACTGAACTCTGCTCAGCTCGCTGGTTCCTTCTCTTCTTATGCAAGTGTTCTATGCCCCGGCATGGCCAGAGGCCCATCCGTGGCCAGGCACAGAATGCTTGCCTCATCCACCAGGCTGATCACGCTGTCCTCTCTCAGCAACCCCCCACTCCCCTCCCACACACACACACCAGGACTGGGGGACTCCAGCGGGGCTGAGAGGAGAAAAAATTATAAATGCTTCTCAGATATGGTGAGAAAGCAATTGCTTGATGTTTTTATCAGTTTCTCCTAGTTGCAAGGAAAGGGACTCACTTGATCTTAGATAAAGTTGACCTGGATGATTGCATAATAACATTCTGAAAGCATAGGTCACAAGTGAAATTTTTAAAGAAAATCTATGTCTACTCTATGTACTTTAAATCAACTTATATCTACTTTATCAATCATAATCCTATTAGTGAGTATGTATTGGGGGATATTTATAGATTTTTATAAATATGGATTTATATTTCTATATGGATTATTTGACATAATAAAAGTTCATATGTTTAATATAACTACTAATTTTCTTTAGATTATTTTTATCTCATTAAGAGATAGTGATACTTTGTCTCATCAAATGATACTTTACAGAGTACTCCTAAAAGCTTCCTGAATAGGTTTTACAGTCCCCGTCTTCACTTTTGATGAAAATGATAAAAACTGTGATTCCCTCACCAACAAATATCCTTGTATCATGGTAGGTATGGTCAGATTATGAGATTGTGTTATTAGTGAACTATTTCTTGAAGTCACAGAGTATCTTGCAACACTTGAGATTAGAAAACAATCACTTGATCAAGTTATCAATCTCCAATAGGCCAGATTAGCAAAACACATTTACACCAATAAAAGACTAAGATGCTAATTGACCATACCTTCACTACGCCCATCAGCCAATCAGAAGAGTATGCAAATTAACCCAACAAAGATGGCCATTAAATTTGCACACTGCAGGCAGGGCGAAACAGCACCATCTGGGCCTGCCATCTGTAACCCAGGGTGGCCAGGCGGGACAGCGCCATCCGCCACCTGCCCGGCCGCCATCCGGCGATCCCACGTGTGACCCGGGGCGGCCGGGCGGGACAGCAGCGATCCACTGGCCCGCCTGGCCGCCATCTGGGCCTGCAATGTGCAACCCGCCTCAGTGGGTTTTGCTCCCTTCTCTGCTTCGCTCCAGACGCAGGAAGCCCTATTCTTGTAGGAATCTTCCTGCAACGGGCCTCTAGTAGAGCTTATAAAATGTAATCTTTGACATCTCATTTCTAAGAAATCCATGGGAGAGAAACACTTTAGAATTCATTCCTAGGCAAGTGAAGCTCACGGTGTTGAGGCAACAAACCAAGGTCTCAGAGGACAAACCTGTCACATTGGAAATGTTCAAGGAGTACTCTACAGATTCTAAAAGCTACCAACCATTAAAGAAAAAATTGAACCATTTCTAAAGGTGAGAAATTCCAGAAGTTACCCTAATTTTCTGGGCATCTTTGTGTTCAACAAGTGATAAATTTGACCTTGTCGAATATATTATAAATGCTACAAAATATAAAATAAATGGAAATACTTTTATTAAAGTTATAAATTTAAAAAAATGAATCTGTTGATATTTATAACATATTCAGATATTTTAGTAATGTCTAACAACACTGTATATTTATATTATTAGAGGCCTGGTGCACAAAATGTGTGTGGCAGGGGTCCCTCAGGCTGACCTGTGCCCTCTCGCAGTCTGGGAGCCCTCGGGGGATGTCTAACTCACGGCTTAGGCCCGCTCTGGTGGACATTCTTAGCACTGCCCCAGAGGTGGGAGAGGCTCCCGCCACTGCTGCTGCACTCGCCAGCTGTGGGCGCAGCTTCTAGCTGAGCGGCACTCCCCCTGTGGGAGCACACTGACCACCAAGGGCAGCTTCCATGCACTTATCATCTGCCCCCTCGTGGTCAGTGTGAGTCATAGTGACCGGTCATTCTGCCATTGGGCCAAAACCAGCTCTCTGTCATCCCCCAAGTGGTCCTGGATTGCAAGAGGGTGCAAGCCAGGGTGAGGGACCCAACTGCTGAACTATCAAGGCCACAGAGGGACGCAGGAGGTTGGCCAGCCAGGGAAGGACCCAGAGAGGGCTCCAGGGCATGTCCAGCCCATCTCAATGGGTCCCGATTGGCCGCACCCCACCAGCAAGCTCACCTACTGGTCAGAGTATCTGCTCCCTGGTGGTCAGTGCATGTCAAAGCGGCTGGCCAACCAGTCAACTGTCTGCCCCCTGGTGGTCACTGTACAATATAGCAAGTAGTTGAGCGGCCTTAGCATATCATTAGCATATTACGCTTTGATTGGCTGAACGGCCGCCAGCCGACCAGACACTCAGCATATAAAGCTTTTATTATATAGGATCACATACCAAGGTTAGGAATATTTACAAACTTTTAATGAGGATAACCAAGTGATGTAATATACCTAAGCAAAGATCATCTTGTGAAATGTAGTTTGGTAAGTTGTTAAAAGGACTAAATGTAATTTGGGTTAAGTAGCTTCAAATTAATTATAATCTTCTAATATATTCCAAAAAACTTACCTTGAGGTCATAGTTTTGTGACTCAAATATAAAGAAACTCCTCTTATTTTTTTCTTATCTAAGCTGGCTCTACTGTTACAAGTAACAAAACAATTGTTAATGGAGTGAAACTCTACATATAAGTCAAGTGATCATCTGTACATTTCAGACAATAAACAGATATGAAAACTTCATGCTAATTAATAAATTATAACCTCATTGTGCTCAGTTCCCTTTAACTACAATATCTAAACGATAAAATACTATGGGGGGAAATGTCACAGGAATTTTTGTTTCCCATTTAGAATGTAAAGTATCTTCGATAATAAATTATTATCCAATAAAAATAATGAATATCCTAAATTTCCAAAGTATTGTTTTACTTAAACAACTCTTCACAACGTTGGCCAATTTTCAATTCATGTTCTACAGTTATAATTTATTTATGTGATTTATGTTTTTTCTCCTAGTAAAGCCATGGCTGTTAGAAATCTCATTGTTTATGGAAAGATAGTTGGAGCTTTCTGATTATGTTGTCAATGTAATACTGTACGCAGATTTGCAACTAGCTAATTTATTTACAATCAACACATTTTCAAATCTAGCATCTAATGAAAATACCAACTGACAGATTAAACTTACAATTATCTAACTTCCATAACACAAATTAAAATTACAAGCTCTATGATACTGGCTCATGTTTATGATGCATGTTATTTTTAACCAATTTTGTTGTTACTAAAGAAACTATGCCTGATGAATGATATCCCTGAGGTCAACATGATTGAAATTTTTAATAACATAATATGCACTGTTAAGCATTGAGCATCTCAGAAAAACAAATAATGTATTACTACTTAATAATGGTATGAGCATATATACATAAACAAACCAGTTTGCATGAAATATGTGCTTTTTTTTTTTTTTGTAATCCTCACCCAAGGATATTTTCCATTGATATTTAGAGAGAGTAAAAGGGAGAGGGAAAGAGAGAGAGAGAAACATCATTGTGAGAGATACATATCGATCGGTTGTCTACAATATGCACTCTACCCAGGACCAGGGATTGAGCCTGCAACTGTCCTTGACCAGAATCAAATCCAGGGCCCTTCAGTCCACTGACGGACGCTCTATCCACTGAGCCAAATAGTCAAGGTTAATTTGGTTGTTTCCTTCATCCAGGGGACAGGGATCGAGCCTGCAACCAAGGTAGGTGCCCTGGACCAGAATCAAACCTGCAACCAGTCAGTCTATGGGCTGATGCTCTATCCGCTGAACCAAACCAGTGAGGGCCCTATTGGCATTTACAAGCACAAAGATATTTTGTAGGGATAGAGTCAGAACATTCTTTACTTGATCAAACCAGAATCATTCTCCATTTTTATTTATCTTCGAAGAGCTCATTGTATTGCTTCTGCTTTGGGGGATTAAAAAACTCTTAAGTCTTTAAAACCACTGTTATGACTTTAGGAAAATTACTCAAACTCTGCCTTTCTCAGATCTCTCTTTTTAAAAATGTGTATAATAATAGCACCTATATCATAGAGATGAGAGCTACAGGTAAAATAATATTATAATTCTTGAGCATCACACATATTCATTGATCTAGATGTGTATATATAATTTTGTTCTGTAAATCAATATTATTTTTATTTTCAAACTACATTCTAGCATCAAAATGACAGGTAATGATGAGAATGAGCAAACAGATTATAACATCACATGGATATTTAACAATTGCAATAAATGGATATTTAACAATTGCAATGGGTCTCTAAAAACTTTGGATTCAAATGTATTTACTTCAAACAAATTTATGTGTATTAGGGTGCAAAGTAAAGAGACCATATATGTGTGTGAATTTGCTTCATTTGCCTTCAGGTATAATGAGAACATTCATCAGCCGTGGTATTAATAACTCCTCACTTTTCAAGATATTTATGCACTCCTGACCTTTCACTGAAACTATCTTGAAATCTGTTCAACGAAAAGTCCTGGTAGATGTTACTACATCCCATCTAACCTGAAGGAACTGAAGCGCACCGCATTAAACTGACTTTTTCAAAGATGCTTACTTAGAACTTCATAAAGATTAGGTTCAAACTAAGAGCTATTTTGGTACTAGAAAATATATGTTATTCAATAAAATATGAAGACAGAAATAGTACAGTATTTAGTGAAATAAGCTATAACAGAGAAATGCTATTGAAATGCAGAGAAAGTCATGATTCTTATAAGCCGCTGTTTGAAAAAACACTAAGTGTTGTTTTTCTTTTAAATATAAAAGACTTAATTTAATTAAGTATATTCTTTAACTTGTTTGTTTTTAAATTAAAATATGATTTATGAAGAAGTGAAGTTATACTTTAATATATATATAACCAACATAATTACTATGGTCATAATTAGCTAGTTGATATTAACATAGGAAGCAAGCAAAGGGCGGCTTCACCAGGAAGCTACATCTCCATACTTCCCAGGGAACCACAGATCCATTCCCTGCAGATCACTGGGGGAAGGGATTGAACAAAGCGGGGGATGGGCACATGTGCAGTAGAAGTCAGGATGACATAGGGAATGTTCCTGCCTGTCAGCCTGTGGAACAAGGATTAACTAGGGGGCAGACCCCATCAGAAGTGCACAAAATCTTGGAAAGTTGTGAATTGGTCAGTTTGAAGAAGCTCCTGATGAAAATCCCAGTCAAACAGTGCCCTCTCTCTTGCTAGATTCTGTGCTCTTGTTCTCTGTCTCTTGCTCTGTGGCTGCACTGGCCCATGCGCCTGCCTGTTCTTGTTCCAAAGCCAGATGGCCTTAGGAGCCTGGCCATGCCGGATCCTGGACTGGACTGGACTTTAATACGTCCCAGAAACTCTGAGCAGAGGCTTTTATTCTGACAAAAATGGGCGTCCTCCATGGGAAGATGGACAGAGATGGGACCTTGGAAGGGAACCCCCTTAATTTTACATCATCAATAAAGCTTCCCACAAAACCCCATCCTCCCATGGGGGCCTCAGGAAATTCATTTCCTACAGCACCCCAAGAACTCCACTTCCACCAATAACATAACTAATGTGTTTGTATAAAACAATTAATGAATATTAATACATTGATTTTATATTTATAACTATACAGGTTCAATAGCTCTTTGAGAAAAAAGTTTTCAGATCAATACTATAACCACCATGATTTTAAAAACTATTAACATTTTCCAAATTGGCTCCAGATTTCATTAAAAATTAAAAGAAAAACAACAAAGAAAACAGTAAAGATTCAGCTAAAGTACTGCTTCTTCCCCACATCTTCAATGGTTACCCCTTTCCTAAGGTCAGATGTATGAAGTAGGTCCATGTATGTTTAAGTCCCAAATCCTGATTAAATATTGTTAGAATCATATTCCATACTAAATATCTCAGATACCACCCCTCTCATTTCCATCAACCAACAACAGCTAAAACAGAATGTGCATTGTGAAGTTCCTCAAACTTCTATTTACATGGCTACTTAAGTAGATTGTTTTATCTTTTCGTATAGATAAAAATGGGTAAATTTTAATCAAATTTTTAATGATGGCCCTTAATCAGAAGAAAAAACATGTTATATTATGTTTCCATATAAGAAATTAGAGACACATACTAGATTTTATATACACACACATATAAGTATATATATGTTAAATTTAAATGACATGTGAAGGAAAACTTTCAGTATTTAATGGGATCAAATACAAGATAAAAAAAAATTTATGTAACACGTGGTTGACTTCCTGTTGATGCTGTACAAATGAAATTTTTCTGTATATAATTTAAAGGTAAATTATGTACAAGAAAAAAAAAAGAATAATTTTCTAGGTTCTCACAGAGAATATTTTATATTTGCAATAAAAATACCACTGAGATTTTAGATGAAAACACATCGGCAGAATTGAATTTAAATACAGCATTGACTTCCAGCATGTTTTCTGACTTTTAAAGGGCACGTTTTAGAAAAGAGGAAAGAAGCTCTCTGTGATTTATGATGATTTTAAATGTCTTTGATACTTGTGGTGTCTCTCCAGGGTAAAAGGAGAACATAGTTTAATTTCCAGGTGGCCCCAGCAGCTTCCTGGCAGGGGCCCTTTGAGGACTAGCTCAGTGGGGTCTGGAGGAATTAAAGGGGAGTGACAAATAGATCTGTACTGCCCTCTGAGAGAATGGAAGTAAGAATGTGCTTTTGCCTATTCGATGCCTGAGGGCATATGACAATGGTCTCCACAGAGTTTTTCAGAAGCAATATTTAATTTCCTTTCTATTTGAGCTCAGAGATATGGGATTTTAGTTAACAGTTAAAAGGGTGTGCTTTTGTTTTATTACTAAAATAATTTGGGAATTTCATATTAGGGTATAGAAATAGCATAAAGTGTTTCAACCACTGTTCAGCAAAAAAACATTTTTAAAATTTTTTTCTTGTCTCTCACCCCCTAGATTTGGATTCCTGGTGACTTCAAAATTAATTCAGTAGTAAATGGGCACCATAATTAACACCAGGATAGTTATACAGAGATGATAGTTTTTACCTCAATAGCCACTGTGACTAACAGGGGTGGGCAAACTTTTTGACTCAAGGGCCACAATGGGTTCTTAAACTGGACTCAGAAGAAGGAGCTGTGGCCGTGTTTCCCGACGTTGCCATGTTAACACTGCTGCTGATGAAGAAGCAGAGGGGAGAGCAAGAGAACCCTCCGCTCTTTTGGCTACACAGGCCGGATAGAACAGCAGAACGGGCCGGATCCGGCCTGCAGGCCGTAGTTTGCCCACGGCTGGCACTAGAACCTATTAACCAATAACCAAAATGAAGTAGGGGGCACCTCCATTTGTCAAGAATAACTTGACTTATTAGAACAATTTAAAATCTAAGTCAATTAACTGGTGGTTCTTTTTCACATATCTGTCTTAAAGCAAAGTTTTAAAAGAATGTATCATTTTTTACTGTTAAATGTTTTCTCAATGGTGTGTTGAAGTAATAGACAGGAATATTCCAGTTAAATTTTTGAGTTAGAATGCATTAGTAACACAAGTTGGGAAATATTAGTATCACTTAAACGTAAAGGCTATCAGAGCAGGTATTTTTGTTTTGTCATGACTATATCATCAGAGTTTAGAACAGTGGTTGGCTCCTAGTTTTGGTCACTTGTTGAATAATTGAATCTGCATTATTGGATATTAAATCTTTAAGACAAAATTTTATTTTAGTTTAGCATTAAATAAGAATTAAAAAATCATTACAGAAAAGGTCCATACTTTACTAGTAATATATATATATATACTAGTGAGAAACAAACTTTCAACAATATCGCTTTTCTTAGTGTTATAATACACTAAATAATTATTTTTATCTTTTCAGCCAAATTAATTAAAATTTATTTCATAGAGCTTGTTATAGTATCTCATTTTTATATTTAAAAGTAATATCATAGGAGCCATGTCTCAATTGTTGAATTTTCCCCATAGTCTCATAAACTCAGAAAATATCTACTTCCCCACAGTTATGTTCTGACTGATGTTTTAAAGAGCCAGCAAAGGACCGAATACTCTTTTTTAAAAAAAAAATAAATAAAAACCTGCAAAACTTAACTAAACTTCTAATTCTTCAAGAGGGCAATAAATAAAAGAAAATTTCATCACCACCTGCCCCCAAATGATTGGATTTTCACATAAGCAATCTAGTATTAGGAATCATATTCTTTCCAGTTATTTAGTATCTATAGGTGTATATCAAATACTTTTCTTTTAGAAATATTTTTTTATGAAAAAGTGGATGTAACATGGGTTTAGGAATCTGTTGTTCACCATGGCTGGATAGTTCAGCTGACTATCCAGATTATGCCATGACTGTGGGTTCAACCGCTGGTCAGAGCACATACAGAATCAACCAATGAATGCATAAGTAACTGGAACAACAAATTGATGTTTTTCTCTTCCCTCCTCCCTCAAATAAACAAATAATTTTTTAAATATATTTTATTGACTTTTTACAGGGAGGAACGGAGAGGGATAGAGAGTTAGAAACATCCATGAGAGAGAAACATCGATCAGCTGCCTCCTGCACACCTCCTACTGTGGATGTGCCCACAACCAAGGTACATGCCCTTGACCGGAATCGAACCTGGGACCTTTCAGTTCGCAGGCCTACGCTCTATCCACTGAGCCAAACCGGTTAGGGCAACAAATAATTTTTTTAAAAGAATCTGTTGTTCAGTAATTACACTAAATTTTCTACTTTATTGCTTTACAGTCAAAATGTAGAGCAAAGTCCTCAAAAGGCAACCCTATTCAGAGTAGTGATATTTTCTTCTAACTAATTAAAATATAGCAACCCAAAGCTCCCTTGTTGCAGTCTTGGCAGGAAGTTCCATGAGAGGACAATGGAACTGAAAGTGAATTAGTAGGATGCATTGTCACCATAGCCATGAGCAGTCAATTTAAACATTTAATCGAAGTATGCACTTGGGAGCACTACTGTCCTCAGAGTGAATGTAGTTCATGCCAAATTGATTTTGTTTATAATCTAGTTCAATGAGATGCAAGGGAACCCATTGAAAACCAGCTGCAAATACTGCTGCCAGGGGGAACTTCTGTGATATATTCTGACTTCCCAAATTGGAATTTAAGACCATAGAGGAAGTGTTGTTGTTTTTTTCTAGACCCAACATTATCTTACTGTCAAATAATCACCCAGGGAAGACTGAAAATAATAGCAATCCTCTTGAATTTGTTCTTGCATATATTCCAAAACTAAACCATAGCCCTAAAAAAGTTCTTAAGCTTCATTTGATGAAAAACTTTGGAACACACTAGATAAATAATATTTCAAATTCTTATTTCCAAATGTTACCGACGAGACAACCAGACCTCACCTCTTATCTTTTTGAAGGAAAGGTTTCAATCATGAGATAAAGTGCAGCAAAATAAGAAATTATTGGCCTCAGCAAAAATATATTTCGGACAGTGAAGCAAGGAAGGGCATCAAAGAAGTAACAGGAGAGCCTAGGCTGGGTTGCTTTGGCTCTGACTGAGAAGTCAGAGAAGAGGGGGGCTTGGAGACAGGTTCAGTGGGTTAGCCCAGGAGGAGCTGCTGCTGCCCTTTGCTCCCAGGGTTGCAAGTCTCTTGAGGTTCCTTAGACCCCATTTGCATTGCAGGTATCTGTCTCTCTCTTGAAGGTGGAAATCACAGGGGAGGGTTTCAAAAGAATGTGCATCAGCTTTCCAGGTGTGCTCTTTCAGGATCGTGGTCTCCACTGATTGGCCAGCGCCAGATCAGGGTTATTAGTCAATACAGTTGGTCCTGAGGCAGCCAAGGTGTAACTTGTTTGGTTTTGCTGCTTTTCTGTACTTGGAGCTGAAATACAAGTCCTACAGGCCTCGATGTTATCTTTAGGGAGGAAAAGGTCAGGCGTTCTAAATCACCTGACCAGCGATATAAAAGATCAGGGGTCCCAACCGCATGACCAGTGATATGAAAGATGAGGGGTGCAAACTGCATGGCTCATGATATGCTAGGGGAGGATAGGTTACCTTGGGGGCAAAGTTCTTGTTTTCCCAGTTTTGCACCTTGCTAGGCATCCCAGGGCTTTCTGACCTGGTGAGTTTCTGTACCTAGCCCATCATCCTTCAAGAAGATGAGAACCAAGGTCTTGCCATTGGTAACACAAATAGAAGTAAGATCGATCAAAATTTCTATCACACACAGTCATTGCTATCTTAAAGAAAAATAAATTTCTTCTGGATTAACAGGATGAATATTCTAAATATATATATATATATATATTCTTCGATTTTAGTGTAAATACCATAGAATCTAATTTAATAAAATTTGGAGAGTTTTCTCCTTCATCTCATGTAAGGGATAAAGAATGTTTCACTAACAAGGAACCATGAGACAAAACAGTTATTCAAAGCAAAGTACCATATGGTAGTCGCACACCAGTTAGGTAACAATACCTCTTTCCCGCACAGCAATAGCAGCCTCTGTACCCACAGCAGCAGCCTGCTGCTGGTCAGTCATACATCTTCCCCATAATGCAGCCGGCACCGTATTTAGACAAAAGAGGCTTCTTGCCAAATAGTGACTGCAGTCTTGTGAGTTATAGAAGAGCATGCTTGTACACTGCACATACAGGTTAGTGTGGCCTTGCTCTTGTACCTGTGTATACTCCTTGGACAGCCTGATTAAGATTCCCATGCTCAGAGTGGCGTTAAACATCCGGTGTACTCTGAAGAGGGCCTCTACATTCTAATTGGCCTTGAGCAACTGGTTTACTCTGAATAAGGTCCCCACAGGGAGGGAAAACAAACCTGAGTTAGAATGCTTGACTCTCATACAGCACTAAGGTCACTGAAATCTGGATGAGCTACTTGGAAAACTTTTGAATTGCACTACAATGTAATAATGCCACACCCAGTTATTCATGTTATATGAAGCTATCAATGTAGCACACACACACACACACACACACACACACACACACACACACACACACACTTGTTTTGTAACTACTACTACAGTGGGAAGAAAGTCATGATTTAGAATATATTGATTTTTGATAGGTTTGGTAATAAGGAGATAGGCAGGATGAAAACAGAACCCAGTAGGAAGGAAATAAAAGGAGAAAAGTGGAAAAAGTAATAATAAAGACCATGGTATTATATAAAGTCTAAAAAATACATATATAATAATTAATATATAAATAATAAAAAATTAAAATAATTAAATACTTATCCAGACACTAATATGTTCATATTTAGCAAAATGTAAGGCAGAGATAGTGTTCTTTTTGGTAGTGGGTTTTGCTTCTCACTATTCCATACATTTTGATTCTTGACAGTAGGATTCCCTAAGACGAACTTAGAAAGCAACCCCAGTGGAAACTAAGTTCCCACATAAAGGGAGAACTAGTGTCAAGGACATAATACATAGTTCAGGTGTTAAAGGAAAATGTGAATGCTCTATTTTTCTCTATGCTTATCTTATAAATAGTAAAAAGAAAAGTCACACAGAATTTTTCGTCAATTTAGAGTGTTTGGGAGAGTTGGCTAACTTCACCTAAACATGCCCAAACAAAGAACACATACATCTACACAATCAAACTCTCTCTCTCTCTCTCTCTCTCTCTCTCTCTCTCTCTCTCTCTCTCTCTCTCTCTACCAGTTGTTTAATTTAGTGAGAAGTTATCAGAATAAATAATTCAGTAAGTTACATTATCTGGTATTATTTCTATATATTACAAATATAGAGCCAGGTTGTTATACTGTACATTAAATGAAATTCACATGGATGCCAGTATATTAAGAGATCTACAGAAATACAGCAACCCATATATAGATAATAATGGGAAATATGCCTTCTGTATTTTATTTTACTTTTTAGTACTAAGGACATTTTTCATCATCCATAAAAATATTTCCTTAAATTAATGTCTAAGCTTTCAGAACTATAAGACTTGGCATTTATCATTAACTAATATCTGACTTAAGACAAATATCAAATTCCTATTTTTAGAATTCTGCATTACATTACATTAAAGATTTCATATGTACTTTATACAGCACTTATTTTATGATATGTCAAATTGCTAACAGATTTCCCAAGAAGGACTATACCAGGAAGTAGAATGGGCAGCCGGGCAAGACATACCTTTATAAAAAATACATGTTTATAGTTATTATTACATGTAGATTTATATAAAACAACTTGATACAGATAAAGTGTTTAAGCTCATAAATTAAAATTCTAAATATATCCCTCTTTCAAGTCAATTAATTGATTCCTATTGAATATCCAGTCTGATCAAACAGCATATAAAGTTTAAAACTTCAGCACATCTATGCAATGGAATACTATACTGCAGTAAAAAGGAAGGAACTCCTACCATTTGCAACAGCATGGATGGAGCTGGAGAGCATTATGCTATGTGAAATAAGTCAGTCAGAGAAAGATAAATATCACATGATCTCACTCATTTGTGGAATATAATGAATAACATAAACCAATGAACAAAAACAGATCTAGAGATAGAGAAGCATCGATCAGATGCTCAAACCACAGAGGGAAGGTAGGGGAGGGTGGAGGTAAGGAGGAGAGATCAACGAAAGTACTTGTATGCATGCATATAAACATAAGCCATGGACGCAGACAACAGGGATGAGGGTGAGGGCAAGACTGGGGGGAAGAGGGTACAATGGAGGGATAAAGACACATTTATAATACCTTAATCAATAAAAAATTAATATATATATATATATGTGTTAAAAAAGAAAATATGGGTCAAAAATGCAACATAATTTTAATTATATGAAACAAATTACGTAATACTATCTAAATATTAAATATACCAAGAATACATTAATTTGGGAGACAGTAATACAAGTTCCATTTTAATATTTACAAAGTGTATTATTGCAAAGTTATTTAAAACTGATGGAGTTCATATATAAGAATTAAAAAATAGCCTTTTTCTGTTTTGGTTTCAGTCTTAGTTTTTCCTTCAGTGAATTTTGGAAAAAGAATATAAAGCTGTCATACTCCAGGTGAAAAGAAAAGTTACTTCCATTCAACAATAGAAAACAATTAATTTTTACTTTATCTTGTATATATAAAAAAATTGCAACTAGAAGTCATAGTCTGGGTCCCACAATCAAGATTTGGTATTCAAGAATTCCATTTTTGAATTTTTGTCCATGCCACTTATTATATAACTAGAAGCCCAGTGCATGATTCATGCACCAGTTGGGTTCCTCTGCCTGGTCTGTGGGATTGGGCCAAAACCAGCTCTCTGACATCCCCTGAGAGGTCCTGGATTTCAAGAGGGCGCAGGCCAGGCCGAGGGACCCCACCAGTGCACAATTGGGGCCGGGGAGGGAATTGGGAGGTTGGCCAGCAGGGGAGGGACTGCGGGAGGGCTCCAGGGCAAGTCTGGCCATCTCCCTCAGTTCTTATCTGCCAGACCCCAGCAGCAAGCTAACCTACCTGTCAGAGCGTCTGCTCCCTGGTGGTCAGTGCACATCATAGCGACTGGTCGACTGGTTGACTATCTGCTCCCTAGTGGACAGTGCATGTCATAGCAAGCAGTTGAGCTGCCTTAGCATATCATTAGCATATTACGCTTTGATTGGTTCAATGGACAACCGATCGACCAGACACTTAGCATATTAGTCTTTTATTATATAGGATAACTGTCCGCAATAAATACTGATTAAACAGCATTGTGGAGTTTTAATTGATATACAAACGTATTCCATATACAGAAATTATATAGTTTGACAAGTTTAACATATGTAATCACCATGAAATTATCATCAAAAGCAAGATAAAGAACATCATCTCTAGAAGTTTCCTTATGCCCATGGAAAACCACTCTCTCCTCAAACTCCTCCCTGCTCTCTCCATTCCCAGTCACTGATCTCCTTTCTGTTACTGTAGGTTAGTTGGTGATTTCTAGAATTATATAACCATGGGTACATGGACTGTATATTACATCTTTGTATATGTACAATGAGGGTGGGAAAAATATTAGAGGAAGGCTCTAAGCTAGCCGTGGGCAAACTACGGCCCGCGGGCCAGATCCGGCCCATTTGAAATGAATAAAACTATTGAAATAAAAGACAGTACCCTTATATGTAATGATGTTTACTTTGAATTTATATTAGTTCACACAAACACTCCATCCATGCTTTTGTTCCGGCCCTCCGGTCCAGTTTAAGAACCCATTGTGGCCCTCGAGTCAAAAAGTTTGCCCACCCCTGCTCTAAGCCCTATGTACTATACAGCTTATTGAAAAACATTTCTCTCATGCTACATGGCTGATCAGAACAGATCTTTCTGAAGTTAATGATTACAGAACAGAACACTCCAAGAGACCATGATGGAAAGAGGTAGCATACTACATGAGATAGCATTTTTCTTTATCCATCAACAATATTCATAATCTCCCAGCATTGTACATAACACACAGTGGTTGGGCTGTCATAGGTGACCATCAAAACTAATTGTATTTTTGCCTTTGGTGCTTGCAACTATTCCAGAAATATTTTATTTTATTTAAATGATATATTTTACTTAGCTCAATTCCAGAGACATTTTATTGCAACTCATCTGGGCCTAAAAGTCTCTCTCTCTGAAAGATTACAGCTGCAAGAAATCCAACTTTAGATAAAGCATACCTTCGCTATTATTAATTATAAATAGATAATATTAAAATATTTTCTCAAAATCAAAAGGATAAACAAGTCAAATAAAGAAAAGGGATTGATTAGAAAAAATGCTATCAGAATGTATAACATCTCAGATTAGAAATGAGTAGTCCTTTTGATGTAGATTCACTCCAGACATAAAGCAGGCAATTAAAAAATAATTTATTAACACTCTTAGCAAAATTCAAGCATTAATTGAAAATTGCTTGGGGCTTCTCTCATGTCTTCTGGATACTAGACTATCACCTCTAGTCAATCTAAGACATCAGTATATCTCAGAAAATGTAGGCTGTATTTTAGAGAGGATGCTGCGAGAAGGAACACAGAGAATTCTAGCTTCTAACATACCAATCAATTTGATAAGTGAGTTGGCTGCCTTCGAGTTAGGTTTCTGTATTGGAGGAGAATTTTCTAGTCTTCCCACTCAATTTAGCATACGAGCTACTAACCTATAGGGTTCAAATTTATTAATCTCCCATCTGACTGATAGAGAGAAAATGGGAAATAAAAGGTTGGCCTTCCCCTTTTCTATTTAGGATATTTGATAGAAGAAAAACCAGATGATAGGAGAGGCTGTCCCATATACCACCGCACAAACATAGAGCACACCCAGACACTAAGGGAGAAAAGTAAAAGGAGGAATTGGCATCACCAAAACACTGAGCAATTTTTATCCAAGAGAGACTGAACAGGTAGGTTAATTAAATTTTGATTGCTTTTTAAATTGTACTTATTTATTTCCTTTAGCTAAGAAAAACATGGAGGCTTAAGATGTAGGTCAGATTACTTACAGTGTAAAGGAAATAAATTTTAGTTTCTTGGAAGATTCAAGTTTAATTTTGTTGGTAAAATCATGCGATCTAATTATAAGAATAATGTGAACTAATGAAAACTAATGTGATAAGGGAAAACAAGATTGTCAAATTAAAAATCATGACAAAAGCAATATAAAGCAGTTGGAAGAAGGAATATAAGTATCTACTAGGTAGAAGATAATGCATAAAATTTCCCCAAAATTTAAAGAAAAGGAAAATAAATCAAAAAAGAAAAATAATGAGATAGAAGATTTATATGGGAGATTCAGTCCATGATTTAAAGAAAGTAAAGGAAAAGGGTGGACAGAAAGAACATGGAAAATTAATTAAAAGATCACATTTAAAGATCACATTTTAAAAAATGAGTTTCCAGACAACTTAAGTGTTACACAAGACACATCCTCCTGGAATTTGCAAATGTTAATGACAAAGAAAGATAGAAACTTGAGAGAGAAAAAACAGCCAGACATATAATAATTAGATCGGCTCCCAAACTAGATCATTAAACACCAAAATACAAACATCTACAGAATTCATAAGGAAAGACATTTCAGCTTAAAATTTTATTCTAGCAAATGTGTTGTTATGCTCATAAAAGACAGACATTTTGAGATAATCAAACACCCAATAAAAGAATAAGGCATTCTTTCTAAATAATCCACTTGAACACCAAGAAAGATAATTAAAAATCAAGTTAACAAATGTTTCTGTGATTGCTATTAATTGAATATACTATTGATTAATCATTTACTAAGTATCAGACATTTTGTTAAGCTCTCTAACAGAGTCAATCTACAAATTATTTGTGTGAAAAAATTCATAACATTTTAACTATCAAAATATGTATAATTCTGAATATGGATACGTTTTAAACAAGCCATCAAATCAAATCTGGTTCATGACAGAAGCTTAGAATGTAACTATGTGGAGAAGAAAACCAATTTAAAAATTCTAGATATGTAATTTTGCTATGATTTATCAAACATTTCTCTTCTCACTGTGGCATTGCATGACTAATCACTGCAAAAGCAACATTTATAAGAACCTCTCTGTATGCTTCTCATAAGAAGATAATCCTTTAACTTATTTTTTAATTAATTTCTTAACTACTACTTTTATTTTTTTCAACTTTATTTTTATTTTATTTATTTTATTTTATTTTTTAATTTTTTACATATGTCTCCTTTTACTTTTATAAAGCATGGCCATTTTAATTATTTGGATTTCGAAGCATTTTTGTCTCATCTAACTCTTCTCATAAAAACATTGCCAATCCTGACAGAAACTTCTCATCTAGTTGGGTAGACAACAATAATACAATAAATGTATTAATAAAGAAATACATTACTCAGTGCTATTAAATGACAAAGGCTTTATAATGTGTGTTTATTTATAGAGTATACATGATAATGATAATAATTACTTTGGGTTACCAAGGCTGTAGTGTATAGGGAAGAATTACTAGTGAGCAGAGAGAAGGAAGCTAGGCAGACAGGGGCGGGGCCATAGGAGGAGGAAGTAGAACAGGGGAATCCAACTAGGTGGAGTTACTAAGGCAACCCAGCTAGGCAGGGAAAGAAGGGCATGTGGGAGACATGAGCTTTAAAATGTATGAATGTTGCTAAGACAGGCAGCTTGCAGATACCCAGTCCAAGGCAGTGAGGCATATAACCAGTCCCAAGATGTTACTAAGGCAGATGTTACTAAGGGAGCTAGCAGGTCATGTATCTACTCCCTAGACTTAAAAGTGCATTCTCTCTCTCTCTCTCTCTCTCTCTCTCTCTCTCTCTCTCTCTCTCTCTCTCTCTCTCTCTCTCTCCCTCTCTCTCTCTCTCTTTCTCCCCTCTCTCTCCCCTTTTGTCCCCCCTCTCCAGCACACTGGGCTCTCCTATCTCAGGATATCTATTTCCCTGTGTCTACATGGCTTATGGCCATGTGGAACTCTATACAAGGATTAATGGACTTTAATGCACTTGGATGCTGAACTACACCCAGGTGCAACACGGAAAGGAAGCTCTGGACACTGGCCTGCTTTTAGAACCCCGCCTGCACCTTTTCCAGGACTGACTTCTCTCAATAATCTTTGCTTCCACTAACCATTTTTTGTTTGTGAATCCATTCTTCAGTTTTGCAAGACAATGAACTTGGACTCAAACACCCCACATTTTGCTTTCACTAAGAAGCACTGTAATGAGGCCTTAAGAGATGGGCAGTGTAGGTATAGGAGAATCTAGAAATCACTTTATAAACAACATAAGCGAAAAAAGCACAGGTAATGTGGGCTAGCCAGACTAAGGGATGAGGGATATAACACAGGAAAAATGAGACAGAATCAAAAGGTAATTCAGGCTGACCTGAAGGTTAATCTTTAAAGTAAAAACATTCTGGAATTCAAATGTCTACTATATGATTGTACTGCAAGCTATAACTAGCATGAGATGAAGATGATTGTTATTTCAGTGTTAAAATACAGTTATCTCAAAGATCAACTAGGAACAAAGGCCCAAGAAGAACTAAATCATGACACCTAATGAAGGGAGCCTTTTTATAATGAAGCATTACAAAAATTGAATAGATGGAATTAGCCAAAGCAGTCATATTCTGCTTAGTTAATGTCTTTTGGGCTTGCATGTAAGAAGTAGTGAATGTCTAATACTATATTCTAAAAAACTCTGTAAGCCTACTGTAAGTTCCATCGCTGATTAAAAGAACTGAATACCAAATGTAACCACCAAACTTCATTATCATTTATCTGCTTCTTTGAATACTAAGTATTTTCTTATCTCCATCACTTTCAGAAGTTCTCTTGCTATGTGCCTATCTATACATATTCATCACTCTGACAGCAGAATCAGGTATAAGAATTCAGATAAGAAAACATGCTGTGCATTGCTTTATCTTTTAAAATATGGGACATACATAAAAATAGACATACAAAGACAGCTTCTTAGAAGTAACAATAAAAATAAGCGCACGCAGTGTATCTTCAGGTTTATCCCCATAAGCATAGAGCAAAGGCACTCACTGATCATTTGAGTGGTGGATATTTTTTATTTCTCTTTCATCTCCTAAAAGCCAATAACAAAAGCACCCATCTATAAAATTCCTAGATTTACTGCCTAGGAAATTACACTTCTATAAATTATTCCTACCCCACTGCCAGTGGAATGTGGCAATAGGAAGATTGGTCCAAACACAGAGAAACACTTTTGAAGTCAGCGCAATGCTTGAACTGACTGTCTGCATGAGCCTTCACTGTACACTCAGAGAGACCTCAAAGACAGGGAACGAGTTATGTCTATATTAGAGTTGATTCTTATAACACGACTGAACTTTTACAACTACTTTTCTCTGAACATCTTAGAAAAGAGGGTTTTGCCACTTTGCATTCCTTGGTGTACTTCATTTATCAGAGACTTCCCTTAAAAATATAACTATATGATGCCATCTGATAGAATTCCTAAAGAAGATAAAAAATTTCTTCTGTACAACCTTTTTCTGGTTAACCTTGGATTGTTTTATTCCAAGATGGGGTTTTTGTTTGTTTGTTTGTTTGTTTTTACTTTCTGTCATTAATTATGTCACGGATTGAAGGAATAATTAATTGTTATTTTAAGGTGTGTTTTGGGGGGAAAAGAAACATTTTGGGAGCTAGCAATCTGAATCTAGTCACTGCCCCTTTAATTGTCTGGTCCTGCAAGACCTGTTTACTCCCACTTTAGAGAGGCCATAAACCTTCCCCAGATGGAGTTATCAGTGCTGGCACAAGGCTACTCCTTTGGTTGAGGTCTCAAAGCCCCAGCACATAGGGCTCTTTAAGAACTTGCAAAGGGGACTGGAAAACCCCATATTTGGAAGACAAAGGACTGAAAAATATATAAAAAGGGACAACTTCCTCCATGTTGTGCTCAGAATTTGTAAAAGACATTTTTCTCTGAGTTCGCTAGCATATAACAAAGTGGACCTCCAGCTCTCTAAAGCATTGCGCAATTCTTCTCCTGTAACATGTTCACCAGAAAAAGACATCCTGAATATGTCTAAGATTTTTTTTTTTTAGTCACACACATTACTGTTATTTTAAAATTTATATTATCATGAGCAAGATTAATTTAAAAAAAATATCTAAGGTTACCAAAGATTTTTTTTTAAAGCAAAAATAATTGCATGTAAATGCAAATGAGTTATTTGTCATTTAACCTTCAAGTTTATTTTACTATATTCAATTAGAAATATGTATTTAGAGCCACACTCATAAAGCATGCATGAGTAATTTTGCCTCTTTCTAAAATGAGGATAAACAGCTGAAAAGTATGAGCCTTGAACAGATTCCAAATTCTTCTACCCAGCTGTTGATTCTTATGAAAGTTCTAGTGAGAATCTAAGAATGAAATCATGACTAAAATAATGAACCTTAATGCTGTTGCTAGATTTATTTCCTACACTAAGAAATAATTCGCTTTCCTAGCAAATAAAGTAGCTCATCTCCTTGAACTGGATTTTTATTTGCAATTTGAACCCCAAGTCACTCCAATAAGACCTTTAAAAAAAATACATGTCCTGTCAATCAACTTTCCTAAAAGCCAGGGCCTCGAGGATTGGCATTTACTTTTCAGATTTCAACATCTCTGTCCTTCCTTCCCTGGCCTCCTTCCTTCCTTCCTTCCTTTTAACAAGCACTCAGGCAGAAGTACCCAAAAACAAGAGTCTCTTCAGAGAGAAACAGAGTTGCAAGTAAATGAATTTGCATATCAAAATGCTTTTGATGTCAAAGACAAAATTTTCCAGAATATATCAAGAAATAAACAATATATTTCTAGCATTAATTTATAGTCTTAGTACATGAACTCTGTTTGACATTATTCACTTTGAATGACTCACATAAATCATTGTATATTAAGAATGAAGAGTTGTGTACTAAAAAATAATGAACTCTTTCAGTCTCTTAACACCGCTCCACACTCAGATTTTAGATTTTATGTTTTTCTTGACATTGAGAAATTCAAGTTTCCCATGGTTTTGTCCTTGTGGCTGTTGGACTAGAACACATGTTTCTATATGACGTCCTTTCAGTAGATCAATTGCTTCATCACAGTTACCTAGAGAATTAAGTTGACTTCTTTTTGCCCCCGCTAATAACTGGTACTTGAGAAAAGCAGCATAGTAGACATATCCATACAAATGGGTTTCAATAGAACAAACAATAATCAGAAAATAATTGCCCCTAAGGAGATGATGGTTGTAACTTGGGTTCCCAAACCTACAAGTTATTTAAGATTTTTTATGAGATACAACTCTTAGTTACTAAAGTATTGACATGATGCTTTAAATATGAAATTCAATATAAAATACTATGCACTGTACCTTATTTGTAGCTCTTGTGCATCGTATTCAGAAACATGACACTGCAAATTCCTGTAAATAGAAAAAAACTGATGAGGCAAATGCATTTTCAGATTTGAATCTGAGCAAAGTTTTGTAATTAAGGGAAAACTATTGTTACATATCAATTATTTCCTTATAAAATCTGCTACTGATTTAAGTTTTAGAAGTGATCTATATGTTACTACAGGCAGAAACTAATGCAATGCTTGTTTATACCATTAAAAAAGAATTGTTTCTGATTAAACTTTATGTTAACAAAACTTTCAGGTCCAGATATTGGATCATTTTGGAAGCTAATTCTTCAAATTTCACAATGAATGTGGATATAATGCATAAGGAATACTGTTTTTAAATTTGATACAAGAGATGGTTTAACTAAACTGGATAATAAATATATATATATATATATATATATATATATATATATATGCACTAAATGCGCACCTGAAGAATAAAATAGTTTATAGAAAAAATTCCTCCTTTCTATACATGTACTCAATACGTTTATTGAGTAAAAAATGCAAGGGTAATACAGTTCACATTGCAATAATTTGGTATTTTGGAAAATATTGAAATGAAGTTTGGGGCAATATGATTAAAACAATAATTTATTTAGCATTATATTTCACATCTTGAAAAAAGTAAAATTCATTGTTTGACTTGGGACAAGAGAGCTAAGTTAATATAAGATCACATTAGCAATATATTATCTTTAAATTTGTCAGGTTTTCTTGAAAATTCTAACTTCTCTCAGTAAATGAAAAAGTGGAAGTTAAAATACCTAATTCAATACTTAGAATAAGGCAAGCACCTGATAAATAGTATAGTGCATTCCATTTTCAATTATAGCCCCAGGACAAACATACAGATGTTTTATCTCATATATATATATATATATATTTTACAAAACTATCTTTATAATATAGTCTATACAAAGATACTAAATAATACAAGATTGTCTAATTCTAAAACTAACCATTGCTTCAATATAACGTGTTCACTTCTTTAAAATGTAGAAATAGTAAATAAAAAATAGACATATTTGTTAATATTATGTTTTAACATAAAAACAAGATTAAATATAGTGAAATAAGAAAAGATACATATTTGTAGAATTTGAAAACACATAGGTACACAATCTTAGAAGCAAATAGAAACTCAGCAGTTATAGAAATTGAAACCATATTTATGGGGGTATAAAACAATGCCTTAAAAGACTGTTTAAGGTTATGTAGCACATTTGTAACAGGACTGAAATTAATACCCATCATAAAGGAACTACTGTCACATTTTAAAAAATGACATGAGCTCTGCATGGTGTGGTTTATATGAAATTCCATGAAAAGACATTCAACTGCATGAAGTTCCTGTAAATAATTCACTTGCTGGACTTAGAATATCTACCTGAGGGAATCAGATGAATATAAAGTGAATCTAAGTTATGTCCTACTGTTAAGTTGATGCAAAGGTCTGATGCTGAAATTGCTTTTCCTTAACATGTTTTTAAAATCGTTAATGTCTTAGCTTAATATTTTTTAATTTTATTATTCATCACAAGGATACAAAAATAAAAGTTTATTACTGATTCAAGAGCTTCATCTTTGTTTTTCAGTTGAAGAGTGAGCAAAACAGATTTAAATGTTTTTAAATATAACACTGGATGTTTTTTTACTTCCACTTCATATTAAAGACAAATTAATATCTATTTGTATTCTTGTAACTTATCAAACATGACATTTTTCAAAAATGATTCCTATTGAACTTGAAAAAAATTCAAAGTTTCTTAACACTTGTATCATTGCTGCTAATTGTTTAAATATTTTATTTGTTCATTTAATATATATTTATTGATCACTGTAGCTTGTGTCATTGGCATTTTTCTAGGCACCTGAAATATATTAATAAACATTTTTAAAAAGCCTTCTAAAATAGCAATTACAATATTGCAATAGACAGAAAATAAACAATAGACAATAAGCATCAAACAAGTAAATTACATATAATTAGAGGGTGTATAATTGGCAACACCATTTATTCCCAGTGCCATCTAGCCCATCAAACAGATTAGATGGCCCCTTAAAATAAGGAAAAAAAACTAAAAATAAAACATAATTACCCTTTTTGGAAAATATGTTTTGCCTGGTTTTAATTATGATATTATTGTATTGTTTTCAACAAGATATTGATGCCTCAGTTTATTGCGTTTATTGAATTTGATATATGTCTGGAAAGTAATCTCATGCTCTAAAATTAACAAAATATATAAAAGCAAAGCAAAACTGGAAATCCTTGCCCTATGAGTCCATTTTGCTTCTTTTTAACTTGAGCTTTGTGAAATTATTAAATGAACTGCAGTAAAAATATACTTAATGTTATTTTATTAGTATTATTCTATTTAAATTACACCTCAAGATTAAATCTTAAAGTAGAAAAGAACTCTAAAATAATTGACTTCTGTTCATTTATGTGAGGCTGTAGTTTAGATAATGCATCTCATAGAATTTTATATTCTATTCAAATCTAAGCAGCAAAGATGATACTTAATTACAACTTGTATCTTTGATTGTTGCAGCCAGAATATATATATTTAGAATATATATATTCTAAATATTCCATCCTTCTAAATTAACTTGGTTTAGGTTTAAGAATACAATGTATCTTTAAAAATCTGAGGCTGAAGCAAAATCTACATAATAATGTAGCAAAATAGTTTAATAACTATTCTTACTATAACTTCTATTAAGCAATATTTACAATAATATATCTATATAACTGCAAAATGGATAAAACATAAAGACATAGTTTTATCTCATCCTGTCATCAAAGTGGACCAAAGCACTCTGGTCCCTTAAAATAAGGAAAAAAAAAAACTGAAAATAAATACTATTTAGGCAAGTAAACAAACAAAAAAAAACCTAAATGATTTTCTAACAATCCTCAAATTATGTTGCACCATTACAGCCACACTCTGCTTTCTTAGCTTTGATATCATATTTCTATGAGACATTTTGGGTATCGTGGCTCATTAGAAGGGAAAGAGTTAAAGTATTAATATAAGACAAGAGGGTGAGTATAAATTTAAAAATATAAAATAATTATGATAAAATACAGGGGAAATAAATGCTTATTGAACATACTAGAGACCCAATGCATGAAATTTATACAAGGGCCTTGGCCTGGCCCTGGCTCCACCCACCGCAGCCAGAGGCCTCTGCTGCCTCTGCTGCGGCCCCACCCACTGCGGCTTTATCTAGAAGGAAGGACATCCAGAAGGACATATGGTCTAATTAGCATATTACACTTTTATTATTATAGATATTGCATATTAAGCACTTAGTAATTATCTATTCTGGTTTCAGTGCCACAACTACAGGAAGAAACAGAAATTATCACCCTTTCAAACTCAGAGAAGTTGTCCTGGATTCCACAGTTAATAAATAAATGACAAGGCCAAGATTTGGCCTCCAAGCCCAAGTTACTTTCTCACTTGTACATTGCCATCTTATAAAGATTGACACACTGAAATAGAAAGAACAATATCAAAAACATTTCTTTTTCCTTTCCCTCAAGCAAAGAATTAACAAAAAGTTACTGTCCAGAGCTGAACCCAGGCTTGAATCACTTAAGTCCTTTTAGCTATTATTTTATCATCATAGATCCATGTACACAATGTTGAATTCTTTTCACCAAAACACATAAAATCCTGGCTTATCAAATGAATTCAGTTGAGAAATTGTGCGATGAACACAGCTAGTGCAGTTTCCAAGCATGATATGGAAGAAACAAAAACAGGCGTTTATAAAATTGTCCACTATCAACCTTTATGTCTAATGCAACAAGTTAACTGGCTGATTTTGGGATCCATTTCTGCAGCTTTGCAAAAGTTCAGACAATGTCAGATTACCTGCAAACACAGGAAGTGCCAGTCCTAGGGCAGTTACAGGAAGTGCGGAAAGGCAAAGCTTTTCAAGGAAACTAGGTCATGATGTGAAAGAGAGTACTGCTGTACTAGTAATCCTTAGGAAGCTGGACAGTTTCCTTTCCGATATGAGCATGAGGTAATTCTCTCCTGTGGGAATAAACAGGGGTGAAGAGCTTTGGCTCATGCAAAGATGTTCTGGCAAAACTATGTAGCATTTGTATCCTGAATCCAGAATTTCTCCCCCTTGACATTTCATTTTAACATAAACCATGTTTAATGCAGCAGATGAACAGATCTGCTTTCTAAATACACTCAGATTTACTTTCTAAATATATTCAGATTAAGCTAATATGTTTAATCCCATTTAGCTTCACATGTGGTAACAATGTGCATAAGCGGAGAAATAATTTCCTTCACCCTAAAGTCAAAGTAAGATTCCTACCAGCATTAAACTGACAACATGATATTCCCTAAGCAACAGGGGAGAGAAATCAACAGTGGATACTTCAAGAATTTCCCACATAGCAAAGAGAACCCTGTGCCCCATATGTAATTAAACTGTGGCAGAATACTGTCAATGTCCTTGAATGTCTGCATCAGGATTACCAATAGTACAGGATCTAGGTTTATCTTCTCTGGAAGTGCTCTTTAAAATACAGCCCTTGCCCTACTGGCGTGACTCAGTGGTTGGACATCGAACTATGAAGTAGGAGGTCACAATTTGATTCCTGGTCAGGGCACATGCCCTGGTTTCGGGCTCCATCCCCAGTCAGGGGAGTGCAGGAGACAGTGGATCAGTGATTCTCTCTCATCATTGAGGTTTCTCTCTCTCTCTCTCCCTCTCCCTTCCTCTCTCTGAAATCAATAAAAATATGTTAAAATAAATAAAACACAATCCTGTCTAAAGGGAGTAGAAATTCATCAGATCATTTTAATTTCATTTCAATTTCGACTGCAACAATTAAAATATACTTCAATTCCAAAACAGCTACTTATTTTACCAAGCTCAAGTTAAATTAAATAAAGACATGACTATATAAATGCATATACATATATATGTATATATATATGTATATATGTCATATATATTCATCCTATATAATAAAAGCATAGTATGCAAATTGTCCCCTCAACCGGAGTTTTTCTGGGAGTTCAACCAGGGGGCGGGCTGGCCTGGGGAGGGAAGGGAGGCCCTGGCCAGCAGCCAACATCTGCTAGGGATCCTAACAGTGCACCTATTTTGTGCACTGGGCCTGTAGTATATATGTATATGACAGCAATAAAATATTTCAATTTGGGGGAATACAAAAGGGAAGGGGAAATGATCAGTAAAAGTACACTCTGGTATAATAAACTACTACACAGCAAGTATGTAGTTACTGATAACTATACATAGAACCTTATCTTATTTGATATTTTTTCTTCGGTCATATAAACATTCACTTCCTGTTATATGCATAGGAAAAATGCTTTTTTTTTTTTTGCTTTTTTTGTGTGTTTTTTTGCTTAAAAGTGTTCAAAAAGACAATATTAATCTCTCCATCTTGGAAGCAACACATACTCTAGCAGACTGCCAGTAAAGCAGGCAGTACGTTATAGAAATGTCTGTTTCCTCATAGGACTCTTATGTTCTAAGGTGCAGAGAGCATGCCCTAAAATCATTGTCTCCTCAGAACCTCACATATTACTTGGAAAGTGGCAAGTATCTAACACAGCGGTTCTCAACCTGTGGGTCGCGACCCCTTTGGGGGTTGAACAACCCTTTCACAGGGGTCGCCTAAGACCATCGGAAAACACATATATAATTACATATTGTTTTTGTGATTAATCACTATGCTTTAATTATGTTCAATTTGTAACAATGAAATTGGGGGTCACCACAACATGATGAACTGTATTAAAGGGTCGCGGCATTAGGAAGGTTGAGAACCACTGATCTAATAGATGTGAGTTCAACTGCAATATATACAGGCCACAAACCTAAGGGATCCACAGGGGATCACGCAGCCTTTTAGTCTGTTAAGTTCTCCTTTTTGTAAATAAATCATGATTCTGCATTCTCTTTTCAGGGCAAAAGTCACAGAGAAAAGAAAAGAGATGATCCCTTTCTGAGTATACATTGGTTTACCACTGGCTACCCAATTGTAATTCAAGTGCATATTTTTCTCTGTGGAAAATAGAATATAATTATCAAAGACTATCTGGTCTATTGGTCTCTGCCTTTTGGTCCACATGAACCCTCTCCATTGTTTTGGCTGCTACTGTTTATTGTTAAGTTCCCCTGGGAACACTTCCTTCTGTCATGATGTTCCCCCACTATAAAAGAAATATTATCCATCAGACACCAGCCTGATTCCCTCCTCTTATGATTTCTTACAATTTCACCTCCCAATTGTTCTGTACTTGACTCCATGTATTATCTTGGGGGAAAGGGGATGGCCATAGTACAAAAATAAGCCAGTCCACAATATCATAGGAATGGAAACATAAACATAAGCAAACAAAGGTGGAACAGGAGGAAACTGACAGATTTTTGAGTCAGATAAAAGGAGACACTCTCTAAAGAATGGCCAGAGAGAAATAACATAAGGCAAGACTATATTCCAGCAGCCACAGCCAAAAGAAGTGTTCAGTATAATTAGTATGCCAGGTTTCAAAAACAAATAGGGGAAGTGTCTTGAGTAAAAAAATATATACAAGCAACAAACTAGAAAAGATAAATATGTACAGTGAGTATAAAGAACATAATTCAAGTATAGCAAAGAATGGAAAGTGACTGCAGAGTAGCTAGAGAGAGTGAAATTTTCTAATTTCTTAAACATTCTAATATTTTAAGAAAATGATAACATTTTAATTAAAACAAATTATAAAATTTTGGCAAAATTTGACCATATTTTACTCTGTCAGTAATCTATTGGTCTTTAACTTTAGCAAACTATTTTTATAAAGTGATTATCGATTTTATTAGAACAGTGATTTTCAACCTGTGTGCAGCAAGAGGCATACCAGTATGCTGCAAGAATTTTTAAAACATGCAATACCTGACAATTTAGTCAGGGGCACCGACCTCTCTTCCCTTACATTGTCAAAAAAATAAGTGACAAGAGCCAACACAAAAATAACTGTTCAGTGTGAATAAATCAAAATTATACCTATTTTTGTCGCAACAGCAAAACATGTTTCCCCTGTGATGCAGACTTTTAGTAATTAGTTTATGTATGCCATGAGATTAAAAAGGTTAAAAATCTCTCATGTAGGATGTAGGTAGAGTACATACATAATGTGCTAACCCTAAGTTTTAATATCATTAATTTCTTTTAACTTTTGTCCAGAACCTGTTGATTTCCTGTTTTGTCTATTATAATATAGTGAATGCCATTGCATAGAACTAAATTTTTAATATGTTTAAACATTATAACAGAAGCGTTCTATTAATTAAAATATGTATTTACCAACAATATGAAAAGTTATACTGTATATCTTAAATTTATAGAATATTATATGTCAACTTATCCCAAAGCTGGGGAAAAATAACAAGATAAATAAATTGGATATCGGATAATCTTTCAAATCCAGGAAAACAAAAAAATAGTGCTTTGTCAATATTGGAGCTTGACACAAAAGAACAAATAAGTAATATGGTTCTCGTCCATCCATGCTGTTGCAAAGGGTAAAATTTTCTTTTTTTTTATGGCTGAGTAGTATCCCATCATGTAAGTATGCCACAGTGTTTTTAACCCACTCATTTTAAAATCCTCACCCAAAGATAGAGAGAGAGAGAGAGAGAGAGAGAGAGAGAGAGAGAGAGAGAGAGAGATCGAACAGTTGTCCCCTGTATGCACCCTGACCGGAGATCCAACCCACAACCTAGATATGTGCCTGAGTGGGAATCAAATCCATCACCTTTTGGTGTATGGGACAATGCTCCAGCCAAATGAGCCACCTGGCCAGGGCCCATGTTTAATTTTTTGAGGAAACTCCATAGTGCTTTTCGTAGTGGCTGCACCAATCTTCATTCCCAACCAGTGCACAAGGGGTTCCCTTTTCTCTACATCCTTACCACCACTTTTTGTTTGTTGATTTATTAATGATTGCCATTTTGACAGGTGTGAGGAGCTATCTCATTTTGGTTTTCATTTGCATTTTTCTTATGGTTAATGACGATGAGCATTTTTTCATATGCCTATTGGCCATTTGTATGTCTTCTTTGAAGAAGTGTCTATTCAGGTCCTATGCCCATTTTTTTAATTGGATTGTTTATAAGAAATGAATAGGCATTCATTCAAAGAAGAAAAGATACTAAAGTGAAATAGAATTATTGTCTGGAGCTAGACTTCATGTGGAAATTCAATTAAAAAATATTTAACTTGCAGAGTGACCAAAACAATTTATATAAAACAATTATTAATAAAGAATCAAGTTCTTGCTAAATAATAATAAAGTAATACAGTTCTCTCTTTATTAAAGCTTTAATTTTTTTCTTATTGTGCACCTTTTGCATTAATCTTGATTTTTAAAATCTTTCATTAAAATAATATTTTTTTAAAAGTTGACTTCTATAAAGGGACTTTTCTATATTATCAATAAAAGGAGAATTGCTGATTACAAAAGCCATCACACGTGATTCAATAAGTTTAGAAGTGCAGAAAAGCCTGCCAATTGTTATTATAAAACAAATTGTCCCCTTTGGGGAGATTAAGGCATTTAGATAGTTCTCCAATACATGAAGAATGAAGTGGTATGAATCGCTATGAGTGTAAAGTTAAAACTAACCCTATTTAGCATCTTACCCTACCTGTTTGCACAGTATTTCTTTCCCCATTTTTTTTTAAAAAAATGTATTTTATTGATTTTTTACAGAGAGGAAGGGAAATGGACAGAGAGCCAGAAACATCAATGAGAGAGAGACATGGATCAGCTGCCTCCTCGCACATGCCCCACTGGGTATGTGCCAGCAACCAAGGTACATACATGCCCTTGACTGGAATCGAACCTGGGACCCTTGCCTCTGCAGGCCGACGCTCTATCCACTGAGCCAAACCGGTTAGGGCTCTTTCCCCATTTTTTAAATAAACTGAGCTCTTAACTTCTGTACTGACATTAGGTTACATTTTAAATTTGAACACTACTATATATTGAGTTTCATTTTGGTACATTTCACTCGGATTTGGCATTGTGTGTGTGTGTGTGTGTGTGTGTGTGTGAGAGAGAGAGAGAGAGAGAGAGAGAGAGAGAGAGAGAGAGAGAGAGAGAGAGAGAGATGTTTTCCTTGAAAAAGAATGCAGGTCAGATGATTAGAGACATTAACAAAACAGACTCAGATTCATCTTATCTTTGATAATCTTCCTAATCTACTGAAGGTTTATCAGTTTACTTTTAAATGATCTTCCTTGTAACCATCACTAGAAAGTCCTATTATCCAATTAAGCATTTGGAGTAAAATATATGGCCATTAAAGATCCATATAAGTAGTCTAGAAAGTCAAGTGCTGTGCAAATTATGAGATTTATTATAGACCCTGCTTTAATTTTGTTTAATGAATCCTTCTTATAATTATCCCCTACATTTCATCATCCCTAAATTGATTGTTGCAATAAGACAACTCTATAATCACTTCGCTCAGGGGTAGAATCAGGGTAGGAGAATCACAAGTCATGGAAAACAGGGAATTTGTATTTCAATCGTTTGTAGAAGCTTTATATTCAACTACCAGCAATTAATGGAGAAAATTGAGGAGGTGGGAGCCCCATGCTGCTCACAGCATCCCCAAATTAGGCAGTGAAGAAAAATATCACATGACCTCACTCAATTGTGGAATATCATGAACAACATAAACTGATGAACAAAAATAGATCCAGAGACATAGAATTATTGAACAGTCCATCAATCCTCAGAGGGAAGGCAGGGGAGGGTAAGAGATCAACCAAAAAACTTGTATGCAAGCATATAAAGCTTAACCAATGAACACAGACACTAGGGGGGTGAGGGCATATGTTGGGGATTGGGAGTCACCAATGGAGAAAAAGGGAGACATGCGTAATACTATATGTCATACTTTAAACAATAGGAATGTTATGTGAACCACTAAAGTCTTCCTTCTGAGGAAGGTGGGGACATCTTGCACCAATAACAAATTCATAGATTACACATAAAATGAGAATTCATCACCTGTGAAGCAGTGGGCTTTACAAGAAAATGCATCTTCATTAGGATGTTCATTAGGTTATTTTGAATAACCTCTACATTCAAAAGCAAATGTAATAATAATAATAATAATAATAATAATAATAATAATAATAAAATTATAATACAAATTCGGTGTAGGTGATATTATTGCTGGTGGTCTGAGGGTCTTATTTTGAGAAGCACTGGCCTGTGTAAAATAATGATGTGGTGGAGTCTATCTTGCTAGATTCTAGAGCCTACGTAATGTGTAAACATGTACAGAAAATGTTATACAGAAAATGTGTAATTTGAATAACTTTTTTAAAAATCATATATATTTCCAGGATAAGTAGCTTCAAAAACCAGCAGGAAAGTTTCCTCTTTAAGCTGAAATTATCTGTATTATCAATATTTCTATCCCATACTAATATAATCTAAATCATTCTTCAAGGCATTAGAATTTGTACACATTCAATACCTTGGTATTCACGATTTTTCATTCATCTGCATTTAGCTAACAGCATTTATTCTCACCCTAGCTGGTTTGGCTCAGTGGATAGAGTGTCAGCCTGTGGACTAAAGGGTCCCAGGTTCGATTCCAGTCAAGGGCACATGCCCGGGTTGCGGGCTCAATCCCCAATAGGGGGAGTGCATTCAATTTTTTCTGTAGTATTTTACTTTCAAACTATAGCCCTCCTTTATAAAGTCAATATAATGTTAATTTTAGATACATAAAATTATTTAAAATTCACATTTATATGCATTTTAGGAGGGTTATGAAGTTACAGTGGTGAGCTATGTTATCCTCTGACTTCAATCATTTAGATTTCTGTTTGTCATTTTGTAAATGCTTTTTGAAAGATATTATGTTGAGCAGAACAAGTCATTTACTTCAAATAAATCATTTATGAATTTGCAATTAATTTCAAAATAATAATCAAAATTAAACTAAGAAAATAACCTCTACATTCAAAAGCAAATGTAATAATAATAATAATATTAATAATAATAATAATAAAAGTATAATACAAATTCAGACATTTATAAAACATTTAATGGCTTATAATGTGTTTGCACAAATATTCTCTCTCTTTAATCTTAATCAAGACTCTTTGAATGATTTGAATTCTCCCCTAGGAAATGAAGGTAAAAACAAGTTAATTGATTTTACTATAGTCATAGTAATTTTTACAACTGGGAAGAAAACCAGGATTTTTGACCTTAAACTCGATATACATTCTGCCATACTATGTTAACATGATATTGTCAAATAACTGCTCTCACCATAGTTGGTCTGGAACTACTTTCTCAAGGTTCTAAAAGAATTCTATTGCATGTCCTGCA